>NW_004797360.1:45025-58265 GCF_000002075.1 Aplysia californica | reverse complement strand
TGTGTGTGTGTGTTTGGCAACCTGGAAACACATGTGTCACTTTCCCCCCCAAAAAAACTACGACAGCTACAGAGTTTAAAATTGGCAAGTACCTGCAAAAAGATAGATAAGTTCCCATGGCGGAGCCCGATTATTGATTTATTCATTTCCTGAATTTAGAAAAATATATTTGACAAAAACTTACTGTCCCTTTTTGGCCTTTGTGATTATTTTACTGAGAAACGAAACAAATCTGCGTAGCTTTCCGGAAGTCCATTACCGCTCTTTCATGTTCGACTAAGAAACACGATTCAAGAGACGGGGTGAGTAATTTTCGAGACTCACCTGTGGTACGTGGAGGCGTGATCCTGTGTATGCATCCAAAGAGTTACTTTTAATATAGGGCCCAAAGAGAAAACTTTTGTAGAAGCCAGGTGTGACTGTGAAAGGCTAGACAGCAATGTAGATGTAAAATGCCTCCGCGGCGTAGACCAGTAGGAGCAGAGACGCCACGGCGTCGACCCCGAGCAAAGCCAGGTACTTAGCTAGTATATATATATATATATATATATTTATCGGTCTTTCTCTACCATATTGTAGATAGCAGAGAGCAGTATATACTAAACGTTGATTCATCATAATCTGGTCTATCCTTGACAGCAGCACTGTCCTTCAAACACTCACATCACTTCTGAAAAAAATAGAAAGGGTGGGCATAGAGTGTCCCACTTATGTTGTTTGACCATACTGTCCATTTAGTCCATTTACACTGGGGCTTTTGGGGGGGTCGATTCTTGTCTATAAGTTATCGTGTACAGTCTTGAATTGTGTGCATTGGCGTGGCACTCTTTGACTGGTTTAGTGCACACCTGAACTTTTTCCACCGAGTTTAATTGAACTAATAAAATAGTACAAGCTTTTGGAAGAGGAATTACAACCATTAAGTACATGTGAAGAGACAGACAGAAACAACAGGAGGAAATTTAAAAAAGTAGGAAACTTCCAGTTGCAACTTTTTTAACCGCCCTATTTTCCGCGATATGATTATTGAACCCTCTTTCTTTTTGGGGACTCTCAACCAACCCCGCCCCCCTCCCTTGCTCTAGGATTCCTAGTAGGAGGAATTGTTCAGTCAAAATGCAACAGTTGAGATTGGTCCTAGGGCACCGTTTGCGCGTGTCGAAACATTACAATAATATTAAGTGCGATAATATTAAAAGAAAACATTCGTCTTAAATCTGTCACAACTAGTTGAGTGTAATACAGGGTGCCCACTGCAGATGGGATCGGCCCGATCGCCCGACTCGGTCGCCTAAAAAACAAACGTGTTTGTTTTCAGCTTCAGGCGACCGAGTCGAGCGATCGGCCTGATTCAGCCGGAGTGGGCACCCCATATAACCAGCAGAGACTGGCCTACATCTGACCGACGTGCCCATATATTATTATGCTCTACGCAGTTAGTTCGATATGTCAACTATTGTTGTCCTGGAAGGACGCTAAGGGGGCAAAGCTGCGGAAATACGTGAGATAACGCATCTCAAGAGTCCCATGATTGTGGGAAGCTACGGGAGACGTGGGGGGAATTTTAGAAGTTACGAATAGCAAAGGTCCTTTTTGCAACGTAATAATAATATTATTGTTTTGACAACAATGCCTCTTGGGTTCGGAAATCCGTTGCACTCTTTGAACCTCAGCTGTCAGCAAGGTCGTGCCGGGCGGCACTCCGTTGTGTACTAATTAGCATGTGAAATGCGTTGCAATGTTTGGAGTGTCTCTTTAACCCTGACCTTACATTTAACGGTGCTGATAGCTTGATCGGCCCACATTCGAGTTCTATTTTTTATTTTTTGTTTACTTTCTCGAGATGTTTACCAAGTAGTTATCTGAAAGCAATAGCCTGTTTAAAAAGTGGCAAGCAAATTTTTTTTTTTGCCGAAATTTTGCATACTGTACCCAATGTAACCTCTTTTGCGCTTTCTAGCAGAGTGGTTGCATAAACGTGTTTTGTTTAGTTCCATCAATTATTTTCCAATGTGTTATCAGCCTATGTGGGTTGGGTGAAGGTGGGCTGGGTGAAGGTGAGCTGGGCAGGAAATGATTTTTTAACGTTTCATAGAAGGTAAATACATACCTATAACAAAATAAGACTGCACATTTTCCGATTAGCCTAACATGCACCAAAAACGTCAACGCCCCCGTTTTAGTTTTGTTGTTGGGCGACAATTTCTTGACGAGAAATCCATACACAAAATAAAGGGACTGACCTTTGTTTGACTGCCCACTCGTAGAATGTGGCATGTCCCTTTCAAGAAAAACGCCTTTAACTAATCAGTTATTTCCCCAAACCATTAGAACTGTGGTTTAGATATTTGTTAACAACAGAGCTGAATCACCGGGTCCCTTGTATAGGTAATGTTACAGCTCAGCTCAATAAAATGAACCACGTTAAAAGAAAAGTACTAAGCCTCTATTGGTTGTATATGTTTTACGCCCCTCATCAAAACTTTTTTGATCAACTTTTAGAGCAGTGCTTACCAGCCGCGGCGATACCGCCGACTAGTGAGTGATTTGATAATTCAACTGGGTATTGACAGTACAGGTACTATTACTTAATGCCCCTTTTGAAAATACATTAAGGTGGGTGGTACGAAAATTCTAGCACCTGTAAGACAACGTTATATTTGCTCCTCTAAAGCACCTTGCTACAAGCTCTTAACACGAAAAGACTTTTCTTAAAACTCATATCAGGGAGATCATCTCACCCTCTTCGGACGAGCGTTATTTCAGTTGCTATCATGCTGGACTACAATGTGGACAGCCCTGGTTTGAACCCCCCCAAGCTGGTGTTTTTGAACTCCAATTCTTTTATGGAGTGTTCTAAGTTTTCAACCCAATTGGTTTTGTTCTATTGGAGGAGGGCGTTGAGCTTGAAAATTCCGCTGCTTAAATAGCCTTAACTTGTAGGAAGAGGTGTTACACTCATTCGCTCACACTAATAATTGCACTCACCCTACTAAACGAAAGCTGTTATTTCCCATTGTACTATGGAAACAGAATGTCGGCTTGAAAAGAACTGGCAGGAAACTGATCCACCTCTGGCATAACCAAAGCTAAATCAAAATTCATGATTAGTAATTCTATTTTTAACTTGTCTTTTTTGTATAAACTACTATTAATTCTCTTTCATTTAAAGTTACTTAATTAAATACTCTTTGTTCCCTTTGAACTGCACATGCTGAAGGTAATGAGGAAATTGAAGATAAATTTGGTTTTTGGGTTTTTTTCCGCCCCTTATACCCTTTTTGGGTGTCGCGGGAAGAAAGAGGCGTCTGTCTGTCGCCAGCTGGAGAGCTTGGGTCTGGGGGATGCTGAGGGTGGATAGTATTTCCCTGACTCCATTTATCCAGGTCTTTGTCGGTCGCCCTCTAGCCTTGTTGCCATCGAATTTTTTTTAAAATGCAGGCACGTTGTGCTGGACGGTGTGTTGGTAATCGTATGAGATGTCCAAACCATTTAATTCTTTGGTATTGGATGTGATACAAGACATCATTAATTTGTGCCCACCATTTCTCTGATTACTGAGTTTCTGATTTTGGCTCTCCTGGTCTTGTTACTGCTTTTTTAAGGTCTTCTTTGATGATAATAATGGTATAAATAACACTGGTAACTTTGGTAAGAAGCATATGATAAAACGATGAAGAACTTGATCAGAATACATTATATCATGGCGATGATAAAGATGGTCATAAAAATGTTACGATGATGAAGGATGAATGCCTTTACACACTCCTATTGTATTTACTTTTCTTACACTTAATGTTAGTTTTAAGCCAAGCCAAATTTCCCGGTTACAATGCGTGATAAGCTCAGAGAACGATTCTATAACAATAAACAAGCCACTCTCACTCTTTACCCAGTAAGCGGGCCAAAATACATGTAGTAATTTACACTCTGAAATTATATTCATTCCTAGTGACAATGTTTAAATGTAAATAACTGTTCCTTGTGGAAGTGTTGTCCTACACACCCCCACACCGCCGCCCCATTCACGTCTTCCTTTTGCTTTGTTTGGGGAAGTTCCAAAGCTGCAGGTGGCTTATTGTCTGGCAGCGTACGCGACTGTAGCATAGCTACGTCAAGGCTTATCGCCAGGTCTGTATATTTTCGCGCTGTTCACACAAGTTGACAGATAACGATTGCACTGTGACGTAACAACGGTTCTCCGCGTTCGCGTAAAATTTTGTTGTACGTGTCGTTCAATCACGTCACGCTAGGTGAGTGACGTTTACGGGAATTCGATCGGAAGCGACAGAACCATTAAAGGAATAGATCTATAATCTCGTTAACTCAAATGGCGTTTACGCTTGTGAGTGGCTGAAGAGAGGTATATCCTAGACGCACGTGTTCCTTCAGCAGGTGACTCATTGTTACATACGGTTCTGCCTGGAAACACTGTTTCTTTGGGTTTTTATGGCACATTCAACACTTTTAGAGTAGGACTCGATGAAGACTGTAATATCGTGACAGACGCTCAGCACATAAAAATGAAGTCTTCGTTGAACGAACTCATTACAAAGTCGCCGATCTTGAATTTGATTTACATGAGCGTGATCAGTCTGTTGTACCCGGTATTTAGTCTGATCGTACTGACCTGGTCTGGTTTTTGTGGTACTTTTTAGCCTGCTCGTGAACTGGGATCAATTCTTCCATTTCTCTCTGACCACGCAAAGCGGGATCATGGGTAATGAAATAGTTAATGACTTATGACGCATAGAGAAAACAATAGTAAAGCTCGTAGTAATAATAATAATAATAGCTCATCCGTCAATATTTGATGATGACCAATACATCAGCGGAGGAGAATATTTTTCCAGTGAAAAAGAAGAATTTGAAGTAAGGATAAAAGCAGATGTTTGACTTGCGCAAAGATATGTTTAAAGTGAGAAAGAGCAGCGCAAACACCAGACTCATTCTCTCACTTTGAGGCAATGTATCAGAAAGCAAGGTAAAGACAATACGAAGCACTAATATACAAG
The DNA here is from genome assembly GCF_000002075.1 of Aplysia californica. NCBI lineage: Eukaryota > Metazoa > Mollusca > Gastropoda > Aplysiida > Aplysiidae > Aplysia > Aplysia californica. Next base: position 53,250 of record NW_004797360.1, on the reverse strand, counting down.
CAATCCGTAGGACTTCCTGAAAAGATGGCAAAATTATAACCAGAAGCAGAGTATCAGGTTGTATTCTGTTGGCTTCTAAAGTCTAACATGTTGTTATATTTCAAAAGTAAGTTATTTCCATCATCCCAATCTTTAGATAGCAAATAACATGTGGGAAAATCTTGGGCAGTTTGGTTCTAGACACGAGAACGTATTTAAGTTGACAAAAAGTGCAAAATAATTCTTAAGAAAACGTCAAGGAATGTTTAGTCAATACTTCAATGCGCCAAGGACATAATTATTTCAAAACAAATGACCCCACCCTCCCCCCAACAAAATAACAACAACAACAACGACAGCAACAGCTACAACAGCAACAGCTACAACAGCAACAGCTACAACAACAACAACAACAACAACAGCAACAACCAGTGGCGGCTCGTGGTTTATAGAAGTGACCGTTGGTCATTCACGTCGACTATTTTCCCCTCCCCCACGCCCTTCCTTCTCAACACACACACACTCACACACACACACACGCGCGCGCGCGCGCGCGCGCGTGCACACACACACACACACACACACACACACACACACACACACACACACACACACACACACACATGCTCTCTCTCTCTCTCTCTCTCTCTCTCTCTCTCTCTCTCCTTATTTTATAACCCTACTTTCGCCATCCCCACCCCCTCCCCCACTCACACACACACACACACACACACACACCACAGTAAACATTGTAATATAATGTGAACGAGCTAAATTATGCAGTAGCGTCAAGAAACAATATTATGAATATGTAAGATGGAAGTTACTGAGATTAATAGAAACTCACTTGATCGGCACAGAAAAAGAAACACACTACTTGAGTCTAAGCTAGAAAACAAACTGAAAGTGAGAAGTAATAAATCGTTGGTCCTGGCCTCCAGTACAGTACTTTACTCGTACTTTCTACACCCCCATACAAAATATCGACGTGCACTGAACCCGTTAAATATATGTAATAAGAACTCTCCTGTATGATGACAAAAAGTCAATTGCTACTGTACCAGTGACGCTGTCCCAAGCAGATCAAGTCTACAATCAGATGCTATACAAAGCAGGACAAAGCACACAAGTTTCTGATCATTATATCATCAAATGTACTTCATCGCACTTCTCAGTTCTCAGAACTGAACACTGAACACTGTGTTGTAACAAAGTGGGGAAGTGTGTCAAATGCTAATTATAGAACTTGGTGTCTAGCTGGGGTGAGGGTTGAAAGGGGGAGGGAAGGAAGGGGGTTTTCGGCCCAGACTCTGACAGCCGAGTGTCTATCGCTCCTCGTTAAAATTTTCCTTATATTTTTATCTTCACTAGACGATTCCTTCTTTCGCCGGCCAGACTCCTAAGGGCCAGGTAAGTTATTAGTGGGGAGAGAACGATGAGTAAATGCCAAACAGAAACTATAGGTGGTTAAAAAGTCAATAAACGAAAAAGAGTAGTGCCATGCTGACAATAAATGTTCTGATAGTAGTTAGAGAAAGGCTGAATGATAAATTCATGTTTTGCTGATAAAATAATACGCTGCTCAAGACAGTCTCATTCTTAATTTTGTAAGCTACAAAGAGGCCAAACTGGCAATTAAGGGATATACTAATCTTTCTGTGGACTGACGACGGATTTGTCCATGGGACTGACGTCATCGCTAGGCCTAAGCCAAGCCCGCCGTGTGTTTGGCCCCGTACGTAGTACTAAGTTCCGCGACGTGACGGTTTGACGGGAGACGATTTAAAGTTACGAGCCGGCGCGATAACAAACGTGAAGGAATGAGGTTATGTCACGACAAAACAGCAGTGAATCCCACGTGTCTATTTGAGCGCCTTCAAATCGGCAAGGTGTTTTTGAATGTTGATACATGTTTGTTTGGATTTACTTAAAACTGAATGAAAATCGTCATCAGCAACAAACCTCTAGTCAACAGTTCAGTTGACAAAATTCTGACCGGCACCGCCCAGTTAACAAACCACCCCTGGCAACAACAGCAACAACAACAAAACGAAGCTCTAAAGGAAAACAATCTTCTCTCCATCTGTGTAACTCGGAGATGAACTAATCAACTATTTTTGTTCTTAAGGATTCATTCATTGTTCTTGTTTTTCTTTTATTAGACGACAATTATAGGAGTTGATTAATGTCTTCGGTGGGTTAGGAAGACGAGCATCCTGTTTGTGGTCTCCAGCTTGGGACACCGGGACAAGAAATAGGAAGGACGGAGAAGGTGGCAACTAAGAGAGAGCTGTTTCCTCATCGTTATGAATCACCTTTCTGCACGTTCAATAAGTGTAACGGATTTCTGCACTTTCAATAAGTGTAACGGACGACTCGTTTTCAAGTTTCTGCCCGCTCTCGCTGTCAGAGAAAGGAGCGGAACGTAAAAAGAAAAACATTTTTAAAATCTAAAGAATAGAACACTATCCAGAATAGAAGAAAGAATGGAACGATGGACGAAAGACAGAGAGAATAAATGAAATTGAGACTGAAGGAAACTGACCCAACTTTGATAGCTCGGGCTGCTTTTCTATGATGTGAATACTAAATGACGATACAGTTACCCCAAGCAATAGCATAATCCTACAAATCATACTATTTTAAAGTAAATAAAACAACCGTTTCACCCTACGCCACAATGTCGTAATTTCCTCATAACTAATTTTAACTTGCCTTGCTTAGCTACACCCTGAGGGTTATAATTTATCCAAAAACCTGCTAACACACAATGATGCCGGACTACATTCAGTATCCAGTGTCCCTATGTGTTGCCTAGTTGGCATTCCAGGGGCTGGGGTCAGAGAAACCATTGTCTTTAGTGTCCGCTGATCGGAACTTCATAGAAGGGTGCTTAGCATCCGCATGTCATATTATATTCTATTCCTACTGCGCACTTTGAAACTCTCATTAGAAATTAGTAAGCTGAACGTATGCTTAACATAAACTGTCTTTTAAATATCTTTTTTTTTGGTCCGAATTCAGTTTTCGAAGCTTTTAGATTCAGTGCACTCAATATCAATAATCTCCAAGCTCCTCTTCACCGTACAGCCTTATTTCACTGATCGAATCTTCTTTGTGCGTGAGACATTGAGATTACTGATCCCAAGAGCACGGCATCGACTCATGTCCGAATCAGGCAGGATTGTGTATCTTCTACGTTACTTTACTCACTTCTTAAAATAAGATCATTATTGTCCAAATCCTGACACATTGGTTTGGTGTTTCGCCACGTACACACACAAACGTACGTACACACACACACACACACACACACACACACACACACACACACACACACACACACACACAAACACACACACACACATACACACACACAGAAGCAAACACAAACACACACACAAACACACACGCGCACGCATACGCACGAGGCAAACAGGTACTTGGCAAGCATTTGGCAGAGATGGATTCTGTAGGAATGGGAGTTGTATGCACCCTCTACAATCATTTCGCAAGTTGATGGATCTCGCCACATGCACTGATGCAATCCCTTTGTTTCGTTTTTGAAATAGAAGAAAATAGAACCTTCTCTTTTCCTATCCTTTGAATACAAGACGCGCCATTCCCAGAAGTAATATCAAGTGCGCATCACTACTGATATAAACTCCGGAATATTATTTATTTCTTTTTAGTACCTCAAACTGAGGTGTGAACCATCTTGTGGTGAACCAACTTTCCTACAATGTCACGTACATAGAGGAATGGGTCTTTTTTCCGAAAGATATGCATCCTCAGAATGCATTTACAGTCCCAGCCCAAAATATACAATACAAAACAACAGCAAATCATTCCCAACCCCAGATAAACTGAACAATAAACGAGACTAGATTATCTCGCACAACAGTGTTGATTATGAGTTTATATTCGATGCACGGCTGCTTCCACATACACCCGTCTACCCCCCTCCTCTCCCAAACCATTTCACTCCTTAAATCCATTGTGTTTTCTTTATTTCCGAGGTTCTCACCTTGCTCCAATCCCCTCGAGTCAGACATCTCAGGGGTCACAAAGTGCGTAGCTAATCTCGATCTGCATTACACGTGCACTTTTATTTTACTTTTTTTTTTATTATAATTTTGGGGGGCCAAAAGGGCGATTCCCGGCTGATTTATCAGAAATGATTTTCTTTCATGCGATAAAAACTCATTCCGTTTGTTTCCCTTGGAGTCAAATTCTCCTCCTCAATTCCCATCCCAACAACTCGTTTCCCCTCGCTCTCTGTCTCTCCATACGCGGGCGGCTCTTGCATCAAGACGTGTTATCAGAAGTTGATGATGGAGCCTTCGCTCACGAGACATAGGCATTCCCAGACATGCCTGCCTTATCATGGTTGAACAGAACAGTTGGGAGCTCCTCTGCTTGGACTCAGTGAAGATCTAAGCTGATGTGAACTGACGTCTTAGCTCTGATTAAGTCTTGTTCTTCGCTAAGAAGCTGTTTTGACAACTTGTAACTCTACAACATTCTTTGAAGCATATTGTTTTATCACTTTGGAAAATCAAGTGAAATACTTTTAGAACTTTGAAGGTGTATAACGCGTTTATTCCCACCTATCCTTTCTGACAAAGTCCCAGCCTTTCATCTTCCATTATGTGTCTTGATAGCTCAATCCCATTGTTCCTATAGGGGAATTAAAATAAAATAAAATTACATTCTTTTATGCACTGAAGGTGGGGCTGCTTGATACAAGGGTCAACGCCCCGGAAGTAACAAACATGCAATGGCGTACATGTTGTTTTTTTACCCTTTACGCTAATGAATGAGAGCAACTACGTCACTGATACAGCTGGTGTGAACTGGTTTTAATGGGGTATGACCATGACTCGATTCCTCTGAATAAAAAAGTATCGTGCTGTAATGGTGCTTACTAAGTTTTGTATTTAGATCAGGTGACAACACGACACTCGATATGAATACTATGACTTCAGCGAAATTGTCTTGTTTGCATTGCATACTGCGAGATCCACCCATTGTATCCAGCAAACGTAGAATCGGAAGTTATATCAAAACTCACACCGTAATACGCTGTGACGTAAGCTAGACTTGAGTCAACGCCCCAACTGCTGATTGATTGGTTTCTACATGCAACATTTAATTTCCGGCAGCCATTAGTGCACAGTGAAAACGTAGGGTACTGAACCCGGAGTTTATGGTTTAGGCACAAAGTTTTTAAAAGTTTAATTAAAGGAATATGTCAAGAAAAAAAACCTCAGTGCACAGTATATGAAAAACAACAACACGAGCCAGCTGTTTATTAAATCATTTAATCAATAAAGTATCACCTTCATAACACAGTTTGAGCAAAGAATAAAAAGGGGGGGGGGGTCAAATGTGATTGTACGAATGTAAAATGTAAATGTTTTGGGCGCCTAAATTGGCGCAAAAGAGACCATTTAGGAAGCCGACTACTTTGACTCCACATTTTAAGAGACAGACAGCGATACTCGATAAAAATGTCTTCCCTTGTCGAGAGCTGTACATTCTTGTATCATTTCTCCACTAGGACACCATTCTTGAGTCGGGTTGGTGACGGAGAAAGAGAGGGTGGGGAAGGGGAAGAGAGAGCGGGGGCTGGCGAGGTACAACTAGCTAGGTGCAAGATAGAATGTTGAATGAGTCTATATTCAGAGAAGAATATTTTCTTAACGTTTTATGCTTCTTTCGACACGATAAAGGCCAGTTATGAATCAGCATTCAACTTAAACCACGATAGAGTCGATTATGCTTTATAGAAAATTCAAAGTTGAAACACCGAAGAATACATCACTACCTGATATACATAGCTTTGTTGCGCTTAGTCATAATGAAAATCATGTGTTATCAATTGTGTATGTTATCAATTTGATCCTAACTGATATAATGATAATAATAATAATAATAATAAATAGCATTTGTATAGCGCATAACCCCGCTCGGCAGCAAGCTCTATGCGCTTTACACTATAGTATTACCCCAGCAGACCATAGAACACTCAGAAACATTTTCAGCTTCCTGGGAAGCATACAGTGAAAGCTGCTGAATAAGCGCTCAAACACTAACAAACTGACAAGATGTTTCACTGTCTATAGCTGGGTATCCATTCCCACTTGGGTGAAGTGAGGAAAACTCGTGTAAAGTGCCTTTCCCAAGGACACAACGTCGGGTCCCTGACAGGATTCGAACCCACAACTTTACGGTTACGAGTCCGAGAGCATAACCACTAGGCCACCGATGCCTTTAATTGTTCTTTTGGGTACAAAGAGGGAACGCTTATTGTCTTTGTCCTTTGCGCCTATTCGTGTATCAAATTTGTACAACTTTGAATTTCGATGGTCACGATGTAGACAAGAAAAGCCTTTTTCGTAATAGATTCCGTCCTAATGTAGCGAGACGTCTCAATATTATTGAAGGGTGTCATTCAATCTCGAAATCGTTTTGAGGGAACAACTCCCGTATAGTAGATCGTATGACGTGATGGTTTTTGTTCCTCTTCGTAGCGTTTTTAGCTTTGACTCAGCAGATAAGGCTTGCCAAACCCCTGCTATTCCGTCAGATTCTCTCATTTTTACTTTTGCAATCATTTTAATAACATCAAAAAGAGATCAAAACTGCTGTTGCCAGAGTTTTCTCCGAGAGTGATGTTACCTTATTCTCTCCTCCTGCGTTCTAGGCCTGGAACATACTACATGTAGTTTGATACTAATATTTTGAGTAAACTAAATTTGAGCCATCTTCAAACTTAATTTGTAAGGAAAAGAAACGGTGGAATCAGACGCTCGCCAAAATAATGAAATCTGATAAATTAATTTCCTTCCCGTTTTGGCAACTTTCTTGATTTTTTCCCCCTCAACATCTTTTTTTTGTCCATCTAAAAATATATTCCATGTAGATTTTACTGAAGAACGCTGAGCAAAGGCACAAAAACTCTAAATTTGCAGATTCCAATCGCACTCAAGCTTTGGAAGTCACCGAACTTTAAGGACGATTTCTAGCTAATTTTACTTCTGGCATCAAGCGACCTCCCCCTCCTTCAATCGCAAATACGTATATCTCGATTTCTGTTCAAGATAGATGATTATTTTTTTCACCATAATCAAGTCAAATGAGCAGGCTTTAAGATCGTACCAGTAACTCCACATTCCCAAAAATTTACCAGCGCCTGATTACACAATGTCGTGACACAAATACATATTATGTGCATGTGGATGAAAGGGGGCATGCAATATTAGTGAAAAAACCCACGATATAACCCTTCTTCCTGGACGAGTTGTCATGCTGTGAGAATACAACCACTGTAAAGCCATGACTGTTTGTACCAGAACTTGTTCGAGAAGAGTTTCAGCTCCACTTTAGTAAAGAATCAGGAGGTCTTTAGCACCTCTACAGGTTTGATTAACATTGTCGTCAGTCATCATAGAACAGAAGGCCTCCGCCCCTCACCTCCCTCTATTCCAGTTCCCACCCCATTAAAGGTCTTCTGGTACGGTTTGCCGTTTCTCGCACTTTACTGTATCTGGTTTTTATGCTTGTCATCAAATTTTTACGAGAAAGGGGGAGGGCTGGGGTGTACCCTCGTCTACCTGTTCATGATTACGTTTTTTGTTGGTTACTTCCGAGGACAAAAAATTCATCGTGTGTACCACTGTGTCCAGGCGCCATGAGCCCAGATGGTGCTGAGCTAACCTAAGTACGGGTGAATCTTGATCGAATGCCCAATTCTTATTTCCTGAAACTGGATATTTCTTAAGAGTTCTAATGACTCTTTATTCACTTTCCCCAGCTCTTGAGGGGGTATACACTACATTCGAATGCTCTTCCTCTTAGAGAGGGATACTGGGTTAAATAAACCGTCGCAACCACACCATACATTAATATTCTAATGTTATACCCAGTGAAGGGTCCTCGAGGTATTCGGAACCTACGCCCAGAGACCCTTATGTTGTGGAGGGTTACTCAAAAGGTTTTGCGTCACTCTGAGAATAAACACTCTCAAGAAAATGTCATTCAGAATATCTGACCTTTTATTTTTTCATCTACAGAAAAGTAAAAATTTGGCTTACAGCTAAGACCTAGCAAGCCTGTTAACGCTTTGGCTTGGTTTACTTTTTGTAAGAGTTTTACGGCACTTGCAACACAATTAAGTCATATTATAAGAGCTAAAGATCAGAGGTGTTACTATAGAGTAACATACAAAATGGGAGGAGAAA
>NW_004797360.1:37525-40025 GCF_000002075.1 Aplysia californica | reverse complement strand
TTAGTGACGCATCGTTAAAGTATACCGGCGTTGAGACTTAACAAACCGTCACTTGCGCCTGGTCGACGGGACATTCTCTCTGCCAGTAGGCGGGACCGAGGTGGGGGAGGATGGGGGACGGGTCTCTACCGTCGCGAGAGGTATGGGGGTACCCAAAACAAACGTCTCGTGAATGACGAATTTGTAGGTTTTTATCACAGCGTGTGGCTTTTCCCTACCGACGGAGACGTGGCTTGAGATATTTATAAAGGGATAACTCGCCGCCTTCTCGCCAGTCAGCCAGCCTATGTTGTTATCTTACCAGACCAGCCTATCCTGCGGGCGGAGGTTACTCTACCGAAACTTTCACACAACACAAGCAAGCTACCGTTCGCAGCAGAACCTTGGAAAGTTGCCTAAAGATTAAATGTATAACGTAAATTGTCGACGATATAATTTTATTGGAGGAAAAGGTATTTATTTATTTATTTAAATTATAATAACATTTTTATTTGTATGTACATATTTTTGTTTCTTCTTCAAAACTCATACGTTAAAATGTTTTGATTTTCTCTTTGATTCGGGGGGTTTGTTTTCTTTGCACTGTGTGGTGGTTACTTCTAAAAATTCAATTTGCATTAATTAAAGTTACGTAAATCGGCTACCAATGTACTTTAGCTAGAACCTCCTATTTCATACTTGCTTTCCCGTCTTTTTTTCGGTTATAGATTTACCATTCTTACTCTAGTAATATCAGCACTTTTGTCTGAAGTCCATTACAGACTTCAAATTGAAAATACCAGTATAGTATGTTTTATAAAATATTAGAAAGGCTGCAAAACTACCCATTTATTAAAACATATGTACTTTACTGTATCGGCACTGTCGACAGCTTTGTCGGCTGAAGCCATATCATTGAAATAAAAGAACAGGACTGGTAAAGGGAGTTAAAAAAGGGTAAACCCAATTCTGAAGTAAGTAAAAAAAAAAAACCACACCAAAAAATACTAAAAACTATACTCATAATTATTTTAACAGGCTTCATAACAAAGCAACAACGCTTTAGAATGGCTTGACGATTTATCAGAATAATCCGCTGTAACCAGAGTGAAGGGCGAAAAGAAAAATCTGGGTTTCAAATCATGTGTAGATTGGGAGTCTGGACGGCTTTTTAAAAAAGTTCAAGAATAAGCTATTGAGAATTCGGACGAGGGTCATTCGAAAAAAATACAGCCCTGTATGCATAGGAATAAGAAGGCACTAACAAGCAGTTATGTGTTATCTTAATTGCCCGTTCATGCGTATGTCTGTGGTGATGAATGATAAAAACAAGAAAAAAAAAGACGGAATTTCATTCGTTTGTTCTCAAGCAGGTAGGCTAGTTGTGCCTTATGCATAATACATTCTTGATTTTACTTTTTCAACAGGTCACATTGTATACCTATTTTTCCCCAAGTTTGTATACGTTTATATTATGTAAACAATTTCCCGAACGCTTCACGCTGCAGCACAGGCGTTGTTAAACAAGGGGTAACAGCACTCATGGATGTCTTAAAAGCATGGGTTGAGGGGAAGAAGGGAGGGGGGAGAAGGGAGAGGGTGTTGAGCTGTTGAGGATCTCTAAGGACACGGAGAATGCAAGTAGTTGTGGAGACAGATATGTGATTAACAGCGTGCACTGCGTTCGTCTGTGTGTGCATTCGTGTGCGTATGCATAGTATACATATTAATATATCTGCCTCTGTCTCTCTGTCTCTCTGTCTGTCTGTCTCTCTTTTTCTCTCTCTCTTTCTCTCTCTCTCTCTCTCTCTCTCTCTCTCTCTCTCTCTCTCTCTCTATATATATATATATATATATATATATATATATATAATATATATATATATATAATATATATATATATATATATATATATATATATATATATATATATATATATATATATATATATATATATATATATATATATATATATATATATCCCCTTTGTGTGTATCTATGTCTCTGTCTCTGTCTCTGTCTCTGTCTCTCTCTCTGTCTCTCTCTCTCTCTCTCTCTCTCTCTCTCTCTCTCTCTCTCTCTCTCTCTCTCTCTCTCTCTCTCTCTCTCTCTCGCTGTCTCTGCCTCTGTCTCTGTCTCTGTCTGTCAGTCTGTCTGTCTGCATGTCTGTCTTTCTGCCTGCCTGTCCCCCTCTCTCTTTCTATCTCCCTCTTTCTCTCTCTCTCTCCCCCCTCTCTCTCTCTCTCTCTCTCTCTCTCTCTCTCTCTCTCTCTCTCTCTCTCTCTCTCTCTCTCTCTCTCTCTCTCACCCATGGTTCGTGTGTTTATACCTGTGTACACAGAGATGGAGATAGAAATGAGGTAAACTAATAAGTGAAGCATTGGAAGATGGGATACATCTAGATCTACCTAGTAATCCATTGTTGATGGAAGAATCCAAAATCCCGAAAACGAGGCTCAAACAGATACGTTTAAGATCAAAAGTAAGATCAAAATAAGTCGGGAGCACATGATTTTGAACT
>NW_004797360.1:27525-32525 GCF_000002075.1 Aplysia californica | reverse complement strand
CGCACTAAATCTGATAATACTTTTGTTTTTCCTTAAAGGTCACTTCAAGGTTCTTCCTGGGCCCTACAGAGATGAGAGTAGGCGTGGTGACTTACAGTGACACACCGATGACCCTGCTCGCCTTGAATGAGCTTCAGACACACCAGCACATTCGACGCAAGCTGGGAAAGGCGTCTTACATCACAGGTAAAACCAACACAGCTTTGGCACTCAATCACGCAAGACGCCACTTCCATACGCACACTGCAAACAGCGCGCACGTGGCTCGCTTCATCGTGGCCCTCACTGACGGGGAATCAGACTCCGTGAAAGCAACGATAGAAGAAGCAGACAGAGCTAAGGAGGAAGGAATCAGAATATTTACAGTTGGAATTGGATCCAAGTCGAAAGCGGAGGATTTAATGGCCTTTGCAAGCCAACCATCAGATCGCTTTGTGCTCCGTGTGGACGATTACAAATCTCTCAGAGATATCGATGAACTGTTGGCCATCAAAACATGTGACGTGGCTTCGTCACTTCGTCCTCCTACCAAGTGCCCCAGCTCTCCTATGGACCTGGTATTTGTCTATGACACAAACGCGTTAACGCCGCAGCATCACCGATACATCATCGGCGTCATATCTGACGTCACTGAAGCAAACGGTCTCAACAGTAGTGACCTGAGGGTGGGGGTTCTTCGTGAGGCGTCCGCGCTTGGTGAACCAGGTCTACACGACATCGAACTTACCAACCAATGGGACCGCTGGAATTTTAAACATCGTCTGGAAGCTTATGAATCTAGACGGGCATCTATTTTCCTGTTGCTGCAGAAGGCTCGCCACAAGTACTTTCCCCCAACGTTCCAGTACGAGGTCTCAAGTCATAAGAAAGTTGTAGTTCTCTTCGTGGACTCAGTTTTGGACAAAGAACTTGCGTCCAATCTGGAAGCCATGCGTCTCCGGAAGTCTGGAGTGACCATTATTGTTGTGAGCGTAGGGAAATATTACAAGAAACTTCAGTTACATCAGCTAGCGTCACACCCCATCAGTAAATACATTTTGAACTCACCATCTGCTCGAAATGGTTATCACAAAGCAGAACTAGTCTCAAAACTGATACAAATATTATGTGAGTAGCGTTTGAATTTATTTCAGTCATGATTTGTTTTCGAAAATTGTTATTTATTTAATATTGAAGACTTTCCACAGTGCTAAAATATGTATATATATGCTAATTTATCGATTGTTGACTTGAATTGGTGTTAAATTATTTAATACTAGAGAATGCTTTCTGAGACCAAAAGATAATTATGTATTATATGATGTTTGACAAATGAGAAATTAAATGTATGTACTTGGAAACATGCACATGTTCCACTTACGCATACAAAGAGAGAGAGAGAGAGAGAGAGAGAGAGAGAGAGAGAGAGAGAGAGAGAGAGAGAGAGAGAGAGAGAGAGAGGAGGGAGAGAGAGAGAGAAATGGAGAGGAAGGGGAGAGAGGAAAAAGAAAGTCAATGGGAAGAGAGAGAAAGAGAGAGCGAGAGAAAGAGCGAGAGAGAGAGAGCGAGAGCGATCGAGAGAGAGAAAGAGAGAAAGAGAGACAGCCAGGATGGGAGGAGAGTGAGAAAGTGTGTATGTGTATGTGTGTGTATGTGTATGTGTGTGTATGTGTGTAAAGAGAGAGGGGGGAGAGAGAAGGAGAGAGAGAGAGATAGAGAGAGAGAGAGAGAGAGAGAGAGAGAGAGAGAGAGTTGTTTGGTTGTAAACACATTAGGTTCACACGTATTGTTGTACATGCTTTTGTTGATGAAGATTCCTTTTGGAATGTCTACCGTTCATCATGCACAATCTTGTATTGGAGGATGAATTATCCAAATCATTTGCGTTTCCGATAAGTTGCATTTCATCTTGTACTTGATCGATATATAGTTTTGGCTTAGAGCGAATTTTGGTAGCAAACCTAAAGATTCTATTCGCAGTGACACAATGTGATATGTTGAGGTTTGCCGTAGTAGGAACTTATTCCATTACAGATTTGCATTAGCAAAACTGATTAAACTGGTATTCTTTTGAATAAACAGAAGTGGTCTATGGCTGTTCTGCAGCCCTGACCCTGGAGCAGATGAGATCTAAAGTCTATAGTTTTCTCTGGAAAGGAAGAGAGACCAATGAAAAGTATGAAGAGAAACCAATGGTCCTGGTTGAGCACTAGGTAGGTTGGCTAGAACTAGTAACTACGAGTAAAATTGAATCCAGAAAACCCACTCCCTTCCCTTGTATTGGGAAACTTGTACCCGAATGAACTTTGCAAGTATTTTTTCTATGTTGATACCGTTATTGAAACTGATCGACCAAGTCACTATTATACTAGTCCTAATCAACATGATTGTGTACATTGTACATTGTATTACGATAATTATTTGTAATACATGTAATTGATTACAATATTGCTTATTTTGTGTACAACCAATGACAATCGGAATGAGTCTATGGACATTTTGCTGATTATTATAACTGGCCCGTCACTTGAATGATTGGTTCAGAACTTTCGGAACTGTTTGGTTGATTGGTTGTTATACCACAGCATCTACACACTTCGAGAGGTGCTTCTTCAGGGGACGGAGCGTTTATAGGAATGCCCCTTGTGCAGTGATGTCGGTCCTTCACACAAGTAAACAAGTATACCACTATAGTATGCCTCTGAATTATATTTTTCAAATCTTCAAACAGATACAATGTAGGCTAGTCCGAATCGCAGCGTTAAGATATAAAAAATAGAACTCTCTGTTATTTCTTATTTGTTTTCTAGAGGCAATAGGATTGTGTCTGAATGGTTTGATTTGCATCTGAAAGAATTTTATACCGTCGAAACAATCATTTGACGGATGAAACCCCCACACATCAAAGAAAATAATAACAAACTTAATTTTTATTCTCGACTGTGAGAATGAGGTTGTTTACACACACGGCTTTTTCATGATTTTGAATGATTTATAAGGTTGGATCTCTTATTATAGGAATTACTTTCCAGAATAAAAGAGAGGTATGTAGATTCTCAATCCAGAGATAGGATTGTGACATTTTGATATTATAATGCGTATCATACAAATTATAATGTAATGTGCAGGTCAGTTGATCATATTATGGTCCTAAGTTTGGAATCTGACATATTTTAAAACTTGTATTAGTACTGGAAAGAATTTAAAAGAACAAAGTGAATCTCCGCGTCTTTCTACCTCAAAAGGTTTAGATTTTTTCTTCTTCTCCCTCGCTCCGATTTTTCACATTAACATGCTGTACATTATTGTTTTAAATCCCCCGGTTCAACTGGTAAAAACTGTTTCCGAGTACAAACTGAATTATGTGACAATGCTTTCTTGTGTATGTGCGTGTATATATGTTGCTTATTTGTTTTTGCATTATGGTTTTTACTTTGTTTGGTGCAAATGTAATCTTGCAAAAAACATGGATTTTTTTTTCCGGGGAGGGTTGGGGGGGGGGAGGGTGAAACAGAATGTCAGAGGAAGATTTGTAACACGAAATGTCATGCTTTTAGATATATCGACTTCTACTCTACAGATGTATTAGAGTGCTAAAATTAGATAGATAGATAGATAGATAGATAGATAGATAGATAGATAGATAGATAGATAGATAGATAGATAGATCGATAGATAGATAGATAGATAGATAAATAGATAGATAGATAGATGGATGGATAGATAGATAGATAGATAAATAGATAGATAGATAGATAGATAGATAGATAGATAGATAGATAGATAGATAGATAGATAGATAGATAGATAGATAGATAGATAGATAGATAGATAGATAGAGGTAGGGGGAGAAAGAGATAAGGAGAGTTAAACAGACAGACAGACAGACAGACAGACAGACAGACAGACAGACAGACAGACAGACAGACAGACAGACAGACATGAGAGAGAGGAAGTCAGAAAGATGGAGAGAGAGGGAGAAAAAAAGAGAAAGAGAGAGAGAGAGATGAGTAGCAGTAGAGAGAGGCCAATGTGTTATTGTCGCCCATGATATTTATGGCGTTATTTTCTCATCTCATTTGCGTCTGTTGGAAAGTTGAGTTATGTAAATTTTGGAAAAAAAATCATAATAGGTTTTACAGTCATTCCTAGATTATGATAAATCTTCGACCTCTGTAAAAAAATAGTATTTTATGCTCACTATTCTGAATCACACAGTTGTCACGCTTTAAACGCATTTAGTTTTTCAAAGTCACTTTTTTCACTTTGTTGTTGTCTCAGCCTTTATTTAGATCAAGTCTGAGCATACAACATTTTTGTAAATCTCATAGAAATCCATGGGAGAATTCAAAGAAAAACTCATTAATGCGAAAGGTTATATTATGCTATTAAAAACTATGTTCATAACATGTTACTTTTTGTATGAAATGTGATTACGATATAATAATCTACAATCGGTACCAAGAGTGCTTAACGATTGTTTTTGCTTTTCCAGGTTCTAGTCCAATGTCAGTTTTTGAATTGGAACTTTTCACCGCAAACGTAAATGTGTATGTCTCAGTGTAGACTGAATGTTTTCTGAAGCATTTTTGTAAAAAAAAAAGAATTCGTACTTACACGAGCGAGTATATCGCCCTACACCCCACACCCGCTCCCCGGTCAAAAATTGAAAACTTGACATCTAAGTCTCACATTGATTGTAACTCAAATACACAGAGTTTTAGAAGTGTTCTTGTGATATTTTATGTTTTATTGTACCATGACATCATTATCCATAAACACATCTGAACGAAATAAACAAACTTTTACCCCTCACGATTAATTCTATGTACGTATGTGATTCCATGCTTTTGTACAGAAATAAAAAGACATGGTTTATAATTCAGTTAAGACTAGACGAACTTAATTATCTAATTGGGATTTTTGTTCTCTTGCACTTGCTGATAGTGAACACGTGCAGTTACAACATGTCTCTCTCTCTCTCTCTCTCTCTCTCTCTCTCTCTCTCTCTCTCTCTCTCT
>NW_004797360.1:23708-25402 GCF_000002075.1 Aplysia californica | reverse complement strand
CTTCTTCTTCTTCTTCTTCTTCTTCTCCTTCTTGTCGTCATCGTCGTGATTAAAACACATTTTTACACTCCTCAATCTCGATTTTGTCGTTTGGGTTTATGTTTCTTTCAATATCTCTTGTGTTTTAGTTTCCTCCATCTTGCAGAACAAATCAATCATGTCGTGCTTTCCTTGTATATACAGACATGCGTACTTTTGCCGGTAGGTATCACTTAAGGAGCAGAAAAAAAGGAAACGTGTCTTTTTCTTAGGAGATCTTATAGTGTGCGTATTTACAGCATGCGTATGGACCCTAATATTCCGGCCCCATTTTGCGAGATTGATTTACTTTCCGTTCCCTTTATTTCTCCACCCAGCTACTGTTATTTGTTCTCCATTCTGAAGACAGCTTCTTTCATTGTGAGATAGAAATCTGATAGATAAGGATAAAGCCATGCCGCACACATACTCTGCCCGGATGCACGGAGGACAGTAAAAATCATCATATTATTTAGTACAAGCGGTAACGGAACTCAGAACACAAACGAATTCATTCATGCCGAGCAAACGGGCTCGTTAACCTATTTTTATTTAGTCGTTGAGTGATCTCGTCGCTTTTTAATTATTTTTTCAATCTGCGCAGTTCGTAGTCGTGCGTTCAGCGTCACATTATCTTTAAATATTTAGAAATTTTATCTCTTTAAAAATCCTCACCAAAAGAGAAAACTGATAAAGAGACTTAGTAGAATACTCAAGTAGAGAACAGCAAAGCAGTGGTAGAGTTAATCCACCTAGGATTCATAAAGATAGGAACAGCGCAAGAGATGGACAATAATGTGATAAGAGTTGCCTCTACCTATTCAGTCGTTTTTATCCGATTGGTTTTTTTAAATATTTGTTTGTTTTGTTTGTTTTTGTGTTTTTTATTTCACACAAAAGCATAAGATGTGTTCAGTATAATTGGACATTCTTAATTTACTGTAAAATCTGATACATAAGCGGCCAACCAGCCGTTATCTCGCAACGCAGAGAGTATTGCTTAAAAGATTATACTGTCAATATATTTACTTGTTTTAGTTTGAGCAGCAGATTATGAAAATCCTAGATTTAAAATTCCGTTAGCCGTTCTCTTTCTCCAAAAAGTATTATTGACTCACAAGCCACTGATCCGAATGACTATCTGGTTTTACAAAAATGATTTTCTTGGCGTTTCTCGAAACGGGTTTTTTCTCCAAGTAACGTTTGAAATTCAGTCGATTCAGGTCACAAAACCGTTCTAAATTGTTTCATGGACCTGGTTTTAACTTTCTTTCTTTTCTGGCTAGTTTTCTCTGATCAGTTTCGTTGCAATGTAATCAGCAAAGATGCAAGGAGTCACTGGGGACCAGACAATGAGTTCACATCATGTCGGTTCAGTGGACGATGGTCTGGACTCACGATCAGGGCGGCATGACGATTTAAATTTAAGCGTCGACTCATTTTTATACCCTAGTGAGTCAAAGCATAATTAAACTTTAAACACTGATATATTCAGCTTCGTTGTAAAATCGAGTGCTTGTATATCTGTTTATCAAGAACCCGGTTCATCGGGAAGTGATTGATGGTCCAGTATATGTAGGCGGACCTGAAAGCCATGGCTCCTAACATCTGCCCATTAATTAAAGGAACAGATTTCCACTGTCCCATTTATAATCTCTCTCTCTCTCTCTCTCTCT
>NW_004797360.1:15268-21844 GCF_000002075.1 Aplysia californica | reverse complement strand
CATACATACATACATACATACATACATACATACATACATACATACATACATACATACATACATACATACATACATACATACATACATACGTACAATAGGAGTGATTGTGAGTTCTATTAAACATCTCTGTTTTGGTTTACGAAAAGACACTTTCAACAAATTGTTCATATCCACATCCACTAGTGATGCTGCCCCAGAAAAACAGGTTTTCACAACTAATGCAGGGCGTATACCATACATTGATGATCGTGCACGTTCTATGAAAACCTATAATACCCTTACTTATAAAGTCTTCACAATTCAAGCGGTATATTAGGTTATGCATGTGGATTATCTTCCCATTAATATAAGTGTTGCAACATGGTGGAAACAGGTACTTGTCAGTTTTGAGGCATATAAAGTTATTAGTATAACCTTGAAGCTTGTTGTTCTGTCTTGCTTTTGAGGAAAAATAATACCACCTACCTTGATTAGAAGTCGACATAATTTCGATTGAAGCGTGCGTGGTATGAGATGAAAAGTATTGAGAAAAGGGCCCCCACAGCTTGATAATTTATTTCCAATGGTTGAGTGTCCTTGGCAAATGAAAATTTACAATTTTGTGCCATTGATCAACCTTTTTTGCTGTAAAATGCTCTCAAAAATGAAGATAAAGGGTGTTAGAGGGAAAACACAGCCAACTGTGCGGACCAGTCCGACGGATCTTCAACCAGATTATGACGGAGACTATAAGTAGACAGACTCTGGGATGGATCCTGAAGGGGGGGAGGGGGGAGAGCAGAGGTGGACATGTTCCGACTGCAGTGACCCCAACACAATGGACAAGTAAGACAAGTAAGTAACCAATAAAAATTGCTCATTGCACAGGGAAAATGTCGGTTTCTCCAACGCCATTATTATGACGAGCGTTGATTTCACCAAAATGAAACACAATATTATGATTTTTTTTCCTGTTTTGCGATCCCTTTTTCCTTTCAACAGGATTGTCATGTACGTTGAATTTTCTAATTAAGGGTTATAACTCTGTCTGTCTGAGAAGCAAAAGTTAAATCTGCTCTGTTATCTCCCTTCGACATTTTTGTCTCGTGGTCACAGGGTGTCACAAATCGGTGGACGTCGTCATTGTCCTCCTCCTTGTCCTTCGTAGCGTTGTCTCGGTCGTCGTTCTTGTGGTGATTGTAGTTATCATAGTCGTTGCTGTTGTTTTTTTTCATCGTTGTCGTTGTTGTTTTTATCATTGTCGTTGTCGTGGTGGTTATTATTTGTTGTCGTCATCGTCGGAATCGTTGTTGTTGTCGTTGTTGTTGTGGTGGTGGTGGTGATGACCGTCGCTGTCTTCTTCTTCTTCCTCCTCCCCCTCCTCCTCCTCCTCCTCCTCCCCCCCTCCTCCTCCTTACCATCGGATCCCCTGTATGATTGAACTCTATTCTCACCCCCCCTCCCTCACCACACACACACATGTCCCTGACTGGTCATTATTTGTTTTACATGGTACGGTTTTGCCCATTGTAACACTGTGAAATCGTTTAAGGCATGTGCATAATTTCCGATATTACTGAGCCAAAAAAACAAAACAACTAGGTCAAAGCACTCACCAGTTCAAGCAAGGGCTATCCACGCAATAGTTGACTACGATAACAAGTGAGTAAACAGGGCACCGGACCAAGAAATACTATTAAGAGCATCTTCATGAGGAGACCAAAAATAAATTGAAATATAAAACCCTAACCAAACGAAACGAAAGCACGATCATGTTTAAAACAGCATTAACAAAAAATTATAAAATAACGAACAACTGATAGATTTTAAATCATAATTTTATTTCACCCAAAATTAATGATCTCGAAAAACCGAGATCAGAGCTTTGTTTTAACAAAAACACAGAATAAGCCAAAACTGTCCTTATCAGATAAAGAATGGGTTGGTTCTGGGTTGTTGTTTTTTTTTGTGTTTTTTTTTTTTGGGGGGGGGGGGGGTGAAATTCTAAGATCAAGACTGATTCATTCGTTTCCCTTCCCATCCCATTACACAATGTAATTCCTTGTTGTATCTCAAAGCGTATTTAATTTAAAATAAGACGACAAAAGAAGCATCCGTAAAGTCATGAAGATATGGCAACAAATACGAGAGAAGACAGAAAAACCCTCCTGGAAGCAGTGTACAAATCAAATAAGAACTGCGAATCATCAAGGCAAACACCCGTTATTAATATACATGGGCTTTTATCTCTCTCTTCGATCTACCATCCTAGCTTTTTTTTTTTGAAAACCCAGAAAAGGGGGTCACCAAAAGCAAGAGAAACAGAATAAAAAATACCAAGAATCGCATCAGTGGAAAAAAAGCAGTGAAAGACAAGACACCTCGACACTGCACACATATTGCACAATACATTGGACAAATACATTGAAAGCCCGGGTAGGTCTTTCCCATTTGCCGCCCTCTTTCCCTCCAACGCTCTTCCTTCAAATATGAAATAGGACAGTGGTTAAAAATCAGACAAAGCAGGACAAAAAAAACCCCACCCCAACAAAATGAACGGAACCAACCAGCCCCCCCCCCCCCCAAGCAAAAACATGAACAAACAGGATAATATGTAAACAATAACAATAATAAGAGCGAGGGATACCAGAACTGCCCCCCCCCCCCCACACCCACACACACACACTTTTCCAACCCAAAATGACATATTGTTCAAAGAAAATAATGAGTACCTCTCCATCTGAAAAGGGAAATTGAAACAAAGGTTTTTTAAAGCCTAATGATAATTTAAAATCAACGTTATGAGATAGCCTAAAACACAGTTTTATTATTTTAAATTTAAGTTATTCAGGTGCAATGCCATTCTTAATATTGGTGTCTTTTAAACATCAATACATGTATTTGCACTTCTATTCTTGGCCTGTCGCCGTCATTACAAATTAATAACTTTATGTTTTTTAAAGGTGACTCATACGAAAAAGTGGGTTAAGTGACAACGGTTTCAGTACCTAAATTGGGGGCTGAATAGCATAAGTGAATCTCTCTTCAACGCATACAGAAATTTTTTTTTTAAATAAATCAAAAAGTTTTTTGTTTTTTTTAAATTGAAAGTTATATTCTGCAGAGACTGGAGTTCTCATTTACTTCAGCAAAGTGCACATAGTTTGGGAAAATGGTGAGGGTTGCTGGTTTGAGTAAACTGGAATTTGACATTATGTGCAAACGGACTATCCTTGCACTCCTCTTGTCAGTTCTATCTGTTAGGTCGGGAAGGTCAAGTTCGTTAACCATACGGGACGGGGCCAGACATGGCTTTGTTTTATCATTTTGATTTTGCATTCATTTTTAATGTCCGTATCAACTTGGCCTGTCATCACTGTCAGAAACAACGATTCATACAAAAAGAATCAAAAGTTCCATGATGATAGAATGATAGGATAACGGAAATGGCCACCGGGACTTCCATCATAATAGTCTTTGGAGAAAAAAAAAAACAACATCAGCTGGATGGGGTAAGGTGGGATTGATAGCTTGCAACATGCCCGTTATAATGCACACCGTTTACGCTGTCGGGGGTTACAGCGTCCCTCGCTGGTCATCTAACCTTACAGATTGGTACTTGCTATCCCCAGAAGTTGCGACACATCTCAAAAATGAATTCGATAAATAGGGGGAATTGGCGCCACCTTAACTGATAGAACAAACATATCTAGTAAAGAACACAGCCATGTCCCAGTCCTAACACAACAACAGGTAATGGCACATTTCCCCACTAAAAATTAACGCTGCTACACTTCGTATTCATTCTCTCGGCTGTTTGTTTACTCTCAATTTGGGGATGGCATGTTTGCAAAGACAATCTTATGTAAGGTAAGATATACCATGTGACGAGATGTAACTTGTGACTGTACATAATAATGTGTATTATGTTTAGACATTACCAATTTCACAAATTTTTTAAAACAAAGTTGTTACTTCTTCTAGTTTATTGTAGTAAAAACGGTCAACCTGGACGGAGTTGCTTGGCTTTTCTCAGTATCCTCTTGTTTGTACTGTCCTTTAATTACAATGACTGCCAGCCAAAACGAACAATAGCCTTGTTGCCTGAACACCACCCCATGTGGTAATTATCACGCAATAAGTATTCCTATAATAACAGTCACGGAAGAAAAATAGCCTTCTTGAAACATATTTATACAAGTAAATCTACAATGGTATTACAGGGTTCAACAAGATCCTCGTGGGTACACGCTCCCCGTAATTGACTGCCCAATCACGAGGTCGAACGTTCTCGTTGCGGGCTCGCATCTCCCCCACCAGCTGTCTGAGCCCTCTCAGTTTGTCTTTGATGCTCACCCGGGCACACGACCTGGTAGCGATCTCCATCGGCTTCGTGGAGCCTTGTCGGACGTATTCTAGAATAGGATCTGATGGTTTAGGCCCAAAGAGTGGACCGTCAATAGTTGGACAAAACTGACCTGTGGTCTTGCGTGCTCCTGAGACACGGTCGCGAAAGTTTTCGGTTGCAGATTCTGCTGTTCCAGAGACAGTGGACGAAGATGTGTTGCATGTTCCAGAAGAGTCTGCTGACAAATTAATAGAATAAAACTGATCCTCGAATTTCTGAGTCTTTTTCAGTCGAGATGAGTCACGACTGGAAGCCATGGTTAGTCGTGGGTCAGACGCGTAGCGTGGACTGGATTCACTGTTTTGACTTTCTCTTGGCCTTTCCGCTTTGAACTTTCTACCGTCAGTAACCCAGGGCCCCAGATCGTCTCTGCGGAACCCTATGGTGTGGTACGTTATGGGCGTTGTGCAAGGGAAATACTGGCAACAGTGGGTCGATGTGAGAGGACGGGAAATTTTACAGACTCGGGAACCTCCGGAAGTTTCTGCCCACGTCCTGTTTGGAAAGCTCAAGTCGGCGACTGTATGACTTCGCGTAACGAAAGACGAGTCAACAGGAGCGAGAGGCGTACTTGTAATTATACCCCCACTTGAACTGATCTTTGCGTGAGTGTCTGAAAGACTGCTGCTAAGATCACGCACTCCATGAGGAATAGTCGATGCAAGAGACAGAGCGGAGATGCTTCTTGGCGGTAAATTAGAGGCCGGTCTATCTTTACTTTGAGGTCGAGGATCAGGTTTCCGATTCGTCGTATTTCTGGCCGTATTGGTATTTAAAAGACCTTGACTACGTGGTGGAATTATGACGTAGCTGCCGTTGGCCTCCGTGGAATCATTCTGGGGAAAATGTGCCCCCGGAACTACTATTAGCTGGCTTCCGTCATTTGAGCTCAGTTGTTCTTCAGCCTCTGTCGGGACATGCTTCAGATCTCTGAGGTCCGACTGTAACCTGAAAATTGACCCAACCAAAAATATCACACGTATTTATTTTCAAGAAAACGACGAGGATAAAAACAAAGGAAAACAACACTATGTAAGAAAAATAATAAATTGACTTGGTTTTGCATGCGTTAATGCACTACATAAACGCCATAAAATTTTTAACAAGAACGAAGGGGAGATTAGAGAAACCAAGGATGACCCACTTAAGTTGGCAGACCTGGATAACTACATACGACACGGCCGAAGGGATGGAAGGCTAATGTTTGTACTACATTATACCATTTTCGATTTCATTGTTTGCCTGGACTCGCACTAGACTAAACGATTAAACCCTTGCACATGAAAACATTTAGTGAACATTTAAAAAACTAAAAGTATAACTAAAGAGGTAACTTTCAAAATCAACTTTCAACAAATGAATGAACTAAAAGATATACCCACCAACCAAAAAAATCAACCAGTCAACAAGTCAATTTATCAATCTGTTAACTGGTATGAAAGTTGATATATTCATTGATGAATAGATTTTTAAAAAAAGCTACCAGTGAGTAAATAAATAAATCAGATCAACAATTCACCAATATCTCAAAAAAGAGAATTGATCGTGATGTCAAGAGATATGAAATTTGACCATTAACAAATCAATCTACTATTAAAAATAATCAACGTTAGAACTCCATGCAACTGAAAAAATAACTGACGGAATGAAGTAATAAAATGATGAATTTGTGTTTGTTTCAGTAAGGTTTAAGGGCGCTCGCAACTGCATAAGGTCATATTGTGAGCGTCAGAAATGATGAGTGAAGTAGAGAATGACCGGTCACTTGCCTGATCTTGTCTCGAAGATATTGGCGGTAGTTTCGGTTATATCCCTTCTCCAGATGACGGAGACTACTCTCCAGACTTCTGCTGGCTGTGTTGTTTCGACGGCGAGCCCACATGTTGCTCTTCTGGCATTGTCTGGTGAACTTGTCCATCGGCACTGTGCCGGAAACAAAAGAGATTTTGCAATTATATTGCTTAAAACTTTTGGTTCGCTGAACACCGTTCGTAAAATATACTGTAGTATTGCCAGACCATGTCATATCCATACATTTCTGTAACTAAAGATTCAATCACATAAAAGAGTGCGGTATTCGGATAGAGACAAGGGGCATAATATGAAGAGGATGACGACAACCACGACGATTGCGACAAGAAGAAGAAGAAGAAGAAGAAGAAGAAGAAGAAGAAGAAGAAGAAGAAGAA
>NW_004797360.1:10271-12255 GCF_000002075.1 Aplysia californica | reverse complement strand
TACCTCTTCGCCAGCCTCTTTGCCGGGATCCATATGTGTTAATCGACATACATTATGTCTAATTCTTCATTATTTGATAATATAATTCTTTTCAATGTTGCATGCATGCTCTCTCTCTCTCTCCTCTCTCTCTCTCTCTCTCTCTCTCTCTCTCTCTCTCTCTCTCTCTCTCCAAATTTAACCTACTTTGCTTAATTAAATTCCTTCTTAGTTGAAATAAACAATCCAATGGGACTTTTATACAACCGAATCAATATATCATTCTTTTACAGTATCGATTTCTTCAGGGAGGGCGTTTAATAAACGTGTAATCACAGTGGGAGGGCCTTAACTTCAGTCTAAGTCTAAGACAATTGAAGAAGCCCGGTGTTGTTTGGTTGGCAAATCTGTTTGCGCACCCACCCCCACTTCCCCTCCCCCTTTCAGCCTTCCCCCCTCACCCTTTTAATTACTTCCCTACCCACACACACCCCTCTTTCTGGCACATAATAGTCGTCCCAGCTGGGGTTCACTTCAAGACTTGGGTGTTGTTTGATTGGCAGATCCATTTGCCGTATATCCCCCTCCCCCTCCATCCCCTCATTAAAAAAAAATATTACGCCCCACCCCCTCACCCCTGCCTGCCCTTTGAGCAAGCACATGGCTGTCGGCCCACCCGTGTCTTATACCGCAGTTGGACCGCTATTGTTTCAGAGACTTTAGGGGGCCGGCGTTGCTCAGCGGTGTCTAACGGTTACAATAACTTGTGCACACGGTATGCCACCAGGTTTTGACGAGCTTGCAGGAGGTATACAAGATAACGAGCAATAATTATTTTGTTTAATGGTGGGCGCCAAGGATCACGTCACGGTCTAATGAAGCAAAAAAATGCTTTAGTCGAGCCTGATTCGTCACTGACGCTCAGCTGGGAAGTAAAATTAAATACCTAGCTAGAAATGTAGGATCAGGCATAAAAGGGCTGGATTATGTGTTGTTTCAACACTTAACAACAGCAATGGAAACTGAGGCGGTTTATTAATTTAAGAAAGATAGTGGAAATTGATATAATATTCTTCCAAGGGACAATTTGTGCAGTCCTAACATGGCGTGACTCTTTGGGGAAAGATAGTGCTGTCAAGTTTGAACTGAAGAAAAATAGATCCTCATCATGCTGAAGTGCCAAATCCGAAACAGACATCGGCGGTAATGGTTAGCCATTCGTATTTTTCTAGGATGTTCTTTGGAAACAAATGGTTTACTAGTCCTTCCCCGTCACCCATTTGTTCAGGTTCTCTAAGTACGATTAAGTTTGCCTCCGTCTGCCTAGTTTACCTTCTATTTCTCCGGTGAGAACAAAATAAGATTATTTTTTTTTAAGAGAAAAGGGTTTGGGGGTCGTGGGCAATTGTTTTGCCTTCTTTATGTATGAGTTTGTAAACTATACGACCCATTGATGACTTTGGAAAGCAAACACGAAGACAGAAAGACTAAAATAATAACAGTTTAACAAATCGCTACCCAAGATTTATAACATTCTATCTGCTCAGTGCCTAGTTTGGAGAAATTTGAAGTATAAAATTTTGAGTTTTTAAAAAATAAAATGTCTAGCTTTTTCGTTTGCAATTCTTTGAATGTCTTAATAATGACTCCAAATAATGTTATACGACTTTGTGAGAGCAGATAGAACATTTGGCTTCTGATCTCATGGTCTATATTAAGTTAAAATGGCCAAGAAATGTCAAATAGAACTTGGTAATTTTAAGGTAATGAAACGTCAACCCCACACCAGAAAGGGCATGAAGGGCACGCCACAAGTGGTAAAGTTGCGTCCATTAAAGGTGAGGAAGCGGAATAGTTATACCTCCCACCCTACCACCCCATTCAGGGTCACTGAGGAGATTTAGCATGGAAATTGAAATTGAGCTCTATACCTGGTTGAATCAAAGGGGAAAAATCTCTCTCTCTCTCTCTCTCTCTCTCTCTCTCTCTCTCTCTCTCTCTCTCT
>NW_004797360.1:6088-7654 GCF_000002075.1 Aplysia californica | reverse complement strand
GTAGTGTAAGTGAGCTGTTCGGGTCTCTTCTGATTAACCTACCGCTTTACGTCATAAACACTTTTGATATTTTCAGTTGCTGCTTACGACGAGAGCTCACGCAAAGGTCAAGCCTTTTTGCAGCTTGAACTATTATTTCACAATTTTCGTTATCAAATTTTTCTTCATGTGCCTGACGAGGATGTGACATAAAACATTATCGTAAAATATTAGCAAACCGTATACCAAAGTCTTTTTTATTTTTCTAAGATGATGAAAAAGCATGTGAAAAAGGCTGGAAAGACAGCAACGGCGAATCCATTACGGATGAGAAATGGTAGAAAACGTGTGGAATGGCAACTTTATTTTGTACCCGGCTCAAAACACACTCACATGTATTATCTGGCGTGTCCTGCGCGCAGACGCTGTGATAAGACGAATGGAGAAGATTCAGAAACAACACACACCTCGTCACCTCGTCCACCCTTCGAGATGCTGAAATTACCCAAATGTAGCAAAAATTATTATCCAACTCCCAACTATTGGACCGCACTTCTGTGACTGCTGGAACGAAATGAGAGCCTGCAAACTTGACTTTCTGGGGGCTAGAGAATGCCAGACGTTCAATACATGTAATACTTCACATTGCTGCATTTTTTTTCCATATCATTTTTGTATTTCCATTTTACAGCATAGCCCCCTAAGAGCTTATCAAATTTCGATTTTTCTTTTCAGATAAAGGTCTAAACGACAAACTTACCAAAGACGTCGGCAAGGGACAGAAATACTGTATTGGATCCATGGGCTAATTAGCAGAACGGGTGCCAACTTTGCTTTTGCTAATGATCATACAGCTTATTTTATTTCATAAAAGAGCCCATTTCTTTCTTATACTTTAACCAATACAGTATTATGTATGCATAACACAATGCTGCTGCTAGCCGTCTTACTAGCTTTGTTGCTGCTATAATTGAGACTGGTCCTGGTAATGGAGTTGATTGATTATTTTATGGAGAATATCGACTCTATTTCCGATCTTTTCTCTAAGATACGACAGAGAAAGGCACTCTCCGTATGCATAATCTAAGCTCTGACGACTTGTTTCAGCTTCAGTTCATTTTTCTAGAGCGCTAACGATTTATCAACTGAATGCGATAAAAAAAATTTTTATGGTGAATGACGATAACAATTTAAAAAAAAAAAAGGTTTAATTAATTTACGTACGCACAGAGCTGACTTGAGGCCTACCCACTCAGAAATAACAACTCTGAGACAACAATATTAGTGGTAAAGAATTTCAATTTCACTTAATCAATTTTTGGGAAAAGACTGGAGGCAACTCGGCTAATGTGGAACAGAATCAGATTTGAGAAGGGGCAGGAGGGGAAGGGGGAGGATTGGGAGGAGGGATGAGACCTAAGCCTCGTAGTAGCAAGAATATTATTGCTTTCTTCAGTTTGGAATATTTCTTCTCTGTCCAATGGCAAAACAAGTCTTCTTTTTCTTCTTTTTGTTCTTCTTGTTCTTTTTGTTCTTCTTGTTCTTCTTCTTCTTCTTGTTCTTTTTCTTCTTCTTCTTCTTCTTCTT
>NW_004797360.1:4270-5757 GCF_000002075.1 Aplysia californica | reverse complement strand
CTCCTCCTCCTCCTCCTCCTCCTCCTCCCTCTCCTCCTAACAGTATATACTGTATTAGTGACGGGTATAGACGTTTTTGTAAAAGTTACAGTTTGGATCGTGTACGTACTTTTTTTTCGTTAGTAAGGAAGCGAATTGCTTTACTTTGCAGGAAGAAATGCCTTCGAAAAAGAAAATTCCATGAAAAGACGATTAGAATGTGCCTTAGTTTGAAAATTTCAAAGTCCAAATCATGGGGAATCAGAAGTTTTAATAGTAATGCCACTTTCATCCTTTAAATGGACGACTATGCAGTAGTCCACCTTTCCTAGGTTGTACCTACCCTGCACTTTCGAGAGAGACAGAGAGATGTTAACTCCACCTATGAATTTTGAAGACAAGCATAATAGAAGTGATAAGCTTTGCTGGCCTCCAGGAAAGCAAA
Source organism: Aplysia californica (assembly GCF_000002075.1). Taxonomy (NCBI): domain Eukaryota; kingdom Metazoa; phylum Mollusca; class Gastropoda; order Aplysiida; family Aplysiidae; genus Aplysia; species Aplysia californica. The sequence goes on along the minus strand of NW_004797360.1, from coordinate 5,333 downwards.
CGAATCAGCTGTATGGAGCTCGTTAATTATGTAAAGCTGGCTTTCCGAAATTCCATGGGGAAGCAAAGAGACAGATTGCATGTGAGTGTGTGAGAGAGTGGTGGAGAGAGAGAGAGAAAGAGAGAGACAGGAAGGGATAGAGAGAGAAGAGGGAAATAAAGGAATAACGGGAAAGAGAGGGGGAGAGAGAGAGAGAGAGAGAGAGAGAGAGAGAGAGAGAGAGAGAGAGAGAGAGAGAGAGAGAGAGATAAGACCGACTGAGCGACAGACCGCCAGACAGACCAGACAGACAGAGGCCGAGAAAAAGACTGAGATTAATAATCTTATGAATAATTATAATTTCAAAGCGGTGGCCACCAGAAGGGAGTGAAAAGGACATTCATTAAGCCTACTCTCCGTGACAGATAGGCACGCAAACCTAGTCCCGAGCAGGGGACTGGGGAGGGGTGGGGAGGTTGCACAGCTGTGGAATGGCAATTGAGCACGGCAAGTTTTGTGTATATAATGTACTAATTAACCCTCTCTGGGGTGAAAATTTGGCACCTGTGGTGAACCAAGAACACGTAGCGAAGGATTTGGCTGAAGAGGAAGGGCGTGCTCATAATAATCTAATAGTAAGGCTTTTGGTCTAAGGACAGGCCGTGGGTTCAGTTCCTAACTTTAAAAAAAGAGGGGGGGGGGGGGGGGGGGGGGGAGGAGAACTTGGCATCGTTAGTAAAGAAAGTTTGTTGCATTCTTGCCTGACTTCACGCAGTTGGAAAAGAGTTATTGGCGATTAGCTAGTCTTAAGTAAGTGTACGAATGATAGCAGCAAGTCCCTGTCAGGCTGCAACACAGTAACACAGTCCTTCGGCGCCCTCTCGTTATGGGTTGACATGATTCCACCGAAAGGACGACGCGACGAAACACTGAGCTCAACTTTGAACATTATTTTTGCAGGTTATCTGTGCTATTGCAGGATTTGCATTAAATAAGCGCACCGTTGGCGTCGCTGACATCATTACTACTAAACTGGTTCAAAGTCCTTATTTGTGTATTCTTGAACTCGAGACTTTTTTTAAAG
>NW_004797360.1:2651-4170 GCF_000002075.1 Aplysia californica | reverse complement strand
ATAGGGTATATTTGTTGTTTTGAGAGGTCTCTCAGTTTTTGGTGTATGTTTTATTTCTTTTTTTTTCTTGATGGGAGGGGGGGGGTTGGGTCTTCACCATTTTGGCCCAGACCTATCGGAGATGGACGTATAATGAAGGTCTCCCCCTTTGAATAACATTAGACTAATGCCGTGAAAGGGACATTGAATCCATACAATGTATTTAGGTACTTCATTGAAATAATTCCTGAAGTCGTGCTCTTTCTTTTATTGTAGGTGTTTTTATACCCCCATCGACACAATCTAGACAGTTTAGGAGGCAGGCTGAGAAGGATACCGTGTCCCAGCAGAAATACTGAAATACCGGAACTCGACAAAAATTCTCCCCACACAGGAATTGAACTCAAGTTTATTGTGTGCGGTGGCGGGCGAGGCCCTAACCGCTATACCATAGACGCTGGTGCCTCTGTCTTCTCATCATCATCATCCGGTGCCTTGCCGACTGGCGTGGGTGATCATAGACCTCCACTTCACTCTGTCTTGCGTTGCAGCAATGGTGTCTGCTGTTCTTGCTGCTCCTAGCCATGTTGTCATCTTGTCCAGTATTTTTCCCTCTGTCTGCCTCTGCCTCTCTTTCCATCACACTTACCTGTTTTCTTCTACTTGTTCCCAAATGCTATTACTCTACCTCAGAATAACAGAATTCCTTCTGCTCAGTACCTAGTTTTGAGAAATTTGACATAAACAATTTTGAGTTTCACTACATGTCAAGCTTTTGCAATTTTTTGAATATCTTGACAATGTCTGCGAATAATCTTACGATTTTGATAGAAAACATAAAACATTTGGCCTTATTGCTTTTGAAACTCAAAACGGCCAAAAGTGTCAAATGTAATTCTAAGGTAGAGAATTAAACAAAGGACTCATAGTGACTGAACTTTATTTCCCTTTTCAACACTGCTACTAAACGTTATTTCCCTTTTCAACACTGCTACTAAACGTTATTTCCCTTTTCAACATTGCTACTAAACTAACTTTTGCTCATATGACCGTATGCAGTTGCGAGCGCCGTAAAACCCTCTACTATATAATACACTAACTTTTGGAAACAAAATTAATTAAGTAACCAAATACGGTTTCCTTTACAAAACGTCTCATGCGTTGTTCTTCTGTGTGGGGTGTTGGGGGGTGTTGCTGTTGTTTTGTTTTTTGTTTTTATAATTGAGATAGTGAACTACCATCTGGCGTAATATACATGTAATTTACTACTTATATTGCGAAATTTAATACACAGCTCTGATAACGATCTTGATTTCCCTGAAATAAAACCCACATTTCCGTAGAGTTATTGACTTAACTTTATTTTTGAAAAACGAATCATTAATTCATGAATAATAGCCGAATCATTACCTGCTTTGTAGTATATACAGGGTGATCATCACACGATATTTCAAAAACGAAAACCACTAGAAAGCTCCAGCTTGGACACATGTGTTGTACATACTTTCAAGTTTTTATTTCAAGTTTTTTTTCTTATTGG
>NW_004797360.1:0-2551 GCF_000002075.1 Aplysia californica | reverse complement strand
TTGGGGGGGGGGGGGGTACGTTAAAGACAAAGTTTAAGTTCCACCACTTCCAGTAAATATTGATTGCATGAAAGATCGAATAACTGCTACAATCAACACGGTGGACTCAGACAGTCTGAGGCGCGTTTGGGAGGAATTCTCATATCTGCTCGATGCCATCCGTGCTGCAGGTGGTGGCCACATTGAGCACATGAAAAATATGAAATTAAAATATGAAGGTGTGTTCAACACATGTGTCCAAGCTAGATTTTCTGTGGGTCTTTTTGTTAAATTTTGAAATATCATGTGTTGATTTTGACGTATTCTTTTTTAATCACCTTGTATTACAAAACAGTTCCTTTTTTGGTATCTTGCCTTAGCTTAAGCTAAAAACATTAATACTTTTCCCAATATAATAATTCCTTTATACATGTATAGCTGCCTGACATTCCATAATGTTTAGCTTGCGCAAAGTACTTAGTAAAGCCTGAGACTCAAAGCTGCATTTTACATTAGAGCAGTTACAGTTCGTCGATCGCGGCCAGGGGTCAGCTTCCTCCGAAAAATCGATAAACTTATTCGTACAAAAACCTAGCAAAGCAAACACATAAAAATGGAATGTGGATTGTACTCAAAGTTGAGCGATTTTTGAATGAACTCACATCACAACCTAGAATTTGCACAATAAGTTACTCTTGGTTTAATTATCGATAAACAACTAATAATTTCAGGGTATGAATTTACAAAAGCCTTAAGGGGGGAAGCTACTCAAAATCATGGATTTTGAAATGTAGGCATGTTTGGCTTCGTCAGCCTCTCTTACAACTATTTCGTCGCAAAAGAACCCCTTAAGCCTAACTTTTTCACATTTAGTCACTACCATGTCCTCACAAAGTCAATCTTTTATTTTTCTTTATCGCCCTTTTCTCAAAACTTGGCTTTAGTATAATAACTCTTCAGAATAACTCCATCATTTTTTATCCAATCTTTATGAAATGTTCACAAAATGAAGAGAAGATGTAAAACAAACAATTTTGGATATGTGGAATCCATTTTTGTTGGCAGTGTCTGGAGCGTGGATTTGTGCAGATTTTTTGTTTGTTGCAAACTTGAATACCACCCTATTAGAAAATTAATTCTAAAATGTTGTAATTTGTTTCGGAAAATTCAACAGATAATTTTGTTGATTTATCGTCTGCTAACATTCATGCAAAATAGCAATCTATTCCCATGAAAAATAGGTGAAGTATTCATAGTATAAGACGTAAACAAGATCCAATATTTCTACTGTCTCCCTGGCAACGAACCTTTTTTCTCAAATTTCATTGCAGGTTTGAAGAGTCCTCATTGTGCTTGTTATTTGTGTGACATTTGGTAAAACCTGACCCTCTAATAAGCGAGATAGCCTTCAGGTGCAAATCCTCACCCCCGCCCCCCTTAAGTCTAGTATGTACGAAGCGCTCCAGCTTCTTCGGGATAACGTACCGGTCTAATTTGGTAACATAAAAATACCAAAACGGAAAGCCGGTTCTCTTGCCAAGGGAAACTCAGGACTTACCTCTCTAGAAAAGAGCATCTGTAATGGCACTTCGAATTATAAGACAGAAAGCGCTTGACAAGACAGTGGATTTAACATTCAATTTTTTGATCTATTAAGATCACACTCAAGAAAACGTAGGCTACATTAGTAAACAGTAGGGCGCACCATCGGCTAAACGGCTATAGCCGGTTTCACAAAGTCGATCCTTACTTGAATCTTCCACGGAGTATTAATGAAGTTCGGTTATTTAAAGAATGTATTGCCCCTCGTAAATTTACGTTTTCGTCTCACCATCAGTAAACCGATAAAATTTACTTTGGCCGAAACAACATGTGAAATATTAAAAATATCATTGTCGACAAAAAAATTAACAACATCGTAGTTGTCTCCCTTGTGGTGTTACCGCCACAATCTCCATCTTACAATCGATCAAATAAATTCTTCCAAATGTATACTCTTTACTGCAGGCCATGGTGAAACAGAAACAGCAAGCAACAGCTGTTTAATCAGTACGCATAAGGCGACTCTTTACAAACCTAAAAAAAACCCACTGTATGCTGGGGATTAACTCTTTTTCAATTTGAGAAGGGAAAGGTGTTTCAATAATTATTGGTCTTCACCTCGTGTACGGTGTCATATTGCACAACTAATAAAAAAAATATTAATAGTATTGTTAAAGTGCGTGTGGCACGTCAGAAGAACTTTTTATCTATCTATCTATCTATCTATATATCTATCTATCTATCTATCTATCTATCTATCTATCTACCTACCTATCTATCTATCTATCTATCTATCTATCTATCCATCTATCTATCTATCTATCCATCTATCTATCTATCTATCTATCTGACTGTCTGCCTGTCTATCTGTCAGTCTAATACATGGAAATAAATAAATGAATATTAAATTATGTACTTAGAGAGAGATTTAGTAAGAATTGATACCAAGGAATTATATAAAATAATGGTAACACGTGCTCAAGATTATGTGTGTATGTGTTTGTGTATATATGAGTGTATGTGTGTCTGT
>NW_004797359.1:1654381-1655357 GCF_000002075.1 Aplysia californica | reverse complement strand
CCCCACCCCAATCAGCTCAATTTAGAATATTCGAATTAAAGAGGAGGGCTGCTTCTACATAGGCTTTCGGGGCAAAGATGGACTGAGTGGGATACGACGTGTTTGTGAAAGACGCAGATACCCGATGAATATTCTCCACACACGAGACTCGAACCAAGGTTTTCAGTTTGCGATGGTGAAGCAACTCAAAGAGTTCAAGCACAACGACACAATATTGGCCATTTGGAGCTGGGGGGAAATTAGTCAGACAGACAGATGTACAGAAACAATAGAGGGGAAGCAAAGAAGCAACTAGGACATACCAGTGGCGCCCAACAACCGCCGCAAAATGGATGGATAAATAAATGAATGAATACAAACAAATGAATGAAAATACATTTTCAAAAATGAATAAATAAATAAAAAGAATTTCACTCCATTCAGATGTCTCGAATTATGTCAGATCGCGTAGGATAAAAATATTCTAGAATTGTATCGATCGAAGCGCAACGATATTCAGGGAATTCCCTTAAAAAACAATAACTAAAAAAACCAACAGAGAACAAAAACAAATTACTGCGTCGCGTTTGGGAAAATACACTGAAAAACGAATAATAAAGTGTGGCTTACTTGCTTTCCTAGAAATATGCGCCTCTTGTCAAGTACGGGTCATAATCCTTGCCCGTAAGCAGAGATAATAAAATATATGTACAGCAATAATGTAACACTGGCCCCTGTCGAGAGAATCACAGCAGTCCGCACTCGCAGAGCGCTCGTCTGTCAATTTGCTCTACTTCTCGGAAGGAGCCCTGTTATTTTACCTGCCGCCGGTGCAAACAGTTTCAAGTCGGCGGTGTAGATGTACATTATGTTCCATCGCATATAAGTTCCGGTAGGACAAAATGAAAAAGCATATTTTTTTCAAAGGGATTATACGTAGGGTATCTATCTATCTATCTATCTATCTATCTATCTATCTATCTATCTATCTATCTAT
>NW_004797359.1:1644176-1651038 GCF_000002075.1 Aplysia californica | reverse complement strand
TTACAGTCACGGCACCACTCGATTGTTTACAGTCACGGTATCACTCATTTGTTTACAGTCACGGCATCACTCGGTTGTTTACAGTCACGGCACCACTCGATTGTTTACAGTCACGGTATCACTCAGTTGTTTACAGTCATGGCATCACTCGGTTGTTTACAGTCACGGCACCACTCGATTGTTTACAGTCACGGTATCACTCAGTTGTTTACAGTCACGGCACCACTCGGTTGTTTACAGTCACGGAAACTCTCGGTTGTTTACAGTCACAGTATCACTCGGTTGTTTACAATCACAACACCACTCGCTTGTTTACAGTACAATCACGCATCACTTCATTGTTTAAGGTCACGGAATATTTTTTTACAGTCTCGGAATCACTTGGTTGTTTACAGTCATGGCATCACTCTGTTACTTACAGTCACAGCATCACTCGCTCGTTTACAGTACAACCACGCATCACTCCAATGTTTACAGTTACGGAATGTTTTTTTTACAGTCTCGGAATCACTCGGTTGTTTACAGCCACAGTATCACTCGGTTGTTTACAATCAGTCAGAGTTTGCAGTCACGGAATCACTTGATTGTTTACAGTCACGGTTTCACTTAGTTGTTTACAGTCACGCATCACTCCATTGTTTACAGTCACGCATCACTCCTTTGTTTACAATCACACATCACTCCATTGTTTACAGTCACGGAATGGGGTTTTTTTTTACAATCACGGCATCACTCGATTGTTTACAGTCAGGGAAAAAAATCTTCGATATCCTAGCCAATCTACCTTGTGTATTACAAAACTGTATGTTCATTTCAAGGATAATTCTTTTCTACTCAGGTTGGTGATTATTTTATATTTAATGTATTCTGTTAAATAGGAGCAGAGTTATTGGGAATTTTGTGATGCTGAACAATAGGCAAAATTGGCTGCGTTCAGAGGTGAAATCATCTTTTCGTAGGCCTATATAAAGAGTTAAACTAACATGTGATGAAATGATGACGATGATGATAATCAATAATAGTAAGAATAGTAATAATAGTAGTAATAATAATTGTGAGGCATCGTGGTGGAATCAGGCTCTCGTCAACTTTTGGGCTTGTAGAGTTATTGGTATCATCTCAAAGCTTGTTCACTTGTCTTTATTTGGATGAAAAAAATACCCATTTATCTGGAATACAAGTTGAGATATTTGCGAATGAAAGAGGTGGGGGTCACCTGTTTTCAGAGGTAAAATTAGTGAGAAAATGGCCGCCAAAGATTAATTATTTCCTTAGCTTAAGAGTCCGTGGTAACTGAAAATCTACATTTTTTGCGCCTTTAATCAACATTTTTCAGAAAAATCCCCACAGAAATTAGTTTTTTAATGGGGAAGAAAGGTGTTTAGCCAAAAAACAAAAATTTGATAAAAATTCACAAACCTGCGGAAAAATTCAAGTTTCTTCATTTTGATTATTTTGACGAGAGCCTGATTCCACCACGCTGCCTGACAATTATTATAAGAATAATAAGAACAAGTAAAAAATTCTGAAAATGTTATTATTACTCCAGCAGACGTATAATAGTATTCTGAAACAATTTCAACTTCCAGGGAAGAATACAGTGCAAGCTGTCATTTTACAGCCGCTAAGACATATACTGACAAGAACGTTCGCTGTCTATAGCCGGGTTCCCATTCCCACCTGGGTGAAGTGAGGAAAATTCGTGTAAATCGCCTTTCCTAAGGACGCAACGTCAGACCTGAGGCTCGAACTCCGAACCTGCGACCTCACGATAAAGAGTCCGGTAGCCTTACCACTAGACCACCGACGCCATATTTTTTTATGCCGCTTTAGTTCTCTAGAGGAGTTCGGAGTTTGTTTAGTTTTAGTAGAGGTTTTACGGCGCTCGCAACTACATAAGATCATATTATGAGCACCAGAAGATTAGATAATATGTAACAAGAGAGTAACAAACTTTAAAAAGAAGAAGGGGAGATAAGGACGATAGATGTTTCATAGGAAAGAAGAGGCAAACCACACCAGAGCACCCGCCAACCACCCAGGAGTTCGGAGTAGGCTCACCTGGTATCATACTGGGATATGATGGGGAAGACCCAGGTTCGAATCCATCTCCAGCACGGCGTTCTTGAACTTGGGTTTCTTAGGTTAAGGAGTTTTCGAGGCCCACCATCTACATGATTCGGTTCTATCGGACGTGGACGAGACCTACTAATAAGGCTTTAGACAATTTTACCGTTTCGAAAGGGGCATAAAGCTGTTACAAAAAAAACACAAAAAAAACCCAATCACGTGGCTAGAAGTGTGGTCTGTGCATGGAGAAGAAGCATAGGTACTTTGAAGACAGCCAAACGAACCTGAACCTGCCTACTATTGTTGTCTTCATGTCCGGGCCAGAGACTGAAGATAAGACACGGGGGTGGGGGGTGAGGTTACACAATTAGAATGGATGCAGGCAGGCAGGTAGGCCTCAGGCAGGCAGGCAGGCAGACAGGGAGACCTGTTCTCAGACACATAATGGATCTTGACCCCAACTGATATCAATTTTCGAACCAGGGAAAAGGAAGAGGAACGATTTGCCACCTTAAGCATAGTTCACGCTGAAGAAAGTTTTGTCACTTCACTGTTGGATGTCATTCGGTATAATTATTATTTGAAGATGGCTTTGTCTCTTTCCGAAAGAAGAAGGCAAACACGGGAGATTGGAGGTGTCCCCAAACTCCTCGGTACCGCGAATAGACATCACACAACTGATTTAGTTTTAGTAGAGGTTTTACGGCGCTCGCAGCTGAGTGAGGTCATATGAGCGCCAGAAGATTTGAGGAGTTACGAAAGAGTAACAAACATAAAAAGATCAGAACATAGATGTTTGATAGGACAGAAGAAGCAAACCACACCAGAGCACCTGCCAACCATAACACAACTAATAAGGCAATGACAACCAAAATTTGGAAACGCCATCGGGCCTTATGAAGATCTCTTGACTTCAGAAAAAAAGAGGCAGACTGAAGCATGTAGTATGGACACGTCACACAATCATCAGACATACTTCTGGCGACATTCAGTGGCGATGATGCTCTTTCAGAACTCCTTATTTTTAAATAACTTGTTACGCCTACTCAATAAAACCAGCATTAAGAACGGTCCATTACAACCCTTTTCCACGCAAATTGTAAGATGACGCTGCGGTAGATTTGTAAGATCACGCTGCGGCAGATACGTACCTCTAAAAACAAAGAAAGAAAGATATAAAAGACGTTTTTTTTTACCATCTAGTATAAGGCTACTGTTAAAATAAACATCAATGTGTAGTGCTTTTTCGAGTATGCATCTGTGTAACCCAAAAGGTCAGGTAATTGGCCGCTTCTAAGGATAAGCGGGTTAACCCAGATTTCGGGGGTTTCCGGAAATCTTGACCTACACCAAAAGTGGACATTGCACTACCAATAGGAAAAGTTTCGTTTCATTGGTGTGTATATTTGTTTGGTTATAGAGAAAACTCTTTTTGTCTTTTGAAGAAACTGAACAAAGGGCAAAAACTTTAACTTCAATTTTCTCAAAACAGCATTTTTCAGGATAGCCCCCTTGTGCTTAAAAGCGATCAAATAAATTCCTGCATGTGGTTGAATGATGCGTCTGATGTGGTATGTACAGTTTGTCAGCTTTACTTTCCTTTCGTATTGAATTTTAATTAGAGTAATAATTTATGTAATTTTTATGTATACCTGCGTGACGTGTTTTTACGGTCCTGTACAAGCAAGAAAAATTTCCCTCTGAGACAATAAACTGTTATCTTATCCTTATCTTATCTTATCTTATCTTAGACAGGCCAAGACTATCCTACAAGGAACAACACAAGGAGAGAGGCGAAGAGGCAGACAGCGGAAACAATGGACAGGCAATATCTAAGACTGGACTGGCCGTGACTGGAACATCACGTAGTTAAAAGTGATTCACTTTGCGAAAAACTGAGAACTATGAGGAACGGATGAAGCTGGTTGCAAAATCTACACTGGTGCCCCAATGGACGGACAGACTACGGGATGAGTAAGGGGAAGTCAACTGACACAAGATAAAAATTGACAAACGCCAGATTCCACCTTGACGTGACACTAAAGAACCACGGATCAAAGAGCAAAAATTACCATTTTGACATTTTTTGGTCCACATTTTCCCCAAAGCAATCATATTTGCTTTTGTAGGTTGCGATCGGATGCATTTACTGAAAAACTGTGGTCGACGATCAATCATGATATTGCAAAAGTCAGATGCTTTGTTTTGCTCGCGGAACGCGAAATGCCTTAAACGTATTCTGGGTTAAATCTGAAGACGCCAAGCAAAGGACTATTTGATAAGGTAAACACTGGCCAGCGCCGTTACGAGATCCGATCCGATCCGATCCGATCCGATCCGATGCGATCAGATCTGATCTGATAATGCTTTTGACTAGTGATCACCCCTTATAAGTTGAAGGAACGCAAGACTAACAATTAGAAACGGGCTGAGAACAACAGTTAAAAGGTTATGGCATTGAGATATAACTGCCCTACAAATTAGCATATACACCTGTTTAATAGTTGTTACAAAGTCAGGTCAGGTTAAAAAACAACAACATAAAAAAATATAAAAAAACCAGCTCGAAGATGGAGGCCACTTTGGTCCGGAAGGTGAAGGCCCTGGCACATTGTCCTTCATGGATGAGTCAAGAACTATCATCATTTGGGAACAATTTGACCAAATTCGACCACATTCCACAGTGACCTTAAAAGTTAAATGCTTTTGTCCTTCAAGGACTCAAAGCAAGTCGACTCGATCGTATTGTGCCGAAATGGTAGCTTTTGTCGTATCATCATCATCATCATCATCCTCATCATCATCATCATCATCATCATCATCATCATCATCATCATCATCATCCAGTGCCAGATCTGCGACAAGCATCGGCCATCATGGTTCTCCTTGTCGTATACGTGAAGAAAAATGTGAATGCCGGCTGCCCCCACATCCAGTCGGATGAATCCGACTAAGAGGTTAACGAAGACTGATCCACCTGACCTACAAAATGCCATGTGCATTGATTTTTATCATTGAAGTTTAGGCAAGTCATAGACACACTCGAAGATATCTAGACGCCACTTTGCTCAGGGGGACGTGGACCCAGAAGGAAGTCGCCGCGAGAGATTCCTGTCTGCATAGGACCAAGTCAAAATAGCGGACACATGACATGTCAATGCTACGGCATATTTCAAACCATCACTGACAAACTAGAAACACAAGTTTACATTTTATTTAGTAGTAAGTGTTTTCTTGCATGCTTCTTAAAATTTCAGGTTTCCCCCCAAAAAAAAGCAAAAAAACAAAAAACAGCAGCAAAGACAACAACAGCAACAACAACAACAACAATAATGATAATAATAACAACAACAACAACAACAACAACAACAACAATGACAACAACAACAACACAACCACCACCACCACCACCACCAACAACAACAACAACAACAACAACAAATTCTGATTTTTTTAAAAACTGCACGAAAAGCACAATTATGCGGGTTTTTTGTTTGTTTGTTTGTTTTTGGAGTGTCTCAAACTAGCGCGTCTTCAAGCGTTGTTGAAAGATTAGAACGCGCGTACTCAGTCAGTTGACGACCACCTGCACGTCGCTACTTAATGCAGTTGCAGTTGCCACAAGGAGGCATAATATTTGTCCTTATCACGGTGAACAAAAAAATCATTTTTCTTTTTTAGATTTTATTTTGAAAGCTGTTTTAAGCCACATCATCAGTAATAATAATAGCAACAACAACAACAACAACAACAACAACAACAACAACAACAACAACAACAACAACAACAACAACAACAATAACAATAACAACAACAACAACTATAGCAACAACAACAACAACAACAAGAAATAATAAATGAAAAAATTGGAGGCTACTCTGACTACATAGCTCAAGGCATCGTTCGCAATTATACATGTAATTGTAATGAAGAGAGAATCCATTCCTTTTTCGAGGCGACAAATATCAATTTAAGAAAAAGCCCTGAAGATAGCTGTAGTGTTCATTTTTGCAGATTTGGCGACTGTTGACTTTCTGTCAGCTAAGCTGTGGCTGTACACATGTATCCCTCTCAGCCCATTTAGCTCGGTCCTATTGGTTTATCGGGTATAGCCGTTAAATTCGAAGGTCCCACCTCTTATACCGGATCCCCAAAGTACCATTCAAAGGGCAATAGCTCAGTCATCTTTAGACCAATTTCAACAAAACTTGGAAGAAATAGAATTCAACTGAAGGGACATTACGTTTTTAGTATGAACAAAATCAGCTCCTATTATGTTTTTAAAACAATAAAGTTGTTAGAATAGCAACCAAAATTGAGTGAAGCCTGGCGTTTGTTTACAAAACCACCGACTCATGCTCCATGCCACAGAAGGAAGCTTCTCCTGCTTGTGGCCGCACTGAATTTTAATTGCCTCACACTCATGATCAGATACTAAAGAAACTAACGTGTGGGACGATAAATTTGATCATTTGTTCTTCATCCTTGAACCCTTATACGTTTTCTACAAAGCCCTTTAGATAAAACGAATGTACACCTGTCCGTAATAGAAAAGTGCGTGCAGGAAGTACGGTAAACTATGCAAAGACACAGTCTAGTGATGTGTTTCAGGTTCACAATATAATGTCAAGCATCACCGTGGTTGTTGTAAGAAAACAAAACAAAACAAAACAAAAACAAGAACTATAACAAACAAAAACCCAAAAGGTAATCCAATTTGGAGACTTAGTATATTCAAGAAATTTATGACATAACTAACGAAAACAAACAAAACAAAAAAGCCCAACACCCC
>NW_004797359.1:1639108-1642859 GCF_000002075.1 Aplysia californica | reverse complement strand
CTACTACTACTACTACTACTACTACTACTACTACTACTACTACTACTTCTACTACTACTGCTACTGCTACTGCTACTGCTACTGCTACTGCTACTGCTACTGCTACTACTACTACTACTACTACTACTACTACTACTACTACTACTACTACTACATCATAATCTTTTATTTAAAAAAACAACCAAAACAACATAACAGATATAACGATGATGACCATCATCATCGTGGCACAACATTATAATAACCCTTCATTATCGTACATTATCACCATAGTGGTCGTCTTTTAGAATAACACTTTTCTAATCATCGGTATTTATATGACTTATTTGTGTTACGAGTGCTGTAAAATTCTTACCGAGTAAAACTAAAGTAAACATACAGAAAATATTTCCTCTTTGTTGATACCCACGTATATAATTTAATGAGGTCAATAACTGGAACGTGTTGCGGTGATCGGCCAGGGTGACACGTCTTTTCCAGCCAAGACAATTCTCCACACTGAGAGAAATTCTCATAAATTATCATGAATATTAGTTCCGGGCGTGATGTGGCTTTCAATTACGGAGCAAAATAATGTTTTGTTTATTTATGAGTCTGACATGTAATGTAAATTAACTTTCATAACTGTTGTCAATGCTTGACTAACACCCCTCAGCGACACAATCTAGGTATGATCGATTCTGCTCCAACGGCCAGCTTACATGCCTAAATCTGCACCGGTACTAAAAATTATTTCCTACTTCCCTCCTCGCACTTTAAAAGCAATACTGTCGACTGCGGATGCGTTGATGTCGTTGGAGGAAGGGAAAAAACAGATCAGCTCATCCGAAATTTAACTTACCCGTTGGGACCTGTAAAGAAGAAGAGGTGCTGGGACCCGAGAAACGAGAAAAGGATCAACTTAACCAAAGATCAACTCAAGCGAGTTCGACAGAGGTGGAGTTGACTATATATAATGACAGTATCCAGAACCATCTGTTTAAGATGACAACTTATCTCCTCAACAATGGGAAGTCCTCTTAGGCAGGTTCTACTGTAGTTAAAAATCGTTAATAACAGGCACGGGTTTGATCCGTTCTGATTGTCGTGGCCATACCCCCAAAGAAAGACAGATTAGATAGTCTTTCACGATTTTGAATCGAACTGGCGTCTTTTGAGCTATAAATGAGGAGTCTAGCCGTAACTCCGTAGAAGCTGGACCGTTGCGACACAATTATTATGCCTCTTATCAGTGGATTGAATAACAATAAACCTTGACCAGTGCTGCTTGAGCAACAACAAAAGCAACAACAACAACAACAACAACAACAACAACTACTACTACTACTACTACTACTACTACTTTTACTACTACTACTACTACTACTACTACTACTACTACTACTACTACTACTACTACCACCACCACTGTCACTACCACTGCCTTTTGTCACTACCATTGCCACCACCACTACCACTGCCACAGTTACTCTTCCTCATCCTGCTGCTGCTACGACTACGTACATGTTGCTTTATTTTAATTTCATCCCTCTAGCCGCATAGCCTTCTTAATCGAGTCACATATTTCTCTTTTGTCACGCTAGAGGAAGTTAAAATCACTTTTTTTTAAAAACAACAAAGAAAAGAAACTGTGTACACGTGTGGTAATTATTGTTATTCCTGTTATGTGCTCGCATTCAATACAAACCGTATTGTTCATAGACACAGTAATGGTATAAGATAAGGTAAGATAATACTTTATTATCCCAGAGGGAAATTTTTCTTGGCTGTAGAGGACCGTAAAAACACAATAATGAAGGTATACATAAAATTATATATTACTCTCATTAAAATTCAATATAATAAGGGCGATGGTATATATTTTATCAGCTCTTTAAAGAAAGAAAAAGAAAAGAAAGGGGAAAAAATAAATTTCAGATATTTGGAAACTGGGGGAGAAGAGGTGTGGAAAGATAAGGAGAGAGATGGGAATTGGAGAATAGGCCCACATAGCCTGCTACTTGCCTATTGCTCACTTAGTGCGACTTATCATTTATGATCGAATCAGTACATAACGGTCAATGAAGATGACAGAACAGTGAACGTTATGAACATATAAAAATATATGGTCGCTATATTCAGGTTCTTAGTTAAGGTCACTTACTAGACTTGACAAAATCAACAGGTACGGTTTGAAATTAAAATCGGAAATCTTAATTCTATCTCTCTTATTATTCCTGTCACAAATTTTAAAAAAATATTTTTTAAGAGGGTTTTTTTTTTCCCAGTGTCAGAATGTAATACCCACCCTGAATTGAGGACAGGTTGGTGTACACTTTTTTTTAAATAGGCCTATTTTTGACTGCTATAGGCAGGTTTTGAGGCTGACTTGTCATGAAAGTGACTGACCGTGGTGTATTTGCCACTTTGGACAGGGGCCGCTCTTTAGTGGAGGCTATTTGAAATATAATATTAAGAAAACGTCAGGGTGTCACTTTGTCAATTTATCAGTTTAATATCTATACATTTATCTGCATCTATTTAAAAAAATTTTTTTTTAAATTCAATAAACTGGTACTTTGGTACTATATTTTGACTTATATGACTCAGATAGATCAACCAAACAACTTTAATCCCGTAAGTTACTTCCAGTTAATCGTTGGTGTCGTGAAAATAAGCGGTGACCTAAGACGCTTAAAAACGGATATTCCCGGAGACTAAATATATCTTTGAATTTAATTATAGATTATAGTATTTATAGCTGCTTGCGTCCCCATTTTGTCAACTTATGACTATTTATAGCACACCACGCGAAAAAAGGCCAACGTGGAGCGAACCAAACAACACAATAACGTGAAGTCCGAAACAAGGTGTAAAATGTGTTCGTGTTCTTTTTCCCTCTGTATTTAAAGCTTCATCAGCGCAATGATCAGTACACACTTAAGGGATCATATCTCCTGAACACTGAACACAAGCGGTAAAAACGGGAAAAGGTATTGGAATCGACTATACACAATTGCAGGTAGGCTTACGTTTTATCATATTTTATACCCTTAATAATAATTAGGGGGCTCTCGTAGCCTAGAGGTTAAGGTGGTCTCTCATTCAAAGGTCCCGGGTTCGAATCCGGGTGCCGACCGAAGCATTAAGATTTTCTTCTCTAAAATTGTCTCCTTCCACCTTCTCTCCTGCTTTCTAGCAATGTGTTGTTGTCTGCTTTCGTCTCCCCTTTCTGCCTCCACCCCCTCACCTCATTTCCCCCTCCTCTGGGCTCCTGACTCTTTCTAGTTTCTGCAGCCTTTCTACTGTACTGTTACTCCTTGGCTCCTTCTTAGTCTCACTGCTGTCTTTCAGCCACACCCCTGATCTTTTGGTAGGAAAGATCTAGCCTTCTCGGACAAGGGCGAAAAATCTCGGAGGGCCCGTGTGCAAGTTGCGCACGTTAAAGATCCCGTGGTGGTCAAAAATCGATAAGAAGAGAAGGTTTCGGCCGCCACCAGGGCCAAATTAAAAATTTCCTATCAACTGAAAAAGTTTAATGTGTCCCGCGCACTCGTATGACCTTATGCAGTTGCGAGCGCCGTAAAACACTTACCATCATCATTAGTACACGCACCCACGAAACGCACGCATGGACACAGGCATGCACACACACACACACACACACACATACTGAGAGAGAGAGAGAGAGAGAGAGAGAGAGAGAGAGGGAGAGAGACTCTGGGAGCAATAGACTCTGAGAAAGAGAAAGAGAGAGAGAATACACACTCAC
>NW_004797359.1:1635561-1638928 GCF_000002075.1 Aplysia californica | reverse complement strand
AACAACAACAACAACAACAACAACAACAACAACAACAACAACAACAACAACAACAACAATAACAACGACAACAACAACAAGAACAACAACAACAACAACAGCGTTCATGTTTCGAGGTTGTGGAATCAGCAAAGGCTTCTTGTCCTCGTCTCCTCGGCTATTCTTTTTCTATGAGAGAGAGAGAGAGAGAGAGAGAGAGAGAGAGAGAGAGAGAGAGAGAGAGGGAGAGAGAGTTATAAATTTGTGCTAAAAAAACAAAACAAAGTAAAACGAAGCAAGTATTGGTGGTTCAGATGGGTTAACAAGACACGACAACCCTTGCTTTTAGAAGAAGAAAAAAAACAAAGGAAAAAAACAACAGCACAAAACAACCCCAAAACATCTCCAAACAAACCAACAACAAAACCTGAGGCTCTCCGCACCCCACAGTGGGGACTAGATCTAGCAATAATAGATATCTCTAGCGTGTTTGTAAAACTGTTCTAAGCTAGCCATTGGTGTGGATATTGTGTATTTGGGAATCTTTGTATGCACAATTTTGTATCATGTTTGATGTGATTTATGGCTATAAACTAAGGATGTATGATTGGCATTGTATTCCAAATTTCCTCACGAGGATCAATAAAATATAATAATAATTAATTTCGTTCTATTTTCCATTTATTTGTTCAGCAATGAGTTTCACGGCCAGACACAGAGATGAGCTAGAAGACAAGGGCTACACGGTTATAGAGGACGCAGTGCCCAACCACAGAGAGCTCAAGGCATCCTTCTTTCAGTGGATGACAGACATGTTCGGGGAGGGGGGAACTCCATACAGTCAGTATTCCATTGTGCGACACTACCATGTCGGCCACCTGGAACCCGCCTGGTCAGCTCGGCTGCAGGTACGTTTTGGGGTTGTTGTTGTTGTTTTGTTTTGTTTTGCTTGGTTTGGTTTTTTCTTGTAGATCTAGATCTCGTTGTTTTTGCACACCCCATCGTCGACACAAATTGAAAGTGTGTGTGTGTGTGTGTGTGTGTGTGTGTGTGTGTGTGTGTGTGTGTGTGTGTGTGTGTGTGTGTGTGTGTGTGTGTGTGTGTGTGTGTGTGTGTTTGTGTCTGTGTATGTGATCTCGAGTGAGAGACCGTGTCTGTGTGTGCGTATGAGTGTGTATGTGTGTGTGTGTGTGTGTTTGTGCGTGTGTGTGTGCATGTGTATATGTGTGTGCATTTAGAGATGTACATAATAAATAAGTATAATAAGTCTACGTGTGTTTATGCATATTTTATATATTATTATTATGTTGCTTCTTCAGGTGAAGAAATTCTTCGAGGCCCTCTGGGGCACAACTCGCTTGTTGACGAGTGTAGACGCTGTGGCGATTGGCCAGCCACCAGAGAAGGGCGTGGAAGAATTCGACAGCGAGCATCAGCATTGGCTACACGTGGATCAGGGGGCGGGGCGAGAGAGTTTGCACGCCTATCAAGGGGCGGTCTATCTAGAAACGGTAAGCATACTAACTTCCTTCTATTTTTTTATTTTTCTGTATGGCAAAAGCAAAGTATCAATATGTATTAAATCTAGTAATTAACGTTACATCTATTATAACATTAATAAAGCGCTCAACAACGATTAAAAAACACAGGCTCCGAGTGTTTGTGATGAGGATGGGGATGATGATGATGATGATGATGATGATGATGATGATGATGATAATGATGAAGGTGATGATGATGATGATGGTGATGATGATGATGATGATGATGATGATGATGATGATGATGATGATGATGATGATGATGATGATGGATCCTACTTTTGGGAACTTTTCAATTCAATATAATATATAAATAATTTATTACAAAGATGGAGATGCCGATAATAAAAACGATATAATTATAAACATTAACAATGATGAACCCTTCCTCCTAACCCCCCCCCCCCCCCCCCCACAAACCAAATCCCACCCAGGCTGACCACGACGACTGGACGTTCGAGATGCTAGAAGGCTCTCACAAGTACCACTCCGAGTTCTACTGCCACAACAAGAAAGCCGCCATGCGCTCTTCCCTTTCCGACTTCTACGGGATGAGGCAAGCCGACTTAGAATGGTTCCACTCCGCAGGTTGGTTCATAAGTTGTTGGATTGAAGAAAGCATGCTTGAATTTATGTAATTGTACATGTACATTGTATTTCATACATTGTCGGAGCTCTGATAGAACGCGGCTAACTCGAATATTGGCAAAAATATTTTACTTTTTTTTGGGTTTTGTGGATTTTTTAAATTATTGTTGTTGTTGTTGCTGTTGTTGTTGTTGTTGTTGTCGTTGTTTCTGCGCACCAAAATATTCCTGCAATGTCGACGTAAATTAAATCCAGATTCAAACTACATTTGTAGGCCTACATGTTGTGCAAATGCTTGAAAATACGCTTTACTTTAAATTCTGTAAGAACCTCGCTATCCACCAAAGTCAAAGTGGCATAATGTTCGATCCTTCGAACCTCGTCGATTACGCAATAGCGAGATCATAGTGGCGCAGCAGTCGAGCGTCACGTATCAGTGAACCTCGCCATTCTCCTCCATATTATTATATGGTCACTTAGTTACTTTGTCGATTTCACTTGATGTGCTGAGGGTGGGGATATCACGCACGCAAAACGTATAAATAAAAGTAAGTAATGATAGTCTTGCTCACTTCATCAGGACTTCATAACAATAAAACATAACCCGCACCCGCAACACGTCACTCAGGGCATCCGATTGGGGTGGGGTGGGGTGGGGAGGGGTTCTGTTGCTGTTTGCTCCTTCTTTCCTATCAAACTTCTATCATCTCTCTCTCTCTCTCCATCTCTCTCTCTCTCTCTCTCTCAATATTATATATATATATATATATATATATATATATATATATATATATATATATATATATATATATATATATATCTGTACTTCCTTCGAAACTTGTACGTTACTCTCCTGTAACTGTAAGTGTAATAGGATCAACCCAAACCAATGGCACTAATGTATGGCCCATTTGTGTTACAAAAGCCGTAAAACCGTAAAACTCATTTTACTTTTACCCAAGGAGGTTATAGTAATAGTTTGTTGTAATTTTAAGGTCCTTGCTTTTCCCCCCAACCGCAGGCTGCAGACGGAAGAGGGTGCCGGTCAAGGCTGGAAGTCTTCTGTTGTGGGACTCTCGTCTGGTGCACGCTAATGCCAGGCCGGTCAAAGGGCGGGAACACACGGATAGGTGGAGGTAAGGGTGTGTGTGCGTGTGTGTGTGTGTGTGTGTGTGTGCGCGCGCGCATGTGTGTGTGTGTGTGCGTGTGTGTGTGTGTGTACACTAATGCCAGGCCGGTCAAAGGGAGAGAACACCCGG
>NW_004797359.1:1560617-1635308 GCF_000002075.1 Aplysia californica | reverse complement strand
CTCTCTCTCTCTCTCTCTCTCTCTCTCTCTCTCTCTCTCTCTCTCTCTCTCCCTCTCTATCAAAACTTAATGAACTTACTAAAAAAACATTGTCAAAATCGACATAGATTGTTTCTTTATTATACTAGCCAATCACTGTCTGCATCCCTCTATACATGAAACATTTTTACTCATCACTAATAATAATTACTTTTATGTGCCTCTTTGCATTATAATGCTGCATGTATTCTATTTCTATGCCACTGTAGGCTCCTACTAAAAAAGGTATATTAAAATTAAAGAGCACTGAGTATTTCAATTCATGGAATTGTGCTAAACTTACATAAATGTAGGCCTATTATTATAAAAACGTTACCTGAATTAATTAACAATATTATCATATTATTTTATATTGCACACTGAGAACATCATGGCAATTTTTGCATTTCACTTTCACAATAAAATATGTATTTATATTATGGTGTATAAATTTCCCAATTGCTGCAGACTGGTGGTTTTGGTGTGCATGACCCCATGCGCGTGGTCAACGGAGGAAGACATTGCCAAGAAGAAAAAAGCCTATAAGAACCTGGAGATGACCACTCACTGGCCCAGTGATGACATAGGTAGGTACAGGATGTGATTTGTTTGTTTCTTTCTCTTTGTTCGTTCTGAGTACTACTGTATACAGAAGTGCATAGAACACGGTTACGGTCATAATCTAGTTTTTGGATTTAGTAAGAGTTTTAAAGCATGTTCAACACACTAGGTCATATAGATCTAAGTGCTGTAGATTAGAGGTACAACATATGTTTTACTAGAGAATAACATACAATAATAATGATACATGATGTGTATAAGTATAATAATAATCATCATCATCATCATAATGATGATAATAGTAATGGTAATACAATGTAGTAGTAATAATAATAGATTGCATTAGCGCTCTATCCCATACGAGTATAAGGAGGAGGAATCTATTTAAAATAAGAAAAGTACACATTAGATTATAATAAGAAAGAAGGAGCAGACCACACTAGAGGCATAATGTGGGTGTTTTTATTAGTACCCTGCAAAACAATTTAGATCACTTAAGAGACGTTACACCCAAAGAAACAATTTTGATAATTTTGTATTTAGGAGGCGGGCTTTGACCCTGCTGTCAGGGGCGACCAGGGTTTAGAGTAGAGGCCCCACTGGAAAGATTGCGCTATTCGACACATATTCTCCATACTATACCGGAATTGAACTTGGGTCTTCTGTGAGCAACGGCAAAGCGCTGAACTGCTACCACAGACGTCATTTTTTAAAAAGTTTAGTTTTAGTAAGAGTTTTACGGCACTTGCAACACAATAAGGTCATATAAATGCCGAAGGTTAGAGGTGTTACAAGAGAGTAACAAACCAAAAAGAAGGAGGAGAGAAAAGGACGATAGATGTTTGATAGGAAAGAAGGAGAAAACCACACCAGAGCACCCGCCAACCACCCACTAGAAGTGAGTAAATCCAGACAGAAACTACAAAGTCACATAATTAGAAGTAAAACCTACCAGTGGCACCCTCCAACCACTGCATTTCATTGAGAATGAGATTTTATTTGAAATTAATGTCGTACCACTGATACTGAAAGGGATTTGAGACTACACTACAAGATAGGCTACCTATCATTTTACTGGCATCTGTCACGCAGCAGTTTTGCCGAACTGCTACATGTACACCAAAGATGCCAGTAAAGTGATACATGTGTGATGTATCTAATAGGCTCAAATCCCTTTCTCTTTAACACTAATGACCTTGGTTCGATTCTAACGTGGGGTGATTTTCATTATAAATATCAAGCATCTTGTTCTTCTTGTTGGGATGTTGTGTCACTTGCAGCTCTGGTTGACCTCGACAGACTGGAATAAAAGTAAAACCTGTCTCCTAAATTTTCTGAATTGTGTCGATAGGGGCGTGAAACACTTACATTTAAAGAATCATTATAAATACGACTTAAGACACACACAAATTTTAAAATGAAAAATAAATTTAATAGGATACATTTATCCCCAGGTCTCATGGGCACATATTTCCCTTCATACGCAACTGCAGCAAAAAGCAGCACGAAGCCATCACTTCCGGAAATTGCCAAAACAAAGGAAGCCAAGCAGTTAGCAGGGGTCACTCCGTACAAGGTCGTTCGGGGGTCAAGGGACGTTGCTTGGCGACCAAAATGGAACCCTAAATGGAGACCGGATATGGCCGTTAAGACAGCTAGGTTGTACAAAGGGGAGAGCAGAGGGAAGACTATTCTCATTTGGTGCATGTTTTTTGCAATTTGTCTTTCAGTTGCAGTTGCTATGGGGAGTTTTTTTCAGTAGTTTTCTAGTCTGATTCAAGCAGAGGGCTTTCAAGAACTGGTAAAAAAAAACATTTAAAAAAACAAACTACGAGACTGTGATGTAAGTGTAAATTAAGTTTGCCTATCCACTTTTGTTTTATCTTTGCATGCATTTACAGGTAGGCCTATGATGAATGTTTGACTATGTATGTAGTATGTGTATGTCATGTATGTAGGCATGTGAGTGACAGATGGAGTGAGAGTGTGTGTGTGTGAGAGTGTGTGTTTGTTTGTGTGTGCGTTTGTGTATATAATATGTGTGTGTGTTAATGTGTGTGAGTTAATGTGTGTGAGTGTGTGTGTGTGTGTGTGTGTGTGTGTGTGTGTGTGCGTGTGTGTGTGAGTGTGTGCGTGCGCACGTGCGTGCATGCAAGCATTTCCTCTAAGTCGTATGTGGATCAACAATGCCATTTTCAGAGTGCTCAGTACAACCCACACATGACACAGGCTAGTATGAATGAATGAATGAATGAATGAATGAATGAATGAATGAATGAATGAATGAATGAATGAATGAATGAATGAATAAATAAATGAATGCACACAGCCAGCTTATCATAAATTAGATCTAAACTACATTACAGGACCACATGATGTCACTAGCGGACCAGAAAGTAGGGCGATTTTCCAGTGGATTCCGTCTTTCACTGCCCAAATTAGACAATCCAATACGCTCGTCTCTTCCTATGAGACAGAGTGTAAAACTCACAAGCAACAAAAATCAAAGACTCCCCCCCACCGCCCCCCTCCAGAAGATCGAACCTGGGCCATGTGACCATAGGCCAACAAGGCACCAACTAAGCTAATTCTTTTCAATGCAGGTGTTTTACACCCCAATCAGCACAATCTAGATCATTTAGAAGGCGGGCTTCTGACTTTGTCAGTAAGAGCCAACCTCGGCTGAGTGAGATCAAACATCCCAGCTGAAAACAGGGATACTCAATAAAAAATTTTCCCAATACGGATCGAACTGCAGTCTCCTGCGTGGTACAGCTAAGCACCTTACCACGACACCACAGACGCGGGTACTAAGCTAAAGGCGTGCATAGAAATTTCCATCAAGAAAGTTTTCTGATGTGGAGATCACACTCACTCTAGAGTTGAGGGCTGCCATAAATGGCATTCCATACTACTGGTCACCGGTACACAAACTTCATACAAGATATAGGCTCATTCACTGCTGAGTTGTAGTCAATGACAACAAAAAAATTATATGAAATCAACACTTTTCCAAGTTTATTTCACATTTTCTTGTCCTGTCGTTCATGTTTTTTTTACATTTTCATAATATTATTTTTTGACAACATACACACATTGTTCACACACAATGTTCACGTATGTATTAATACATTGATGCGGTATCACATAATTTGTACAAAATAATAAAAATTACACATGAATAAACTTCTTTTTTTATGTCATGTCAGTGCCAAAGATAAGAGGTTTCACTAGGGTAATACAACAAAGAAAAGTAGGGGAAGAGATAAGGAAAACAGATGTATGTTTGACAAGAAAGAAGGAGCAAACTACACCAGAGCACCCACCAAACACCCACATTATGGGTTATGTTTTCTTGTGTGTATGATGAAAATGAAATATGTCATGGTTAGGCTGTTTCCATGGTATGCAAAAGATGTGTTTGATTCCAGCAAAGGGGGAAGATATTTTATCAGGTCATTATCATCATCCAGTGCCAGATCTGCGACAGACATTGGCGATCATGGTTCTCCATTCATTATCCTTTGCTCGGACGCTCTTAAAAAAGCTACGTTTCCCTGATCTTTCCCCGTTACCCATTTATTTAGGTTCCCTAAGTAGGTTGCTCTGGGCCTACCCCTGCCTCATTTGCCTTCAATTTTGCTAGTGAGAGCTAGATGTTCAAGACCTTTATTGAGTAAGTAAGACAAACTTTATTGATCCAGGAGGGAAATTCTGGAGCATTTCTGCTTTTCCTTTGGGATGACATATTCCAAGTAGCCAAGGTTGGCCCTGACAGTGACAGGCCAGGTGGAAACCCCCCTGATTGCAAAATGATGTTAATTAAGTGTGTTGAAGGGGGAATAAAACATGATCAGTGAGAGAGAGACAGAGTCTCCGCAGGCTAATAATAATAATAGATAGCATTTGTATAGCGCATATCCCCGCTCAACAGCAGGCTCTATGCGCTTTACACTATATTATTACCCCAGCAGACCATAGAACACTCCGAAACATTCTCAGCTTCCCAGGAAGCATACAGTGCAAGCAGCCGATTAAGCGCTCAAACACTAACAAACTGACAAGATCTTTCGCTGTCTATAGCCGGGTACCCATTCCCTCCTGGGTGAAGTGAGGAAATTAGTGTAAAGTGCCTTTCCCAAGGACACAACGTCGGGCCCTTGACGGGATTTGAACCCACGACCTTACGGTTGCGAGTCCGAGAGCCTAACCACTAGTACTACATGTAAAAAAGGGGGAATGAACACAATCATTTTAAAAAAAAGTTTTATCAAATTTTGGGTGCTTTTTTTTTGCCCTCATCAACACAAATTAGATTTTTTAAGAGGTGGTATTCTGACCAGGGCCAACCTGGAATGAGAGGGATACAACATCCCAGCAGAAAGAAAGAGAAACTCGATAACAAAAATTATCTCCACTTAGGAATCAAACTCAGAGTTTTCCGAGTGCAAAAGTAAAGTGTCTAACCTCTACACCACAGATGCCCATACAATGAAAGACCTGGGCCAACATTAGTCATCAATTTTCAAGACAAAGCTACAGGTCACTCATATCAATGTGAAGACTGGATGAGGCCTGAAAACTGTTCAGACTAAAACTGCAGTCATTCGTCTGTGAAGGTACCATGATGTGGGACAGATCGGAGAAACTGTCCGTACTTATGTTGTACTGAGTGCTGACACTGGGCTCTGAAGGCACAGCTTTCGGATCTCCATTCTCAAACACCGATGACGCACCGCACAAATCAGAGGTGTCCTGATGAGGAAAGTGCCATTGTATCAGAGCATCACTCGGCTTAGTCAAACATTCGTCGCTGAGAGTTTTTTCACATTGTAAAACATCTCTGTCTCTTATTGCACTTTCTTCATCGTCAGGGATATCCAAGTGAATGACTTTGTGTCTCTGAAGCTTTGCATTCTCAGAAAACGAAGCTCCACAATCCTGGCACGAGTACGGTTTACGGCCACTGTGTACGTTCATGTGCGTCTTGAGATTGGAGGACTGAGACGTAGCGTAGCCACAAACGTTACACTTGTACGGCTTCTCCCCTGTGTGTCTCCTCATGTGGGACTTGAGACCATTCGAGACGGCAAAAGATGAGCCACAGATTTCGCAGACATACGGTTTTTCTCCTGTGTGCGTCCGTAAATGGTTCTTCAGTTTACTAGATTCAGTGAAGGAGGCAGAGCAGACGGAACACTTGAAGGGTCTCTCGCCCGAGTGAATTCGTAAATGAACTGTCAGGTGGGACTTATCTGCAAAACGAGCTCCGCATGAGTCACAATTATACGGTTTTTCGCCAGAATGAACCATCTTATGGCGTGAGAGCTTCGCAGATTCTGAAAAAGACGCACCACATTTCTCACATGTGAACTTACGCTCACCAGAATGGACTCGCATGTGTGACCTCAAATTGGAGGAATTAGCAGCTGTAAACTCACACAAGTCACATTTGTATGGCCTCACTCCAGAGTGAACTTTCATGTGGCTTTTCAGACTAGATGAGACAGTGAACGACGAACCACATACCTCACACACGTAGGGTTTTTCTCCTGAGTGAGACCTCTTGTGATTCTTCAACTTCGTAGACTCGGTAAATGCTGCATCACATTCATCACATTTAAATGGCCGTTCCCCAGAGTGGATGCGATAATGAACAATGAGGTGAGAACGATCTGCAAATGACGACTCGCATTCCGTACAAGTAAAACGTTTCTTTCCAGAATGAACAAGTTTGTGACGTCCCAGCTTTGCTGAACTTGAAAAAGAAGCCGAGCACACATCACAGACAAAACTCTTAGAAAGATAGTGAGTCTTCATGTGTGCGCTGTACCGGCCCTTCTGGGAAAATGTCTTCTCACAAATGCTGCACTTGTGTACACTCTTTCGTGCGTGGGTTTTCAAGTGACATTGAAGTTTCGAGAAACTTGGGAAAGAAGCCTTGCAAATCCCACATTTTGCTTTGTCAGGACTTAGCTGCTTCTTGCCGTGTAGTTTGGGGAGTCTGGTCAGGTTGCTTGGACATTCCAAGGGCATATCGGTACTAGAATTAGAACACTGCAGAAGAGAAGCTTCAGTATCAGCATTCATCTTCGACTTTGACAGAGAATCGTCTTTACATTTCTCATCATGCCCTTCATCATCAGAATCATTCTTGCTCCTCTTAGTAACCGCAGTTCGAGAAGAAAATTCAAGTCCATTTTCATTTTTTTCTTTGCACAAGCTATTTTCCATTTCAGTTGAGGCAGAACAATTTCTGCCAGCCAAGTAATCTTTCTGACCTTTCCTTACACAATCTCGGTTTGACACACGGCCTGGCTCACAGCTCCAGTCATTGACAGTGACAGCATTGCTTCCAGAATCATGAAAGTTAGCAGTGCCTACATGTAACTGTTCAGCGTCGGACTCTCCAACAGTGCTGCTTAGAGTGCAAAAGGAACTTTGAGAACAATTTTTACTGGAGGTGGCCATTGTGTTGTCAAACGAATCAGCCTTCTTATGTTCACCATTTGTGCCACTGACACCACTAGCTGTAACTATTTTAGTGTGAAAATGTTCATTACACAAAGTCACTGCACCCTGAGTATCCCCTGTGTTACTATACACATCATTTATGTCATCCAATCCACCTCTGTCCGTTGCTGCTGGGCAGCTAAAACCCAAGACTTGTGTTTTCAGCTGATGTTCCGAGACCTCCTCCGTTTCTTCAGGATAATTCTCTAAATAAACTTGGAAATTCTTAAACTTTACAAAGACCCTCGGCAGACAAGCATCTTCAAACTCAGAGAGAAAACTGTCGAGTTCCTGCATTTCTAACCTTCCAAATTGAAGGTGTTTCTCCGAACTGTTGTTGAATATTTCATTGTGCACGACCATGAGAAACACAGACTTGATGCTCGCATCTCCTGCTGGATTCTTTAGCATTAATTCCTTGAATGTCTTCCAGTCTTTAGTTGTTGTATCTAAACTTTCCATACGCTTACAAGAGTGGTAGGCCTTCTCACCACGCTTTGTCGTCATGTTTTAGCTCCCTGCCCTTAGCGTCATTGTAGGCACTCACGGAAGAAGTAGAAGGATACGGGTGTGCTCTGCATGCCTGTCTTTCTTGTCACTGAAAAGTAAAAATAAAATAATATCTATCTATATATATATTTATTTCATATGCATTTGAAATCTTATCATGCAAGTTCAAGTTTTAAAAAAATAAATCTTAAAGCACCTGAATCTTCAACCAGATGACTCAATCTACGTTTTTTTCCCATGCACTGAAAGTAGTGAAAGCACCACTTAAAAACATATTCCATACAGAGTTGCAATACCCTGAGCCCCTAAACATAAAATCTCATCAAATTAGGAGTAACAACATATCATTTTAATGATCATGTGGCCAATTATCATCCAAGAACAATGAATGACACGGACACATGGATGAATCTCAATATGATGTGTAATAGGCTACCTCCTTACTTTGTAGTACATAAATTAACTCATAAACTAGAAGTATGTATACAGAGAGAATGGGTTCAACTCCTTCACCGCCCGGCCCTTGACTGTCTCTGGCTTCACTACAAATTGAAGCAAATCAACTTCCTGTTTCTCAAAAATCACCTTTCCTAAACATTTATTCTCCGCCCCACTCCACTGAATTACTGACCCCTCAAGACAGTACGAGAATTTTTATGCCTGTAAACTGAGAGTTATAAATAATGAAACTCTCTCACACCTCATTCATTAAGTCAGATCAGTGACGGCGTTAACACCTTTTTAAACAACTTTCACTTAAAAGAAGCAGGATCAATTACAGTTGTCACAGATGAGCTGATGTCATAGGGGGAGTGAGGAAAAGATCAACTCATCCAAATTTCAACTTTACCATTGGGCATTGGGATCACAAAAATTCAAAGGACATCACAACTTTGCCTCTACTCATTTTAATGTAAGAGAAAATGGCAAGAACCGGAAAGGTTACTAAGCTGTTTTAGCTCATTAATCACCACCTACTAACGCCTGTGTGTGTGTGTGTGGTGTGCGCGCGAGAGAAAGAGAGACAGAAGAAAGAAGAAGTTGCGAGCATCTACCAGCAGCTAAACTAACAAAATATATATTATACTAACAAAGTACCTTTATGAAAAACATGCTATTTCACTGGAGCCAATTACATTATGTTCCCAGGTAGAGTAAAACTATTGCTTTAAATAACCATGATCTTTATTATCACCAATGTACAATGCCTGTTATTAACAAACTTTAGATCACTAAAACCCCTTGAAAACCCTATCCGTATTCCCTGGGGTCATTTTGTACCCCCGGGGTTGTATTCTTTACATTTTAGAATAATTCTAGTATCAGATCTCTTTGAAACTTTCAGTATTTCTCAAAAAAATCAATTGAATGATTGCTATGCAAAACGTACAGATTGGATTAACGAGTAAATTTCCTCTTTGGAAAGTGGTGGCACAGAGTTCCCCGCGTCGTATGGACACGATAGTAAAACATGACGTAGGGTAAAAAAATTAGTGTATCAGGAGTGGGAGTCTGTCGGTAGTTCCCACCTCCCTTATTTTCACCTATTTTATTCGAAATTGGCAAAATACTAGATCGAGGTAATCGATATATGTCAAAATCACATTATAATGAAACACTACAACCAGGCCTAGTGTTGTTAATTGCAAACATGAAGTGCGTCTTGGAAATTGACCGACGTCCAAACTGTCGCCATTGTTGTTTTGGTCGGAAGTGGAAGTACAATTTGGCCAACCATTCATTGATAAAATTAGCCTCTATATATCTATTCAACCTAAATTATATTGCGAAGTTGGAAAGTGAACCATTTTCTGTGCCATTTACTGTTATGCGCTGTTCACACATACAGGAGTAGAGTCGACGAGTAATTCGCGATAAAGAATAATGCCAAAATTTGGTTTTATCGTGACGAGCATCTGGCCATGACTGTTGGCATTATTCATTATTGTGTCAGTGAGCACTTGGGGAGATGCTTGCCAAGCAATAATTTAGGACGGTGAGCATCTTGCCAAGCAATTAGTTTGAATCCTGGCCGCTTGCAGAGCCAAGAAACATAGCGGCAGAGTAAAATTTCACACGCCGACAAACTCGCCGACCATGTTGAACATCTTGCCGACCCATCGCCGAGTTAGTCAGCGTGCAATTTTATAACATATAAAGAAGGGGAGGGGGGGGGGGGATGTTTTAGCTCATTCCTTCAACATGTCTCATATGACAAAGACGATAGATGCGTACTTCATGTATACATCTGGTGCCCTTGCTGTTGTGCTTGTGCAAGAAGAGGAGAAGAGGCGGACGAGGAGAGGAGGAGAACCTGTTGGATTAGACCACGGCTACTTTATTAAGAAGACCTCTGTACGGACAGTTTGAGAAGCTGATGGCTGAACTGCAAGTCGAAGATGTGGCATTCTTCAGGAACTTCCTCAGAGTTTCTCCAGAGTATTTCCAAGAACTACTAAGAGAAAATTGGCCCCACCATCCACAAGGCAAACACTTGGCCGGAGAGGAGACAGCAGACTGCAAGGAAAGTGCTCAGGAGATGCCACCATCAGAGATGTAGATCTTGGAGTAGAAGACATTCTGGGCTCTTCTCAGAAGCAGCAGGAGCAGGACTGGGAGCAGCAGCAGAAGTATCAAGAAAGCTAATGAAGGCAGGCTGGACGGCAGGGCTTGCACACATGAATAAGGAATGGTGTGTGCAGACTGGTATCTAGCATCAGCAGCAGCAGTCTTTCGCGTAGACTTCTACGGAGGCATAGTCACGTTAGTAGATGGTCGATTTGTAGATAATAGCAGGGACAGTGCGCTGCGAGTTTATTTGGCAGGGGCGTGAAGGTCGCCGTGTCATGGTGCATGCTCGTCTTGTCAACTTTTGCACGCTGTGCTTGAGTAACTCAGACTCTCCGCGCAAGATTTTTACACCAAAAGCAATAATTTAACCCGCAGAGTATGAAATTTAACTCGGCTACCATTCAGATCTCGTCGGCGTGTCACTGTCACTCTGCAGCATTGGAAACTTTGCACGTCGAGCTATTTTTGACTCTCCTCGAGTCCTCCCCAAGTTTTCCCCAAGCGAATTAATGAGTCGGCGACTCACTTTTTGCTCAGCGAAAATTTTCAAGTTTGAAAATTTCTGCAAGCTCTCCTGCTTCCTGTGTAATAATTTCACATGGCGACTATGAAATATAACTTCAGGGAGGGAGGCCGATGGCTCGACAAAATGTGTCCAGAGCAGCCCCGACCAGCTGGACTTAGAAATTTGGCGCTTTTTTGGTAGTTCCCACCCCGCAATTGTTATTCGCGGGTCTTGGTCCCAAGAGTAGGGGGGTTTCAGGTTGCCCCCCTGCCCCTGCCCTTTAAAAAAAAATAAAGAGGGGGGTTTCAGGGGGCCCTGATTTTACAATAATTTGAAGTTTTGCGGTTGTTAGGTTTGATATCTAAAGGCCACCTCTATTCTCACCCGGAGTGAGAATAGTGCAGGCGAGTCTTGTGGCTATTCTCACCCGGTGCGCGTTCACCAAATTTTGCGTTCACCCTAAACCACAGAATTCTACACTGTGATAACAGAAAAATTGTAGAATTCTGTGCCGTGAACAAACGTTCCATTACAACAGTAGCCTACTAAAAGCGTACAATGAGTAGCGCGAGAATTTCCAGGCAAAACAAAATGGCGACCCGCGTAGTTTGGCTCGATTCGAAAAGTTAAATAGCCGTAGCATCTTTGTAGACAACCAAATTAATTTACTTTTGTGTTTTAACATCATTTTTTAACTTTGTTTTGGTCAATTTGATCGTCCACACCGATGGACAGTATTCAGAAAGAGACAGAGAGAGAGAGAAGAGGGGAGGAGTTGATCTTGCGAGAACTTCCGGGCGGGTGAGAATAGCCACTTTCATATCTAAATCTAGATCTAGATCTATAACTCTAGATCTAGATTCTAGGCTAATACAGAGTGAAGTCTCAACTCGCCCGAAACAGAAAAAGGGAGGACTTCCGTAACGAGCGACCACTATATGAGACAGAGCAGAATTGAGGGCTAGGGGTAGGGGTAGGGGTAGATCTAGATCTAGGGGTAGGGGTAGGGTTTGGGTTAGTGTTAAAGTTAGGTAGGGGTAGGGGTAGGGTTTGGGTTAGGGTTAAGGTTAGGGTTAGGCCTCTTCTTTATTGTGTTTGATGGGGTGGTCGCTCGTTACGGAAGTGCTTCCCAGAAAAATTTAGGGAATAAATTGGAGGGGGGGGGGACTACCGAAAAGTTGTATAGGCCTACAAGAACTAGGCTAACAAAATCTACCATGAAGAAGTGCTTACGCTTCATTTAAAACTTGAGAATGAGAAATGAGACGCTTGTTTATCTTGTACAGCAGTTCGAGTGATCGACACTCCTTGGTGATAGACCAGGGCCTGCTCCTGTCAATCGCTATGAAAAACTGTAAACGAAAACTGCAAGAGAAAGATGCTCCAAGTTTTAAGACATGAGTGGATCTACAGTAAAAAAACGAAGGCCGTAAAAAAGACACTGAATGTCTGATTTATCGAGTTCAATAGGTGAAAACTAATGCAAAAAAATAGCACTCTTTGCACAAGTAACCTGTTATTTCCTTTTCAACAGTAACCTAAATAATAAGGCTTTTGTTTATTCTAAAAAGCAGGTGTATAATTTTTTTCTTATAAATAGCAGTCTATAGAATTAATTACAACTGAGTGGAATTGGATTTAAGAAGCCTAATCGGCATAGCAAAGTAGATAACTCCAAATCAAGCTGGTCATCGATGCTCAAACGCAAAAAGTCTAAATTCACTTTTCTATTCATTCTCGTAAAACCTCAGACGGAGCACGCATTGCCCTCTGTTATCTCTTCTAGATCTAGAATCTAGATCTAAATGAAAACTGCAGTATGGAATTCAAGGTAAGGTATGGTTATAATAAATTAACAACCAGGGTTACGGGGTAATGTTGAAATGTAGGCTACAGTTCAGCAGTAGAGGCTTATACTTGAGGGTTAGTGTTAGGGTTAGGGGCAGGGGTGTGCCGGTGAATTAAAAAAGCACTTCATATGATATAATATCACACAGGGGGTCAACAGCCATAGGCCTAGAGATAGAAATAAATGCTGTACACTTCTCTATAAACACACTTTTGATAGCCTAATTATATATATTATAATAGAGATGTACCATGCCAGTTAGATATTAAATTTTATAGAGTCAGAGTAGACTGTAGTCTACTGTAGAGTAAGTGATTATAGGCCTCCGGCTCTATTTCTCCAAACGTTTGGGAAAATAAACTTGAACTCTATTTCTCCGAACGGTTTCTGTTCTGGAGATTTGTTGATAATAATTGCGAATGGAGTGGCCCGTGTGTGTGTGAGTGTGCATGTGAATGTGTGTACGTGTGTGTGTGTGTCTGTGTGTAAGGTGTGAACGGGGTGTGGAGGGATATTATTTGGAAGGACTTCCGTAACGAGCGACCACCCCATCAAACACAATAAAGAAGAGGCCTAGACCTAACCCTACCCCTGACCCTACCCCTAACCCTACCCCTAACCCTAACCCTACCCCTACACCAAGCCCTCAATTCTGCTCTGTCTCATAGTGGTCGCTCGTTACGGAAGCCCTCCCTATTATTTTTTACATGACATGAAGGATTTCAGTTTTTGCTGGGTTACTATTAAATGCAAAATAAGTTACTGCCATGGTCAATTAAAATTAGTCTTGTTTTCTCTCACTCAGCACCTTTTGAAGGTATTTTAAAATGAAGTAATAGTCCGGGAATGTTGCCCTAACCACAACTGAAGTATTCTCTGAATATTAAGACATTTAAAAATCTAACTCTAAAAATTGAATTCGATGCAAAAAATGCTTCTTCCCAGTCCTCACAGAATGGCAGAAAAAAAGATGACGCCTAAATCTCGCAAAAAACCTAAAAATATCGAGAACAGAAACCGTTTGGAGAAATTGAGTTAAAGTTTATTTTCCCGAATATTCGGAGAAATAGTCACTTCGTATTTATAATTCAATAAATTCTAATTTTAAAGACCGTAACTCATTCGCTACGTATTATTTTCGGCTTGTGGACGAATTTTTTTCGGGAGGGCGAATGAGATGATGACTGGTCGGCAGTTAAAAGGTCTTTGGGGCCACAAATTCAAATAAATATCAACATATTATATACCAATATTTTCAGTATGGTTTGTAGAATACATCTGTAATGTTTATTTATGTATTTTTCAACTTTGGTTCCTGTAAGAGGCGATTATGCAACACAATTTTGTTTCGATGCAGATAAAATTTGAAAATAAAAACTTTATAATCTTTGGTAAAACTCATAAAATATGTTTGCACCTAGTCAAATGATACATCAAAAAAACCATAAATGAATATCATCATCATCATTGCCTTTCTCACCCTGCACCAGGGTATAGGCCTTTCTTTTTATATTTTTACATTTAATAGAATTGAGAGCCCATTTGATGGTCTGATTCTCATGCCATCACCGCCATGACCATGCTGTACTTTTTAAAATGTTGTAACCAACTGTTTTTCTTTCTTATATTTTCTATCTTCAAGGTGACAGAGTCTACAAGGCTGAAGTTGGGTTACAAAGACTAAATTCTGAGCTGTTCAACATACAGATGATGATCATGACTACCTCAGAGATGATTCTGCCTGTCCCAGAGGACATTTTATCGACTTCTGTTGGCAAGGAATGGTCTTTTTTAAAACAGACTCTTCTCCAGAGTACAATGAAACACCCTGATAATGAGTATTGCCATGGGTGGCTCTTTCCTGCCTTAGGTGGAAACGCAGTAGAGAGTGTTTTGAACAAGTTCACCAAGGATGAAGCAGAAAGCTTTCTCAAAGTGTGTCACAAGATTGAAGACGTTCTCTTTCCTAATGTGCTGTTGATGTACAACAGGGTCCGATTTTTCATGTGTGGTCGTGATGAGAGTGAAAGTGTGGCAGACCACATCAATCGATTAGTTTTGCTGTACAAGGGGTGTGAGTTTGATGATCCGCAGAAGATTATACTCAAAGATGTGATCACTGACAAAGTGGTTGGTGTAGATGCCTCTCAAGTACAGAATATCCTGTTTGGATGTGATCCATGGCTTACTCGCTTATCAGACACACTTGCCTCTAAATCTGTTGGAGATAAAAATGAACGAGATGGTGAAAATGGTGAAACAAATTTTGAACTTTGTAAAGATCATGAAGGACTTGCAAGGCAAGAAGTCATCAACTCAAATGAGCAGATTACAAAAGAGGATTTACAAGTCACGCTTCCTGTGAATCACGAATTTGATTCGAAGGGAAAAGAAAAACTTTTGCAAAATCAAAATCCCTCTTCTGTTTTAAAAATAGATTCTGTAAATGGATCTAAAACCTCTTTGAAAACTGACATGAGAGGTTCTACCTGTAGGCAAAGTCTGGTGGCTGTTGACATAAAATCCTCTGAGGAGGCAGTCCCAGGCATGGATAGGCCTATTTCAAAGAAAGATAACAAAGGTCACTCGACTAAAAGGAATGCTGTTGCTAGCTCCACTCCCTCGGTCAGAAATGAAACAAGTGCACGACCTAAGCGCAAAGTTCAAATTCCCAGCAGACTCCAGTCAGATGAAAACACACTGAAATTACTGAGGTTCAACGAACGGTCAAGGGACATTTGTGAAAAGTCGTCAAAATTAGCTGAGAAAATCCATAAAACATGTGACGTTTCCATGTCAAAGAGACTCTTAGTATCTGACTTTAAGGATGAGAATGCTTACTTCGACAGTGCCAGTACCACTCGAGATAAGACTGTCTCTACCAGACCAATATCATTCGAATCTCCTACAGGTGATGATGTTGAGCGTGTAAAGTTGTCACGGACTACAAAGACTCCTAAACACCACCCATGTTTTAAGTGTGTCCAGTGTGGATTGAATTTCAAAACTCTTTCATTGTTTAAAAGGCACAAATATTCACATAAGGGGAAGAACAGCTTTATTTGTACATTATGTAAAGCAAGTTTTAGCTCGCACAGTAATCTAATCAGGCACAGAAAGACAGAGCATGATAAAAGGGATGACAAGTTTAGTTGTCCTACGTGTGGTAAATTGTTCACTTCAGCTCTGACTCTTCAGGCGCACCAAAACGTTCATAACGTAGAAAGGCCATTCAAATGTAAATTCTGTGGTAAACCATTCAGGTGGAGAGTGTCGCTGGAGTACCATCACAGAGTTCACACAGGTCAAAGGCCCTATTCATGCAAGTTTTGCGACAAACGTTTTTTTGATATCAGTAGCTTGCAAAAGCACCTGAGAATCCACAGCAACAAGAAGAATTTCTCATGTGACTTGTGTAACATGAAGACAAGAACGTTGACTGCCCTGAAGGCTCATGTGCGCAAGCACCTGGATATTTCATGCGTTGGGGATGACCTGAAGCGATACTCTTGTGAAGACTGTGGGAAAACGTTTAAAAACAATGCTAGTCTTAAATGCCACAAATTCAACCACAGCGGAGAAAAGCCCTACTCTTGCGAGGTCTGCGGAGCCACTTTTGTTTGGCTGGCAGCCTACAAGCGCCATTGTCAGACACATACAAATGTAAAGCCGTACAAGTGTGATATTTGCGGAAACTCTTATGCCGATAAAGCTTATTTAAAGAGACATAGACTGGGGCACAGTGGAGAGAGACCATTTAAATGTGAAGTTTGCTCTAGCACTTTCGTCACAGTTTTCAATCTGAAACAACATTCCAAGATTCACTCGAGTGAGAAGAAGTTTATGTGTGAGGTTTGTGGGGCTTCCTTTGTGAGGAAGTGTTACCTGTACAAGCACCGTCGCATACATTATGGGAAGAAAACCCATGCCTGCGACCAGTGTGACCGGAAGTTTTATGAGCCACATCGACTGAGAGACCACAAAAAACGCCATGAAAAGGCTGCCAATCGACTGAAGAAACGTTACATCTGTGAGGTTTGCGGCAGAGTATTTGCCAAAAAGGTTTATCTGACAAAGCATGTCATGACCCACACAGGTAATAAGCCGTATGTCTGCCCCAAGTGTCCGGCAAAATTTGTCGACTCTTTCAAATTGAAGCGCCATATTCGAACTCACGACAAAGGCACTGCCAGGAAAGTACGCTCTCAGTGGCAAAATGGAGCGCACTCAGTGTCCACCACTGAAGCTGTGATATCCAACCTTACAGCGCCAAATACCGCTCAAACGGTTGTCGGAGCTGCAAGTTCACAGTCGGAGCTTGAACACGTGGAGATACACATTCAAGGCGTGAAGGAAGAGGTAGAGAAGGAAATCATCCAACTGGTCAGCGGGGAGAAATTGGGCTCTGACCACGCTGTAGTGCAGGAAGGGGAGATGATTCAGTATGTGGTGGAGCCGAGCGTTGAGTCCAGTGATGCGTTGCAACAGATTATTGTTAGACATGCTGGGCTGCCAGAACAGTCGGAGGACTCTGGAGAGTACAAGATAATCATTGTAGAAATTCCATGAATTCCACAGTCAGAGAAGGTCTTCTTAGTTTCTGTCAAAGTAAAAGTTTTATACAGGCACTTTCAACACAATTAGGTCACGTACATAAGTGCCAAAGATTAGAGGTGTTGCAAGAGAGTAATTACAAAGAAAAAAAGGAGGAGAGATGATGACTAAAAAGACGGATAGGAAAGAGGAGCAAAACCATACCAGAGCATCCATGGAGGATGTCTTGATTTCGCAAGATTATCATTGAGATTCTATGAATTTAACAAGTTTTAGAATGGGATCAGTTCCTTGAGTTGATTAACAAAGGACAAGATCTGTAAAAATCTCAAGGGGTCAGTGTAAAGTTTCTGTAATTTCATGAGTGATTTGTCAGATTCAAACAACAAAGTGTAATAGTAATAGAGTACTATTTGTAGAAAGTAGGAATTCCTTGAGAAAACATAAATATTTTTGTTCTGGTTTTAATTCCTTTAAAAATCATCATAATATATTGTAGAGCTAAATGTAAATCTTGCTGAATGATTGAATGGGTTTTTCTGATGTTGTGTGCAATCTATTTCTTGTTTATCATATGAGAGAGAGAGAGAGGGGGAGAGAGAGAGAGAGAGAGAGAGAGAGAGAGAGAGAGGGAGGGAGAGAGAAAGAGAGAGAGAGAGAGAAATTTTTTTGTCAGAACAAAGTAAATTTCTGTTCTCATCAATTCCAACCAGGAGAATGAATTTTTTTCAATAAAAGAGACCATGAAATCTTTACAATGTCTGCACTCATTCAACTGTCTTTTTATCCAGTTGCTACTCTGGACTTTGCATGAGATGATGTGGTGAGGAGATAGACAGAATACAACCCCCCCCCCCCCCCTCCAAAAAAGTATCACTTTTGCTGTCCTCTCCGATATGATCCAGTGATACGAAGAAAAAAGAAGAAGAAGGGTATTTGACCATCATCCTGTGTGATGTCCTTTTAATTGAAGTCCTCTGCCTATAGATCTATAGGCCTGTATTAAGTAAGAGCGGTTTTCCAAAACTCAGTAAGTCGATTTTGACAGGCCCCTGGTTTCACCACGATGCCACACACATACATTGTCTGAAACCACCATATGCACTGCTCACAGCCGAAAGTTCCGTATCCCGTATGCTAGCATTATTAAAATCTAAATCCTTATATACTCGTGTGCACATAATAATACATAAATGGCTCATGTTTACATTATAAGCGTGTGAGGCATCGTGCTGAAATCAGACGCTTGTCAAACTTGACTTAATGAGTTTTGGAAAACCACGCTTCATATATTATATTATAATGCCTTTTATCCGATATCTGCTTCTGTACACACAGTCTGGCATGATGCCATCTACACTTCTATGTAGGCCTACTTGTACTTGTGTGTTCAAGTTTGACGTTGGAACCGTTCTTTTTCTTCATCCTTTCACTTTCAGGATTTTTTGTGTTTTTTGCTCTACTCTCAATCTTGTGTTTGTGGGAAATATCCTCTGATCTTGAAATAATTCTCTCACTCACTGTATGTCAAGCCATGGATTTTTTTACTGTAGGTATTTTTACGCCCCCATCATCACAATTTTGATTATTATATTTATTGAGGAGTCGTCAGGGCTAACCTGTGTTCATATTATAGGCCTATGATATAATATGAACAGTTGTAGCCTCAAGTTACCTCAATAGCGTGGTAAACATCAGGTCATCATTGACTGAGAGACCCTGAGTCTGTGGTTAGGCATTTTGCCGCCTCTCACCATAGTACAGAAGACCTGAGGTTTACAGATAATCTTGCGCTCAGTCTTTCTGTTGGGAAAGTGCATCCCTGTCAGTCTCAGCTTGACGTTCAGTGACAGGCAGGGTCAAGCCTGCCTTCTAAATGATCTCAGTGTCAACGGGGGTGTAAAAACGCTACAATTTTCTTTTTAAAGCCATTGGAAGTTGGAGGGGACTGCTGGATGGTTCCGTTTCACTTCTCTTTCCCATAGATATTTGTTTGTCTGTCTTACGTTTTTCCTGGTTATGACTGTTTTTAATTAAGACCATGACTCGACTGAATGAGCTTCTCTTCACCCCAACAGCCAAACTCAAACAAATCTTGTTTTTGTTTCTCTGCATTAATCGGCTGTTATCATACTGAAGTGTATCTCTTAACTCTAACAATCAATGAGATACTTGTAAGTTAAAGCTTTGGGAAAGGCACTTTATTGGGAATTTTGAGGTAGGCAGCCCTGCTTTGCATGATTTTCCCAATTGGCTCAGTCCTTTCTCAGAGATGGACATTAAACTCGGAGGTCCAGCCCCTGCCACTAAAATAGCCTTATGGTATAGTTGTAGTGTTGATAGGGGAGTTAAACCAATGCCATGTCACAAAACATACACCAAAAAAGAGTTAAATAGAGCTTAAGAAGACGCTAGTCTAACATCACCCCGTATGTGACCAAAAAGTGCTTGTTGTGAGAAGAGTGAAGGCTTCAGTCCTGCTTCATCTAGATCATAGTAAAAAGTACTGCAAAAACCTACAGAGGCACCGTCTCTATCTTTCTCCTTCCTCAGGCCTCTATAGAATAGAATAGTGGTTAGACTCTCTGCTGTTGCAACCAGAAGTGGTGAAATTTATTCTTAAATGGGAAGTTTTGGGGGTTTCAAAAAAAAATTTGAATATAATATAATATATCTTTATCCTTCTGCTGAGATGTTGCATCCAACTTGGAACGGGTTGGCGCTGACACTGACTGTCAGGCAACTTGAAGTCGAAGCAGCGCTCCTCCAAAACAGTCTAAACTGTCACTTGTGCCAATGTGGGTAATAAAAGCTAATGATCACCCCTTAATAAAACAAACAAGCTTGAAAACTTCTAATGAGCTAGATTGAATAGAGACAACATTTTGTGGTAGTGTTCTTTAAAAAATTTATAATATGAACACATTGTGTTCAATTCATTTTGATACATTCATAGAAGGCCAACATATAAAATCAATACAAAATCATTTCAAAATAAGCCTACATCATTGTCAGATGTATTCATTCAGCACCAATATGAGAATAGGGATCACCAAATCTGGACATTACATAAATGAGTGCAAATGAAACTGCATTCCCAAGCATACAAACTTGTCCTAATGACATCATGAAGCGGGTACAAGCAAAAAACGTAGACATAGATACATGTATTTAATTTTAATATATGACTATGATGAGTTCCACTTGAATGAGATAGAAAATGATTGATAGTAAAAATTTCCAGTGTTCTTCTGCACTTTATAAAATTCTTTAAGGGGGTGTAGCTATGGTCAACACCCAAATGCTGTAGTTTTTGGTCTAATGCTTGCTTTTCTGCATCAAAGGGGGTGACATAGTACAAAAAAAGGTTACCAAGCAAAAAATTCAAGATTTTAGCCATAATAATCTCGAGCCATCAAAAATAAAGGATTGATTCAGCATTTTTAAAACCAATTTTATATTTTGTCAATCATCAACACTCATCAAGATAGAAGCCTAATATTTGGCATGGCGATTACTGTTGGTAGGTAGAACAACCTTACAGAGCCAAATTTTAATTTTCTGTACTAACTCGTGAGCCTTACAGTCCTTGTTATGCACTACATTCAGGTCTCCAATGTTTTAAGATTTTTTAAAATAAAAAAGGCCTAAAACTCAAATGTGTACCATAAACAGCAAAAATGCTCCTGTAAAGTTATAGGGAAATGTGTATAAAAGATTGTGTGCAAATTTGAAACACTTCTGACAGTAACTTTCTGAGATCTACTCAATATAGTTTTGCTACCTGGTCAGATAAACAATTCTGAGAAAACTGCAAAGAGAGATAATTTTTGGTGAAGATTTTCCTACATTGCTGCCTCTCTTAAATGCGTTTTCCAGCTATTTATAAGTTTGATAAGGAATTAGGCTTCTAAAGATGGATCCTTGATATTGATATCTATTAAGATACTCCAAAATCCGAAAACTGATATTTTTTCAAAATTTTTACTGATCTGACCAGTGGATCCCCTTAAATTAAAAATAGATGTATATATAGCAAACAAATTAATGTTTAACATGCTACAATTACCCATACAAAATAAGCTACGGTATCGATAGGCTATTTAAAGTTACAAAAAAACTTTTTAAAGTAGACTCATTATTGTTGGTAAAATGTGAAAAAGTAGATCACTTCATTAAATTTATTTAAATGACCATTGTCATACTACTTAATTTCTGACAGGTAAGATCGAGGATAAAAACAGTCATTTTTCATTTTCACATTTATCCCCCCCCCCCCAAAAAAAAAGAGCTGCAGTTTGAAGGTGATATATAAGTTAAATTAAAATAATAGGCAATACCCCTAACTTTATGAAACTTTATGTCTATGAAGAAACTTCACAACAACAAAAGTTTAAAAACGCCTTGTCAGGGGAGCACACCAGGGTGCCCTACTTCATATAGACCCATAGGCCTATGTATGGCACCATGGGGAAATCAGGGGCTCGTCAAAATAGTGACATTGAAATCGAAGGAACTGACATTTTCAGAAATATTTCTCAATTTTTTTTTTTGCCCGGAGTCTTTTATGTCCATTTAAAAACATTTCTGTGAAAATGTTACTGAAAAATATTGATCATAGGCACACGAAAAAAAAGTAAAAATTGTGCTTGCTCAAGCTTTGAAAGTCATTAAAGTTAAAGTTTGATGGCCATTTTTTCGCTGATTTTATCTCTGACTGGGTGACCCCAACCTCCTTCATACTCGTTATATCCACCTGTCTTCCACATCAATAAAATTTGGGCTTTAGATTAGTCTTCCTTTTTGTCAATTTCGTTGATTATCTCTGCCTTTAATTCAAGTGAGAAACATTTCCTTTTGGTTTTTTTGGAAGCTATCTTTTCCTCGGTTTGTTACTTGTGCTGTCTATCGTACCGGTAGGCCTACTGTAGAACTGGAGAAATGATGCCTGCGTATGCCTGAGCATCACCGATCACAATTCAATGATCAATGGATCAGGAATCACACACTACACGCTCTCCTCTTCTTTGACTTTTTGGTCTAGTCTAGGTATAGGGCTACGGCCTATACGCTCTTATACTGAGCGTCTAGGCTATGGCACATCACTTTTAGTGTGGCTCAAATAACGCATTTCTACGCACTCCGCACCATCTCACTCATAACTGGACTGGCCAATCACAACGCTGTACCGCTGACTGTTTGGATCTCACCACCTACAGCCCCCCCTCCCCCAACCCCTTCCCCACAGCTCAAGCTCGCTCGATCTTTCCCACTGTATCCAAGTCCGGGTCTTTCCTTGCCCTGTTATACCTGAGCACTGGCAAATGAGTTTACATTTACACAGAGAAAAAAAAGGGGGTTCTGGTAAGGCCCCGCTGTAGGGATGGTCCCGCTGCAGCGGGTGCAGCTATAGTCAGGTACTACTGTACTGTGCAGTAACTTTTGTGTCTTCTCAGAACTTCTCTCATTATATTATATTATAAATTTAGACGGTTTTGGAGGGGGGGTTTTCAGCGCCAACAAAATATTTTTCAAGAAACCAGATAGTAAGCAGATAACAGCACTGAATGTTCAAGGGGAAGACAACACTTAAAATGAATAGGCCCTACATGTTACAAGTAAGACAAAACATACACTAAAAAGTGGACCTAAAAAAGCCATTCTGTATGTATGTATAGTATAAGGTTTTACGGCGCTCGCAACTGCTGATGTCACCATGAGAATCATATAACAGCACACCAACCTTTCATTAACAACATAATCTCTAGTACTAGTAATTAATTAATAACAGCAGAAAAAGTTTTACTGTAGGCCACACTCACTCTTAGGTTCTACAACAGAAAAAGTTTTCACCATTTTGCTACCCTAGAATTACAAACTAGGCCACTGTCTGCTCAGTAGGCCTACCTAGTTTTGAGAAATTAGACATACAAAATTTTTTGTTGCGCAAAATGTCAAGCTTTTTCGAAAGCAATTCTTTGAATACAATCTTGATAACAGTTGAATAATCTTACGATTTTGATAGAGCCGGTAGAACATTTGGTTTCTGACCTCATGGTCTTGGCAACTCGAAACGACCGAAAGGGTCAGATAGAACTTTGTAATTCTAAGGAAGCGATTTATAAGCCACATTCACATATATATATGAGTTCACAAAAAAAGGTTCACCGTAAGTCATATTCACATAATAAGCATAAGTTAGAAGACATGAGTTCCATTCCTCTGTGGGGAAGTTTTAATTTATCAGGTATGCATACATCTCCATCTATCCACTGGGATACTGTAGATCTCTATCCCTCTTAGCATGAGGTTGAGTCGGCCCTGATAAACAGGGTTGAAGTCAGCCCACTTCCAAAATGATCTGAATTGTGTTGATAGGGGCACACAAAAAAACTAACTAAAAACAAATTGCAAACAATCTTTTTTTACAACAACCATTGATCAAGCTCTATGTTGTGTCAAGGTGGTTGTTCACATAAAGATTCTGAGAGAAAGACATGACGGCAGAGATAGGCACAAGGGATGGGGTGACCAAGAGAGGTTGTAGTTCTGGTACTACGGGCATCATCTGATGGTCATGTGGGGTCATTTGGGGGTCATGGGGGTTCATATGAGTGTCATGTCGTGTTATTTGGGGGTCGTGTGGGTTCATACGGGTATCATGTCGCGTTAGTTGGGAGTCGTGGGGGTTCATATGGGTGTCATGTCGTGTTATTTGGGGGTCGTGCGGATTTATATGGGAGTCATGTCGTGTTATTTGGGGGTCGTGGGGGGTCATCGGTGGGTGAAGCATCATGTGGGTTTCATGTGAAGTCATTTGAGAATCATGTGTTGTTATCTGGGGGTCTTGTGGGGTCATATGGGAGCTGTGGTTGATCTGGATGTTGTGTGGGGTCAACTGTGGATTGTGAGTACCCAGCGGCAGGCTGTGGACGGATGTTGACTTGTCCGGGTCCATACAACTGCTGGACAGCTCCGGCAAGGGATGTTGGATGTGGTGAGACTCCTGATGCTGCGGCTGGTGGGGGTGGTGGAAGAACTCATGGTCTGGCGAATGCAGGGGTTTCAGGTCAAGTTTGGGTGGTGAGGGGGGTTCAGGAGATGGGTGCTGCTGTTGCTGCTGTGTTTGTAATTGGTGCAGTGGTTGCAGCGGTGGTTGAGTTGGAGCTTGTGAGACTGCTGCTAAAGACTGATATGCACTTGGGAACTGATCTGCTCCTCTCTGCTGTCTGTCTGACTTTGCGTGGATTTTCTGGTGGCGCTTCAGTTTGGATGAGTCACTGAATCTTGAGAAACATATGTTGCAGACGTGAGGTTTGACACCAGTGTGTGTCCTCATGTGACGGTCCAGGTACGACTTTACGGCAAAAGATGAGCCACACACTTCGCACGTGTAAGATTTCTCACCAGTGTGGATTTTCAGGTGGCGATGAAGAGAAGAGTT
Source organism: Aplysia californica (assembly GCF_000002075.1). NCBI lineage: Eukaryota > Metazoa > Mollusca > Gastropoda > Aplysiida > Aplysiidae > Aplysia > Aplysia californica. The sequence continues at coordinate 1,610,783 of NW_004797359.1, read as the reverse complement.
ATCGGCAAAAGTGGTATTGCAGGTGTTGCAGGCATATGGTCGTTCCTTCGTGTGAGTCCGCCTGTGTCTGGTCAACGTGGAGTGATCGGCAAAGTTCGAGCCACAGAAGTCACAGTAGTACGGTTTCTCTTGGGTGTGGGTTCTCATGTGTCTCGTGTACGCCGCGGTCCACGCAAAACTTGCCCCACACAGGTTGCAGTAATACGGCTTTTCCCCGGTGTGCTTACGAAGATGGCATTTCAGTTTGGAGGCTTCTGAAAACTTGGCATCACATACCTCGCACGCAAACGGCTTTTCCCCAGTGTGAATTTTGGTATGCTCTTTTAAATGATGTAACCGACTAAAAGCTGACCCACACATGACACACGCAAATGGACGCTCACCGGTGTGCACCCGCAAATGAAGTCTCAACGCAGACTGATCTCCAAACTTTGCGTCACACGTCTGACAGGCGTACGGCTTCTCTTTCGTGTGAACCCTCTTGTGTCGCTGCAGTGAGGTGAAATCGGCAAAAGACCCGCCACAAAACTCACAAGTGTACGGCTTTTCCCCTGTGTGAGTTCTCATGTGTCTGGTGTAGGCTGCCGTCCAGCGGAAAGTCTTGGAGCACACCTGGCAGCTGTAGGGTTTTTCCCCCGTGTGCTTCCTCTGATGAGCCCTCAGTTTGGACTTCTCTGTGAAGCTGGCCCCGCATGTGTCGCAGGAGAACGGTTTCTCCCCCGTGTGAAGGCGGCTATGGTTCTTGAGGTGGTCCCCACTAGCAAAACCGGCCCCACAAGTCTGGCACACAAATCTCTTCTCCCCTTTATGCCCTTGTCTGTGCTTGGAAAAGCTACTCATCTCACTGAAAGTCAACTTGCAAATCCTGCAGAGGAAACATTTTAATCCATGAGATAGTTTACTGTGTGACTTCAGAGACTTCAACTCATCGAAAAACTCCTGACATGAGTGGCACGACAACTTGCTCTTTGTTTCTTTCTTCTCAATGCCATTGACCACAGCCTGTACATGAGGGTCGTCACAGGCAACACTAGAAGATTTGTTCCTTTTCTTCAAATTGTTCTTTTGTTGTGCATTGTTTTCATCATCACAATTGACAGAGACAGTGCCATTTTCTTTCTGAAATTCTTCCGTTTCTGCTGCTGCTTCTTTGTCAGCACAAACGACACTGGCAACCTTGTTTCTTTTACTTTTACTCAAATTTTGTTTTCCCTTCCGGCCGTAGGTGAGCCCAGCTTCTCTGTTCTTGTGCCTAGCTGACCTTCTGAGAGACACCGTTGGACTTTCCAGCTCAGACCTCTCACATGCAAGAAGAGCATTGCCTGCAGTCTGTTCAGTATTCTGGGTGGACTTTTCACTTTCTTCTGCACTATCAAATTGCTTCTTGACTTCTTTTTTCTTTTCTGAGGAGTCAGTGCTGGAGAGGTTTTCATTATCAATATCCACATTTTGTCTCTTAGTTCTTTTAAATCTCTTGGCATTCCCTTCTGATGACTCAACAAGGCTCAGTTTTATTTTCAAAGAGGGGATGGCGCTTTCATGTTCCATTGCACAACCATCGTTCCCGATGTGAGATTGGTCTTCTACGTCCGGCTCTAAGAGATCACAAGGAAAATCTTCCAAAGTGCTGGTACTTGCATCGGTAAAAACTTTGTCACGGCAAGTCCAAGATTTTTGTTCATGCTCCGCCAGGTCTGAAGTGTCTGTGCTTGCATCACAATACAAAGAACTAGCAGTACTGGTGGCCACAGAAACGCTCGTTTGCTTCTTCCGACCTTCAGCTGCTTTACATATTGACAACGTTTTGGCGTAATCAAGTTCCTCTGTCCTCAGCAGATTCTGCCGCAGTGAATCATCACAAATCCCACTGATAATGCAGTCTTTCAGCAAAATATCTTTGAGATCACCGAACTCACAGTTCTCCGACCACTGCAGCAGTTCACTGAGGAAGCCGTCAAACTTAGTCTGAGTGTCCTGCTTGCAGGTGAAGAACTTGTATCGGTTGTAAATAATGAGAAATCTGGGGAGACACAAGTCCTCGAGTCTCTGGAGCACCCCGCTAAACTTGACGGCTTCCTCGTAGGACAGGCCGAACGAGTTGAAGACGAGCTGAACCTGCTCGGCGGCGATGTTGATGAGGAAGGCCTCTACCAGCCCCTGGTTCTGGGCGTGGGGGTGGTGGTGGTGGTGGCTGCTGTGGTTCTGGTGGGAGGTAAGGCGCTGCTTCATGGAGAACCACTCCGAGCCCACGCTGGTGAAATCCGTGAAGCGCGGAAGGGCGATACTGAATTCCATCGGCTCCATTGTTCATCAAATAGCTAGTTTTCTTCCCAATCTGTTTCTGAAATAAATGATACTGCACTGAAGTTGAAAGATGAGTTGATGTCTTTTTCGTCCTCTGCATGCAGCTTTCCCCTAGTCAAGGTCAGGGCATTTCGACTGCATTTTCTTTGTCAGCCCAGAGTCATCTCCTCATTACTAAGCTGGCCTGCCTTTCTCTCCTACCTTGAACAATCTCCAACCTTGTACAATAAACCTCTGACTTTCCCTTCCTCCAGACAGACAGAGTGTTTCCATTTTGAAACTTCTTCTTTAACGTTAAAATCTCTGAGTTGGCTTTTTCCAGAAAAGAATTTTAACCACCTCTGTACCAAATGTTACCGGCAGTCGAGAACACCAATTTAAGAAGAGGAATCACTACTTCTAGTGCAAAGATACAGAAAAGGTTACATTTTATAACTCTGTTCCTTTCTTGAACAGTCCTGGAGACTACAGATTCAGGGTCACCAGCACAAGTAATGTCAGTTTCCAGTCTTTTATTCAGCCAATGTAGTCATTTTCACAAAATAATTACATTCTGCAATGTGAAATAGTACACTTCATTTTTTAAGTTTTTTGTAAAACCTCAGAGTCTGAAAAGCAAGCTGGTTTGACTAACTGCCGAAGGAGAAAGTGTCTGGCTGATCTTGCTAAGAAGAAGAATCCACCACCCACAGTCATATCATGTACCTGTAATGAAAGAGCATATACTTGCATGATGAATTTGTGGCTATCAAGTCATAAGTTTAACAACGCACTCAAAAAACTAATTATAAAAACAAATTTCTATTCAAGAATGAATATATATCTCAAACACATCGGGGGTTGACAAATCTAAGTGCTTGTTGACACATATATATATCCAAAATTCAAGTTAACCGTGACGTTGAAAATTAAGAGAGATATTGAAGACAATCAAAGGAAGTTATTGCGATGGTTTAATTGTCGAAAATGTGAAAAGTACACAGAAATAATAAGGTCAATAAGGATAGAAGGATGGATAGTGCTATACTGTACTAGCTGGGTACCCGTTCAATGAACGGACTCAAAAGAATCGATCGTCAAGTCATTGTGGAATCAGTGCTCACTGCTTGTGAACGGAAGCCTCACTTGTATACAATGATGTCTTAGAAGAGGGACTTTCCCAAGATTAGATCTAATGAAACTAATAGAACTGAAAAATAAACTTACAGTGACTTCAGGCTCCTTAATACTGTGCTCCCTTTAATTGTTTCTGAACCACCGTTAATTTTTTTCAAATTCGAAAGTTAAGTGGTTTGAAAGTTTTAGGAGACCAAAGTAACGAAGTTTCACAAACATAACCCTATAGGTAACACGGATAGGTGGAATTTGTCAGGACCGGTCTCGGTAGTTCGAGGGATCCGTAGTTCGAGGGATATCTTACAAAGACTATCTATAAAAACAAACAAAAAATCGGGACCCCAGGCACAGTTCGACGGAAGTTTGATTTCGAATCTTCTGTGTTCGACTCCCGTGTTATACTGTATGAGTGTCCTGTTCAGTGTTGATGACCATGTAACTAACACTACACTGATCAGGCCAGAGTACGCCACTCTTCCCCCCCCGTGCTGTGTAATGGCTTCCCAATTTATAACTTCATGATCAATCACATATATTATATATCATGCATACAAACACAATAACACAAGCCCACAAACACAATTCACATACCGCACCCTCACACAGCTAGAAGCTATAGTGCCTTAAATCCATAATTCCATCCCAAAAAAAGCTTACCATTATCACTAGAAATTTTGTAATTGCGGTCCAGTTTTACCCCAACGGCTGCAATCGCTACCCTGGCACACTTATATTACTATTAATAAAACCCTTCTGCCCCATGCCCTTATCTAGAGGTACCCATACCCATCTGTAACCTAACGTAATCATGATAACATTCTTATCCTAAACAATATAAGCGAGGCACCGTGGTGAAATCAGGCACTCATCACCATAATGAAATCGAAGAAATAGGCATTTTTTCACCAGTTTGTTAAATTTTTATAGATTTTTCTTCTTTTTTTTTAAGCACAATACCTTTTACGTCCCTGTAACAACACATAATTTTCATATTGTGAATTTTAATTTTTTTTAAACACATTGAAAATGTACACATATATTTTGTGCATTTTTAATCAAGGGCTTTCAAGCTAATACTAATAAAGTAACCAAACTTTGATGGCCATTTTCTCCGTATCTAAGTCTAATTTTACCTCTGAAATCAAGCGGCCAGGCCACCCCCACCTCTTTCAATTACAAAATTTCAACTTCTATTCCAGATAGATGGGCATTTTTTTCATCAGCCAAAAGCAAAGCAAATGAACAAGATTTCAGATGATATCAATAATTCCACATGCCCAAAATAAAAAAGAAAGAGCTCCTGATTTTTCAGCGTCAAGACACTTATAATTACAATAAAGTTGCTGACCAACATTCCAGCAATACAAAGGAACTTGGTTTCAAGGAAAACTCGGATTCAACGAAAGGAGTTGGATTCCCCATAATTTTTTCTATTCATAAAAATATTAAAAAATAACTAAGATTAAACGAGCACACAAATGAGTAAGCCTGGATTCATTGAAGTCGTTTGCAGAGCAGGATGAACAGCCCCTGCTCATTTTTCTCCGACAACAATCCTATCTTTTCCAGGAAACCATACAGGGCCTCTGCATCGTGAACCATTATTCGTTTAGTTAGCCTATTGTGAAATATATCTAAGGCAACTAATCAGCGGTATTCTTTCATTCAAACCACACAAACCAGGCTCGAACCTGGACTTTCTGCTTCGGAGACAAGCGCACTAACCACTTCGCCACCACGCCACTGTAAGCTACAGGCTTTAAAAATACTGCAATAGTGCTTAGCGGTCGTGTTGCTACCGTGAACAACAACAAAGTGGGAATCCCTCAATGACGTCAAACAAGATGGCTGTTACAATAAATATTGGCCAATGGCGTACATCTGTCATTATCAAGTTATTAGAATTGTTGATCCCTCTAGGGTCATTTCCGGTATAACGAGGGGGTGAGAATAGCGAGACATGGATTATTCTCACATACCACTTCCTTCTTCAAATTGGCAGTTTAATTCATCTAAAGAAGCCTAAGCTTTGTCGGCTCAGGCTGAGAGTAAATGAAGTGACTATTTCTCCGAACGCTCGGGATTTATAAACTTTGAACTCTATTTCTCCGAACGGTTTCCGTTACTCGAGTTTTGTCGGTTATTTGCGAGAGTTTGGCGTCATCTTTCATTCTGCCATTCTGTAAGGACAGGGAAGAAGCATTTTTTTTTTTTCATCGAATTCAATTTCTAGAGCTTGAAATTTTTAGCAGTCTGAGTCTGAATATATATTCACCCCTAAAGCAAAAAAAAATCCCTCCACGCTCCCCAACCCCGTTCACACACACACGCGCACAGCAACTTCACACGGGCGACTCCATTCGCAAATAACCAAAAAATCTCGAAAACGGTAACCGTTCGGAGAAATAGTTTCCCAGAGCGTTAGGAGAAAAAAAAAGAAGTAGATCTAGATATAGAATCTAGATACCTAAGCCTAGACATCACGATCTAGATTCTAGAGATAGAGCTAAATCTAGATTCTAGATCTAGTACAGTTGAATCCTGTTGAGGTCAGACACATAATATATATATACGACAGAGATGTCTTTTTAAAAATAATCTCTTATATTCTAGATACAGACTGTCTACATTACATTATACAGTAACCGGGTACCTAGCTTCAGTGTCTTATACACAGTAACTGGCAACCGGGTACGTAGTCTCAAGTGTCCTGTACACGGCAACCGGGAATGTAGCCTCAATATGTACACATACACTGACCGGCACCTGGGCACGTAGTCTCAGTGTCATGTACACGGTAATTGGGCAGTCCAGAACTCCAAGTTCAGTTTTTGTCATCCGGTATGGCCTTCATCCCCACCCCTCCCCCGATTGTACCTACCTTAAAAAAAAATTCAATAATTCCCCCATTCCGGAACCCTAGATCTATACTATACTTCGCAGCACACAGACTTTGAGTGAACTTTGGTGACCCCAGCCGGTACTCACAATGTGATGCGCACGCAAGGTTCACTGACCGGTCACGATGGCGAGCCCGACAAAACGCTTGTTGTTGTATGACTCTTTTTTTTTTTTCAGCAAGTGGCAGCACAGGACAAATATTGATTTATATTTTCATTCCGGTTACCGTGTACGTAGGCTGGATACAGAGACTAGATCTAGAAATCTAGGTTCCCGGTTACCGTGTACGTAGACACTTCGTTCTTGTCTAGTATAAGTAAGTATCTAGATTCTAGATCAAGAGATAGGTTGATATAGACTAGACTATATGGCCGTCGTTATTCGGACTCGAGTCCGAATAACATTTTTTCATATTCGGACTCGAGTCCGAATAAAAAAAAGGCCGGCACTATTTCTCCGAACGTTCGGGAAAATAAAGCTAGGCACTATTTCTCCGAACGTTCGGGAAAATAAAGCTGGGCACTATTTCTCCGAACACTCTGAAATCACATCCTTTCCCGCAAATTTCGGATATTATATAGATCTATAATTATAGTATAGGCCTACCAAAGATTGTTCGTATACAATATGGTTCAAGCGGTCCAAAAAATGTCCGCAGTAAATATTTATATAAAGAATGCTACAATTCCAAACAGTTTTTCGCTACAGATATGACGAGTTGCCTATGAAGGGTGCTGCTCTTAAACGTAATGTGTTGTGTTCACTCGTGTGCTGTCTAGATCTAGATCTAGATCTACGGAGGGTTATTGATAACGACACATAGAACTATTAGAACTGGCATCTGCGGTGGTCACTGCCACGACCAATAATGTACCGACACTGGCAGGCCCCTTAAGGTGTGTGATTCCATAAGGTGGGTGTTTACATGTAATATCCTCTCCTTTAAAAAAAAAAAAATTACTCACATTTAGGGTTAAAACAGCCAATCTTCTTCGGACAGGTGGACACACGCCCTTATTTGTTAATGTTTGTTGTTTATCATGGGCTGTTCTAATTTTGATTTCATTCTGTTGTGAAACATTTCTTTTTCACGTTTTTACACTCATCTAAAAATCTCTAGACTAGCTCTTGAAAATTGAAATAAATATAGACCCAGAAATTTGCTCCTGTGTGTGTGTGTGTGTGTGTGTGTGTGTGTGTGTATGTATGTGCGTGTGTGAGTGTGTCTGTGTGTGATAGTAAGTGTGTAAGTGGAGAGTGAGTGTGTGTGTGTTTGTTTTTCGGGCTTCATTTCAGCCTTCATTCAGTAACAGTTCAAAGTATACACAAATAGAAACACAGGATCCATTCACTCCAGGGCTCACGAGTCGTTCATCTTTTTCAGTTTCACTCATTCATTCAATTCCCGTGTTCTCTCCCGCGGCTCATCCCCGTCCGCATGGCTTTCACACCCCACCCCCTCCCTCCAGGCATACACAAAGAAAATCTCACTCATTCCCTTGCACCCTGCGAACCATGGACAATAATATAGGCAAAACACTGCCTAAGCTGCATTATTTTCGTTCGTGAGCTGTGGACCAGGCCAGGAGGGTCGGTGTCGTCGTCTTGTAGTTGCTGTCGGGTGTGGATACACTTGTACATTCTTCCTTTAACCCGCTCTTTCACTCACACTGTCTCTCCATCCACAGCTCAGCTCGTCATACGTTCAAAAGTTGTCCATTGGTCGTGTTTGTTTAGTTAGTGTGTGTATAAGTTTGTGTGTGTACATGTGCATGATGGTGGTGGGTGTGTGGTGGGTTTTACTGAAGGTTGTCTGTAGGCGGGCTTTCCATGCGGTGTTCCTTCCCCCAGACCAGAGGCAGAATGAAAGTTGGCGCCGAACTCTCGCAATAAATAGGCAAAACATCACGAGACCGGAAGCCGGAAACCGTTCGGAGAAATAAAGATGGGCACTATTTCTCCGAACGTTCGGAGAAATAGTCACTTCGTAAAAAAAATTCTTATTCGGACTCGAGTCCGAATATGAAAAAATGTTATTCGGACTCGGGTCCGGAAAAAAGGAAGTGTCTTCGTTCTATAGATCTTACGTTCAGTATTCAGTGCTTCCAATTTTCCGCCATTTTTTAGTTTTCCCCACACCTTATCTGCCGATCCAATGCCCGCTGCCTCATTGATACGCCTCCCCCCCCCCCCCCCCCCCACGTTTCCCACTTTCATTGTTGTAGAAAAAGGTAAAATTGAAGATTAGCAGACCACATGGCATATTATGAGCTGTGTAAAAAAAAAAAAAAGACCGATTCGTTCAAATACACAAGCCTGTGTCATATTGATTGTTTACCAAGAAAAAGTTGTGTTGCTGTGTAGAGCTGAGCATACGGCAACTTTTGATTCCATAGACCAGCGCACAATTCATTACGTATTCATTACGTAGATCTACGTCAAGACTAGCTTATTATTGTAAAAATGATAAGTTGCCAGGGGGAAAGAGACCGACGCTTATGCGACGTTCAAAGCCCGGACCGATAGTGCCCCCCACCACCCTCCCCGACACACACACAGCCACACGTGTGCAGGCCGCCCATCCGACCCCGACACATGCTAACGAGCCATCTTTAATTGCTTCTGATGACCTCTTGATCAATAAACATTTATTAGAAGCGCTATAACTTTTCAGGCCGGCCTCAAATTCATCATAAGATTAAAACTCGGCTCCTGCACAAAACGCCTTTTTGCCCGAAGTGATCCCGGTCTCTAACCAGCCTGAGGCGAGTCACGAGTGAGGCAGGACAGGAAGCCGGATTCACGAGTCACAGGAAGTCGGAAGTGATGTCATGCTGGACAAGAATCAGAGTCCGAATAACATTTTTTCATATTCGGACTCGAGTCCGAATAATCACTTCGAGACTAGGTCTAGATCTATATATAGCTAGACGTCTAGATTCTAGATCCAGATCTAGCCTATCTAGAAATCTAGATCTAGATCCATAATCTAGCTAGCTAAGACTAGATTATCTAGATCTAGATCTAGTTTAGATCTAGACTCTGGTCTAGTAACACACTTACACAGTACACAGTGTAACAGTGTAGGCTCGTAGTCGTAGGTCGTAGGCTACGCTGGGCAAAAGTAAGTAACAGGGAAAGAAAGTTACCCAAGTTCCCACGTTCGAGATATGACTTTGCATTCGTTTTTCCGCTTTTTCCCTTTGCAGAATTGTAGGACATAGATCTAGATCTAGATCTCTAGATCTAATAATCCTATTATATTAAAGACACTTCCTCGAATGCAAAGACATCCATTACAGCTGACTGAAAGAAAGCGTCGGCCTGCCGGAAGTGAAAGATGTGGAAGAAGAATAGCCTACTTTCGAAGTTTGATATTGTCTGAGGAAATACATTAACAGAGACACATATACTACAGCCTGCATGATATGAAACACTTAGATCAAAGAAGACCGTCTAATAATATGATAAGAGAATAGGCTACACTGCTCTTTTTAAACAATGAATTGCAAAATCCTTTGTGGAGCTTCAAAAACAATTAGATAATTACATTCTCATAAATACACTTTTATTCATTTATTCGATTTACAACAACAACGACGAAACCGAAACCAAAACATGAACTTCGACCTCGTTCCTAAGCAGGACTGCACGGATTGTGAAAACTTATCGCAAGCCTCTCATTTCATAGCCCAGTAGTTCCGACCGACCTCGGGCCTCAGTCAAGTAGTCAAGGGAAGACAACTTCTCGATCTTCATGGAAGGCAACGGTATTATGCTGTGGAGGGAGAGAGACTCCTAAATGTAGGCCAAATAATAATAATGTGATAGATCTCTAGTCTCTAGTTACGCCTTTTTTTTGCCCCCGGGCCAGCTTCCGCAACTACTTGAACAAGATACTCGGTCCCGACGCCTGTCAATGCCAGTATAGTACAGATCTAGAATCTAGATCTAGGAGATCTATATAACCGTAATGTCAAGATCTAGATCTAGTAGTGTTACAAAGTAGAATTTCGACTAAATTAATGCAATATCAAATGGCTTGCCCGATAAGAGAGAGATCTAGGCTTTGTATTAGGCACATAAGAGGATAGGATTCGCAGGGATGAGATCCAGATGAAGCATCATTGTCTACTCCTATAGTCCTGCAGGACTGAGCGGAAGTTTATATATTTATATTATAGCTATCGAAGTGGCTAGCCGTACTTAGATCTAGGTTTGGCCCTATCGACACAAGCCTGTTAAGTACACAGGTCTCATTAGATCTAGATCTTAGTAATTATTCAGGTTCAAATACATGCAAGTCAGTAAGGCACCTTTTGGTTTTGTCTGAAAATACTGAAATACAAATACTTTAGGCATTGCAAACTAAAAATTTCATTTACAATTCAGCCATCAATATTAAGTACGGCTGGCCTGACAGTCTAGCCGTCCTTAAGTACGGCTAGCCTGGCTGTCTACCCAGTACTTAAGTACGGCTAGACTGCCAGTCTAGCCGTACTTATCTTAGGCCCTATTAACATTAGAAAACAGGAGGTTTAAAATACATGCACTGTCATTAAGGCACCTGGTTTCGTCTCAAATACAAATACTTTAGGTACTGCACACTAAAAATGTTTATAATTCAGTAGGCCTATTTTTTTGTAAATGGTCAGTCTAGCCATCATCATATTAAGAATAAGTACGGCTAGACTGGCAGTCTAGCCGTCATTAAGTACGGCTAGCCTCTTCCTATAGTTATAGCTGGGCCTTACTATCTCATGTAGCCTATTATGAACAAGTTTACAAAGTTTATGAGAGTCTCCACAAATTCAGACTGCTTGGTAGACACAGTGATGAGGAAGGCTTAAAGTTTGAGCCTTTTGTTGAGCTGTTTCAATTTCCAAGAATTCTAGATCTTGTTTTGTTTGGTGGAGGCAGGTCTGGACATTTATTCCAAAACAACCAAGTCAAGAGATGATCTATATATGGTTGAGAATTTGTTTTCTGTGCTTGAAAGTATAAAAGTTATCATGGCTGTCGAGAATATATTAAAAAGAAGTAGCCTTTTTGTTTCTTTTAATATGTTTTTGAAAAATTTTATGTAATGTAACACTTTTACCAAAAAATAATGTGCATGTGTGTGTATACTATTGAGAATTGTTTTGCTCAAATGGATTGGAGAAGGAATCACTTAGACAAAGTGTCGTGCGTTCATACAAGCATTATATCTGTGTTTAGACATGATACTTCTACTTCTACTACTTTATCGTATATAGAATGTGATGTTATTGAACCACAAGTCAACTAATCTTACAGCGTTCCTCTTCGTGGCATAACCACCATGTGGCTGGAGACAGTTATCGCAGTCGTTGTGGGAGCCATTCTTTGGAGATACCTCCGGCAATATGCAGAGTACAGACGACAGTACTTCATCTTGCCAGGACATGACAGATACAGCTATCTATATGGATCGATTAAATTAGTAAGCTTTACAGTTCACTTTACATGTAAATGTTGTTTATTTCCGTTCCGGTTCCGGAAGGTTAACATTTTGTTTTGTTTTTGTACTTATTTTTTTCTTTTTCGTCTAAACTTGCTGATACAGTAATTTCTCCCGTTTAAACATAATGTGATTATGGGATGCAAATACAAGTAAATGATACTTTGTATGATAATTTGCATTTGTAAGTAGTGTCGAAAAATTAATTAATTCAGGATGTCGAAATATATGTCAGTGGGAGTGTTGTCAGTGACTACAATTCTGCCGTAAGCTGAAAAAAAAAGCCTTTTTATCATCTTGACGTCAACATTTTTTATTTGCTATTAATCAAAAGCATGCTCAGTAACCTTACTTGTTTGAAAAATATCAAAGTGAAACAGTGACTAGTTTTTGAATAAATTTGAATTCAAATTCAGAATCACTCTATTTTTAAATGGTTATTCTGGACAAAAAAAACTCTTTTTCTCGAAACTGTTGTGAAGAAAAAAAAGGCATTTTGTCAGCTTACGGCAGATCTGTTGTGCAAGTCCCAGCAGCACCAGTTTAAATCTGAGCCAGATGTGTTAACCTTATTTCAGAAGGACTCTCTGAGGTAATGACTTGCAACTCTGTGGTATGAAAATACCTCATGTACTGATATTATGGAAGTCTTCTTTTTTTTTTTTTTTTTCTGTGTCATGCATGACGTAATATTAATATAATGCTCCTCCTCCCAAAGTAAATCCAATCTGTCTTTTCTTTTTTCTTTCTTTGAATATGTGAAGAAATGTGCTATGCCTCTGTGGACCTTATCCGTTCGAAAGAGACAAAAACATAATAGATAATGTAACGTACAATGCTCAAACAGAGGTTCACAAGCTAAAGGATCCATCCCTTTTCACTGGACTTTGTATGCAAATGTGATTGTAAATTGTATCAAAGGGGTACAAGTTATAAATAGTTACCTCCTCTCTTTCACTTTATAAACTACAATATCAAAATTGTGAAAGCTGCAAAGAAGATCATTGCTGACGTCAAATACCCTTTACATTTAGAATATCAAGTATTTGATAAGTATTACACTCAGTGTCATCGATATAAAGCCCTCAAAGCTTGATATATAAATCTGGTATGGGAAAGAGTGCCTTGTAAATGCTATCTATTATTACTAGTAAGTATGGTGGGTGATAGGCAACAGAACATCTGTTATCATACTATCACCTTGTTTTGTACTTTTCAGCATTTATCTCTGCCCTGTGTGACCTTGGACTTGTACTGGATATGTTATCCTCTTAGCAGAAGTATCAGATTTAATTGAGAGAACGTGATGTTGTCCTTGGCTGCTTCAAAACAGTTTTTTGTGCTTGTTGGCACATCCTCAGCTGATTCATGAAATTGATTTTTATCTCTTTTAATGTTTTGATGTGCTGCAGAGGTGAACATACCCAAAATGTAATTTGGAAGACCCAAGTTTGAACCCTGCAAATCTTTCCAGATTATTTGCAAGGAGTTTTCATGGTCTTGGTGTTGTTATTGTTATTGTCATTGTTGTCATCATTGTCATCATCGTTGTCGTCCTCCCGTCCTCCTCCTCCTCCACCTCCTACTTTTCCCCACATTCTTTACTATCTCTCTTTTATTCCAGTCTGCCTTGTTTGTGTCGGTGTGCCATTCTTTACTTAAACCCTCCTCATTGTCCCCCTCCTCCTCTTCCTCATTCTCCTACTCTACTCCATACATTGTATGCATCCCTCCTCCTCCTCCCTCATAGGATCATCGTCTTACTCGCGTACTTATCGACTTGTCAACTAAGTATCCCCCACTATCAGTATCCAGGTTTTAACGAGGAAGGTCTAGCCTTTGACATGGACACACTGAAACGACACAAGTACCTGTGCCACTGGTGGGCGGGGCCTGTGACTCCTGTGGTGTCTGTGTACCATCCGGACAGCGTGCACCCTGTGCTCAAGTCCTCAGGTGAGACAGGAACTTTGGTACCTGTGGGTGATTGTCAGTTTGTTTACGGATTGTGTTTGCATGTGTGTGTGTGTGTCTGTGTTTGTCTGGTTGCGTGTGAGAGAGAGAGAGAGAGAGAGAGTGTGTGTGTGTGTGTGTGTGTGTGTGTGTGTGTGTGTGCCTTTAAAGTGTTGTGGTCATAACTTAATAAAGAATTTTTATATCAATCCAATGTCTAGATAAAAGCACAAAAACTATCACTGTTTCTTTTGTATGCAAAGGATAAAACTCCCTCAGAAAGACCCCTATTGCTTTATTAACTAGTACAATCGAACTCGGTCTTACAGTCACCTGTCCAAGACAATCACCTGTACAGACAACTTCTTCCCGCTTCACTTTTTGATTTATTTTTTGTGTACCGGGGGTATTATCATTACCCTGTCTAAGGTTTTTACATGTCTAACACAGTCACCTTTCTCTGTGACAATGGGTGGCCACCTTCAACAATTCGTGACTGTATGTCCTGCTTTGTTTCCTCTAGCCCCAAAACCAAGGTCATCGTTTCTGGTGTCTTTCTATGATATGGGTCTGCCTTGGCTCGGGGAAGGACTCATACTTTCAAACGGCAGCAAATGGGCGAAGAGCAGACGACTCCTCACTCCAGCTTTTCATTTCGACATTCTCAAACCATATATGGCTGTGTACAATTCATGTGCCAACACAATGCTTGTAAGTGCTAAAATCCCATGAACACACTTTTGAAAGATTATTGTGTTTTATGCAGTTTTAGCTTGTAGTATTTAAATTTAAATCTTTAATGCTGAAAGTATATTCTTGGTAAAGGTATGGTGTTAATGATCATGTCCATTGAAAAGGTTTTTACATTTGAAAAAATGTTCTTTTGTGATTTGGGTGTTGTATTCACTGTTGTAGCTGTATCCAACCCATCAACATAATTTAGATTATTCAGTTTGTGGGCTCTGGTGCTGCTTTTCAGGGCCAACCCAGGCTAAGAGGGATACAACACCCTGCCCAACGGAAAGATCAAAATACTCAATTCAATTGAAATTCTCTCCAAATGGAATTGAACTTAGGCCATCTTCGTGAGATGGTGAAGCGCGTAACCACTGCACTACTGTTTACAGTCTCAGGTTATGTGAGACGTGTGATAGTACATCATAGAACACGCCTAATAAAAGGTAGTGCGAAAGAACACCACTGGGCGTTCCTTGTGTCCCAACTATAGCATATAGTTTGCTATCATGTGTGAAAAGTATCGTAAACTTAAAGTGAGGTGCAAGGTGGGAGTAAATATGATCTCTGAAATTTTTGCTTAGTCTCCAGCACATTTGAATGAATCTTATGATTCATTAGAATACTGGTATGACAAGTTTGACCCCAATTTTTTTTTCTTTTGCATCTTCGGATTTAATTGCTAGACTTGAATGTGAAATACAATTTTATTTAACTTCTTTGTTTATTGCTGTAAGATAAATCAAGCTTACATACTAGAGTGTGAGTTTATTTGTTCTAAAGTTTTGAATAAGCAATTGGCTCCCAACTCCCTGGATTATCAGTGTGTCAGGCTGCATAATTTAAGTAGACTGTTGTCGTTGACATAAATTTTTAGTAATATTTAATTGTAACGAGTAAAAGAATCAATGACTTATCCATCAAGTCAGTTTTATTAGATTTAAACTGTGCTGTGACATCATGTGGGCTACAAGATGTACTTCAATTGGTAATAGAAACCTTTTTTTCTCCAGACGAAAATGGAAGCGTTTTCAGTCAAGGAAGAAGCTTTTGAACTGTTTGATCTGATTGACAAACTTGCGCTGGACGTGATTCTACAGTGTGCTTTCTCTTACCAGTCTGACTGCCAGACCAGCAGGTGTGTATGTTGACCGACTGTCAGACTAGTGGACTGTCAGACTGGCAGGTGTGTATGTTGACAGACTGAAAGACAAGTAGATGTGTATGTTGACAGACTGCCAGACTAGCAGTTGTGTATGTTGACAGACTGTCAGACTAGCAGGTGTGTATGTTGACAGACTGCCGGAGTAGCTGGTATGTATGTTAACAGACTGTCAGACTAGCTGATGTGTATGTTGACAGACTGCCTGACTGATAGGTGTGTATGTTGACAGACTGTCAGACTAGCAGATGTGTATGTTGACAGACTGTCAGACTAGCAGGTGTGTATGTTGACAGACTGCCGGAATAGCTGGTATGTATGTTGACAGACTGTCAGACTAGCTGATGTGTATGTTGACAGACTGCCTGACTGGTAGATGTGTATGTTGACAGACTGCCAGACTAGCAGTTGTGTATGTTGACAGACTGCCTGACTGGTAGGTGTGTATGTTGACAGACTGTCAGACTAGCAGGTGTGTATGTTGACAGACTGTCAGACTAGCAGTTGTGTATGTTGACAGACTGTCAGACTAGCAGGTGTGTATGTTGACAGACTGTCAGACTAGCAGGTGTGTATGTTGACAGACTGCCTGACTGGCAGGTGTGTATGTTGACAGACTGTCAGACTAGCAGTTGTGTATGTTGACAGACTGTCAGACTAGCAGGTGTGTATGTTGACAGACTGTCAGACTAGCAGGTGTGTATGTTGACAGACTGCCTGACTGGCAGGTGTGTATGTTGACAGACTGTCAGACTAGCAAGTGTGTATGTTGACAGACTGAAAGACAAATATGTGTGTGTGTTGACAGACTGTTATACTAGCAGGTGTGTATGTTGCCTGACTGGCAGGTGTGTATGTTGACAGACTGGCAGGTGTGTACGTTGACAGACTGAAAGACAAGTAGCTGTGTATGTTGACAGACAGCCAGACTGGTGTCTATAGTGTAGCGGTTAGGTGCCTCGCTGTTGTACACAGGAAACTTTAGCTTGATTCCCGAGGGAGAATAAATTTTTATCTAGATCTAATAGTATCTCTGTCTTTCTGCTGGATAGGTGGTTGGCGGGTGCTCTGGTGTGGTTTTCTTCTTCTTTCCTATCAAACATCTATCGTCTTTATCTCCCCTCCTTCTTTTTTGTGCTTGTTACTCTCTTGTAACACTTTTAATCTTCGGTACTTATATGAACTTATTGTGTTGCAAGTGCTGTAAAACTCCTACTAAAACTAAAGTTTTTGTTGGGATAATGTATCCCTCTCTACCCGCATTGGCTTTGACATGACAGGAAGGGTCAGAGGCTGGCCTCCCAAATGATCTTAATTGTATAGATGGGGACATAAAAACAACTAAGACTTTATCAGAGTACATAGAGTTATCGGACTAATCGAGTTATCAGAGTACAAAGAATATAAATCACAGTTGGTAGAGTTATCGGAGTATATAGAGATATCGGAAGAGGTAGAGTTATCGGAGTATATAGAGGTTTTGGAGGAGGTAGAGTTATCACAGTTGGTAGAGTTATCGGAGTATATAGAGATATCGGAGGAGGTAGAGTTATCGGAGTATATAGAGATATTGGAGGAGGTAGAGTCATCGGAGTATATTGAGTTATCGGAGTACATAGAGTTATTGGAAGAGTACATTATATAGAGTTATCGGAGTACATAGAGATATTGGAGGAGGTAGAGTTATCAGAAAAGGTAGAGTTATCACAGTTGGTAGAGTTATCAGAGATATTATAGGAGGTAGAGTAATCGGAGTATGTCGAGCTATCAGAGTACATAGAGTTATCGGAGGAGTACATAGCGTTATCAGAACACATAGAGTTATGGGAGTACCTAGAGTTATCAGAGTACATAGAGTTATCGGAGTTGTCAGAGAAGGTAAAGTTATCAGAGTCCATAGAGTTATAGGGGTGCATAGAGTTATCAGAGTACACCAAGTTATCAGAGAAGGTAAAGTTGTTGGAGTACATTGAGTTATCAGAGAAGTTAAAATTATTGGAGAAGGTAAAGTTGTTGGAGTACACAGAGTTATCAGAGAAGTTAAAGTTATCGGAGAAGGTAAAGTTGTTGGAGTACATAGAGTTATCAGAGAAGGTAAAGTTGTTGGAGTACGTAGAGTTATCAGAGAAGGTAAAGTTGTTGGAGTACATAGAGTTCTCAGAGAAGGTAAAGTTGTTGGAGTACATAGAGTTATCAGAGAAGGTAAATTTAAAGGAGATGGTAAAGTTATTAGAGTACATAGAGCTATCAGAGAAGATAAAGTTATCATAGCTGGTAGAGTTATTAGACTCATTCCTTCTCTCTCCAGCTTCAACTGATTTTAAAAAATTTAATGGTTATTAGAGGGTGCCACTAGTAGGTGCTATTTATTTATTTCTCCTCTGTTGTTTCTGTCTGTCTTTCTTACTTTTTTCCCAGCAGTAAATGAACGTTATTGTTTTGATGTGCATCTCTTTACTCACACAAACTAACGACTCATTTTTGCTATGGCTCGTTCATTACATCGTTAACACTTGTTCTCTCTGTCTCCAGCGACAGCTCATATACTGCAGCTATTGTTGAACTTGTCACTCTGTGGGGAGAAAGGACTCTGTAAGTCCTCCTTGATCTTTGTGTGTGTGTGTGTGTGTGTGTGTGTGTGTGTGTGTGTGTGTGTGTGTGTGTGTGTGTGTGTGTGTGTGTGTGTGTGTACTTGAGGAATACCTGTATGTGTGAATGTGTGTGCTAATGTGAGTTTGTGAATGTTTATGGGTACCTGTATGTGTGCATTTGTGTGTGTATGTGTGTCTGAGTGTATGATTATGAATGTGTGTTTGTTTTTGTAAGTGTGTGTGTGTGTGTGTGTGTGTGTGTGTGTGTGTGAAAGAATGAGTGTGCTAATATGTATATTATGTGTGAGTGAGAACTTATAGATTGTATTAAAGCTTTTAACGCTGTTCCAAGCTTTTTAAACATGCTGATGTAGCCATGTTGAAACTGAGTCAGGGCAAATAATAATATGTCACATAGACATGCTTTGTTGAGCTTACTTTTCCATGATTATTGTGCTACAACAATATCGTTTGTTATAGATTTTACTGTTGTTGCTGCTGTCGTTTTTGTTTCTCTAGTTGTAGTTAATATTGTGTTATTGCTATATCAGATAAGAAAAAGAAAAGAAAAGATAAGTACCACTCTTCTTGCATCTCCAAACAGGAATTGGGATTATTACAACGATTATGTTACAAAAATGATTGAGTTGTTGGAAGTTGTTTTGCACCCTACAAACAGAAAATAATTCAAAAGTTACATCTACACCACATAATAGACAATAAAGTACCAGCACATATTGTTTTACAAATACACTGGTGCTTGCAACCACTTTTTTCTATCAAGGAATGTCATGCATGTCACCTCCATGTGAAGACCCTTCAAAAACTACGCCTGAAAGATGCATACAAAACAACAAACAAACAAACAGAAACAGAAAGAGTAATGTACAGGAAAGTACTTGTATGTTTTAGAAACTCTTTATCTCTCCTTATTTTATTTCTTTAAAAATAAATTATTTTTTAAATATATAATTTTTGCGAAGCCGGGACTTTGAACATCAATAATTTTTTTGTTTCGTTTTTCTTTTCGGGGTTTGATTCTCTTGCAGGAGTCCTCTTCATTTCAATGACACTTTGTATAAGTGGAGTGCTAAAGGCAAACGGTTTTATGAGCTGTGCAAGCTCACTCATCAGATGTCTGAACAGATTATAGCCAAAAGAATAGAGACATTGGTAAGTGTATTATTTTCTTGGGAACGAAAAGAAAATGCCTCCCAATTTAATTTTCTCTTGTAAGTGAAATTGTTTTTCTTTCATTATTGTACCATCCTTTTGTAAGTAAAGTGCTCTCCACACCCCCTGGGGCGGTGCTACTGACTGAAGTTTCTTTAGGACATTCCCAAAGGGGGGGACATTAACCATGTTCTTATGCACAGTAGAATTGTAATTGTAAATGGGCTGATTCATCAATGTCATACTCATAACTTTTCCTGAACTGCAACAGGGAACTTCTGCCTTTTCTTTCCTAATCCTTACTATCGTTGTTTTTCCTCTACTTCTTTTGTATGTTTGTCACACTCTTGTGACCCGCTATTTTCAGGGTGCCTTGACAGTCGAAGCAGACTTTGTGCTGTTGAAGCTAGAGAGGTGAGCAGAGTAAGCCTGATTCCCTGTAAGGACTTCTCTGTTGACATCCACCCCTTAGCGCTCTTATGACCTTATGCATTTGTGAGTGCTGTAGAACCTCTACTAAAACACACAAAAGTGCTCTCCTCTTGTAATGTGTAATGCTTTTCTCTACAAGTATAATTCCTTCCTTTTGTAAGTATATTTCTCATCTCTGGTCTGTAAAATTTTTACCTTAATAAGTGTATGCATTACTTACCTTTTGTAAGTGTAATATTTTTATTCTGTATGTAAATGCTTTCCTCTTTTATGTGTAATAATTCCAGTGCTTTCTTGGTTAGTGTAATGCTTTTCTATTCTATATGTAATACCTTCCTTTCCTGTGTAAAATATGTTAGATCCATATGGTGTTGTGTCCTTTGTATTATTGTAAAGCACGTTGAGCGCTTCCGTACTGAAAATGAGCTTTACAAGTGAAATTTAGTAGTGGTGGTGGTGGTATTATAATCATGATTGTTAATTATCACAAGAACACGGTATGGCTATCTTTTGTTTTCAAGATTTTTCACTATAGGAAAATGCTGATGAGACTGAGCTGCAGAAGATAGTGTCCAAGAAGACAAAAGATTTCCTCGACATCTTGCTGTTAACCAGAACTGATGACAAAGATGCGCTGTCGCCGGTAGAAATTCGAAATGAGGTTGATACATTCCTCTTTGCAGGTAGTAATTCAAAGTAATGGGTTTTTTTACAGTCTCTGGCTATCTGCCTTTAGAAAACTCCAATGGAAAAAAGTTTATACAGTGGAACTCGGATTCAATGAGGTCGCCGGGCCGGGCCTGACCTAAAATGTTGTTGAATCCGAGTGTTCGTTATAGCAAACACAAGTTTTTTGTAGATAATTACTAGCACTGAGCGAGTAATGTATAAAGAGAAGTCACAAGTATTGCCTGAAATGCCTGCATATTATGAGTTGTGTAAAAAAAACAAAGACAGGTTCGTTCAAATGCATGCGCCTGAGTCTCCTCGATCATTCACCAAAAGGTTGTGTTGCTGTGTAGAGCCTAGCCTAGCATACGGAATCTTTTGATTCCACAGACAAGTGCACAATTCATTATGAAGATTTACGTGAAGACTATCTTATCATCGTAATAATGATCAGTTGCCGGGGGGGGGGGGGGGGGAAAGACCGTGACGCGTTTGTAACTTCGAGGTTCAACGCCCGGACTGCTAGTGTCACCCCCCCCCCCTTCCCCGACACGCACACACATCCACACGTGTACAGGCCGCCCTTCCGATCCCGACACACGTCAGAGTAGACATGTGTACGGGCCAACGATACATGTGTTGGTACGAAAAAAGGCCGCTGATTGGTTGCATCAATCGTTTAAGTGAATAATGGTTCACGATGCAGGTGCAATGTATGGTTTCCAGGAATAGATAAAGTTGGTTGTGGGAGAAAAATGAGCGAAGCCACGTCTGCGGGGACTGTACACCCTGGAAGCGACCTCGTTGAATCCGAGCTTGCTGATTTAAGTGCTCGTTGAATCCGGGTTATTTTTATTGATTTTAAAGAAGACAAAAAACGGGGACTCTATCTCATCTCGTTGAATGCGAGCTCGATGAATCAGAGTTCCACTGTAGAATAAACAGTGAGTGAAAATGTTGATTTTTTTGTTTATGTCAACTTTACTTTGTCACTAAGAGAATTCCTACCTGTCATTATTCTCAGAAACTTTGATTAGCGAGGGTTTTGTGAGAGTTTTTTTTTCATGGTTTGATTTTACGACCCCCTAGAGTCAGTGAGTGGTTTACGGATACTCTGATATGGTCGTTTGCTCCTTTTTTCTATCACATATCTATCATCCTTTTCTGTCCTCCGTCTTTTCTGTGTATGTTAGTGTCTAGTAACCCCTATAATCTCCAGCATTTATATACGATTTGTGTTGCAAGTTCAATAAAACACTTACTTATACTAAAACCCTCAGAAGCAAAGTCAGAATGCAATGTACTGTGTATATTCTACTGTTTTTTATTAAGTGCCAGAGCTTGTGTTCTTTAACACCGTGGGTATCAGTTATGCCCTCCTTAAGTCCCTTACTCTTTATCTCCGAAGCAGGTAAACCCACTATGCCAAGGCCTTCTTTTAGTATGAAATTTAAAAGTGACTTATTATATATGTCACTAAATTGGTTATTTAATCAAAACAAGTGAACTTATTTTGACAGATCGTCATCTAATGAATGAACTCCCATAAAAGAGACCTGTTTTAGGTATTTGCTGAAAAGCAATTTGACGTGGAAGTCATTGTAAAGGAATGTGCCCAAGCCTCTGTCAGTGGCTCACCAGCACAGCGGTTCCGACCGCGAGCCGCTGAGAATGGCTTGTCATTTTTATTTTTTTTGGTTAGTGTTTTACGGCGCTCGCAACTGCATAAGGTCATATGAGGGCGCGGACACACCAAACATTTTTCAATTGGTAGGAAATTTTGAATTTTTCCCAGGTGGCGGCCAAAGCCTACTCTTATCAATTTTATACCCCCAAGGGATCTTTAACGTGCGCAATTTGCACAAGGGACCTCTGAGATTTGTCGCCCTTGTCTGAGAAGGCTAGGTGTTGATCTTTCCTACCTACCAGAAGATCAGCAGTAAGTAGGAGCCAAGGAGTAACAGTAGAAAGGCTTGAGAAAGAGTCAGGAGCCCATTGGAGGGGGCAAAGAGGGTGGGGGGGGGGGGGGAGAAAGTGGAGACGAAAGCAGACGACATAACATTGCAAGAGAGAGGGAAAGAAGGTGAAAGGAGACAATTTTTAGAGGAGAAAATTTTTTGGTTGCTACCCAGATTCGAACCCAGAATCTTTGAATGAGAGGCGAACACCTTAACCTCTAGGCCACGAGAGCCCCCAGAGATTGACTTTACCTTCTGATGTTTTCCAGGTCATGACACAACGGCCAGTGGCATCTCCTGGACACTCTACAGCCTCACTGGACACCCCGAGTACCAGGAAAAAGTCTACCAGGAGGTCAAGGACGTCATGGGTGACCGGGACACTGTCCAGTGGTTGGTTACATTGATGTGTTGTACAATCTAGCACACACACTTAGCGAACATGCACATGAAGTGGCAAAACACATGTGTCACGACGCAGTGGAATCAGGCGCTCGTCAATTTTTGTGCATTTGAAGTGATTGGTATTATCTGAAAACTGATTTATTTGCTTTGCTTTCAGTGAAATATATATTATATTCGTTGCATAAAAGCACATATTTTAACAAAATTTGAACATAATGAAAAGATTTTCACATCTTGACAATTTTGTTAATGTTATGTGTGTGCTAGTGTGTACTTAGTTTTTGTCAGTTGTGGAAGTTGTAGTGTGGGGAGCTTTCATAGAGGAGTGGATGGGTGGTTTGCAGGTGCACTGGTGTGGTTTGTTCCTTTTTTTCTTTCAAACTCTAACATCTTACATTCTTATCTGATCTTTCCTCCTTTTTTTTCTTTATGTGTAACTCTTTAGTTAAAATTGTAATCTTAAACACTTGTATAACCCGTTGGTGTCACAAAAAACGTAAAATTCTTTCTAGAAAATTTGTGGTCAGTTTTTATAATCCACAAGTAAACTCATTTATTGACCAGACTGTGACACAGTGTGCTTAATAGTTTTATGTCAGTTTACTGGACAAAATAATGTGGGAACTTTTCACTATGTGTAATATTTTGAATTTAAACTGTGAAGGAAAATTCTATTAGATCTTTGAGCATGTGCACTTAGACAATAAAAGGAATACAAAAACTGTGAGAAAATATCAGACAAGACATGAAGTGTGGCCAACTCCACAAACACTACAAAAGAAGCTGTGCAGATCAGCAGAGGAGCTCAGCAGGATGACCCAATGTATGAAAATGATAGGCCTATATATTGGTCTTCAAGAGGTTTGCAATTGAGATTAAAAACAAAAGAAGAAAGAACATGTGAAAGCATTTGGTCGCTTTTATGGACATGCGGGCTAACTCCAGATTTCAGAGGTTTTCAGAAATCTTGACCTACCCCTAAAGTGGGCATTGCCCTACCTATAGAAGAAATTTGGTTTCATTGGTGTCTATCTTTGTTGGGTTATAGAGAAAACTCTCCCAGTCTTTTAAAGAAACTGAACAAAGGGCAGAAATTTACCTTCGATTTTCTGAAAACAGTATATTTCTTGATAACCCCTAGTGCTTAAAAGCGACCATTTAATCCTTCCACAGGACAGACTTGGCTAGTCTGGAGTTTACCACCATGTGTATCAAAGAAGCGATGAGGATGTACTCCACCGTGCCTAGCATAATACGTACACTGGAGGAGCAGCTCGTCATTCACGGTCATCGAATCCCAAAGGGTAAGGATATCACTTATCTTATCTCTGTACTATTTTTTTAAAAGATGAAGGCAAAATAAAAACATCATTATTTTCCCAGATGGTAGAGACATTACTTTTCTTATCTCTGCGGGAATGCCTCGCAACTTTTAGGCAGTGAAATATAGATTCTGTGAGAAACAGAAAATGTTTCTAGCCATAGCCGAAAAACAACTTAAGGTACAACTCTTACTAGACCTATACTTATAACTGCAAATACATATGCAATGTAGTTTGAAATTCATGTTTACATTAAGTCTCTTTATTTTTCCCTCCCTCTTTTTTTGATAGTTTTTCTCTTTCCTTTTTCCTCCTTCTCCCACTCTCTTACTTTCTATATATCTGCCTTTTTCTCTCCCCTTTTCTCCGTCCCTCCTCACCACATGTCTTTCCCTCTCCCTTGTTGTGTCAATGTGCTTCTCATGAATATTACTGAGACCCAAACATAAGTTGTATTGAGATAAGTAGGGTAATTCTTTTCTTCCCTCAGGGTCAATGGTTGCCATCCAGCTGTGGATGTTGCACCACAACCCTCATGTCTGGGAGGAGCCTCTGACCTTTGACCCCAACAGATTTCACCCCGACAAGCAGTGCCTAATGGATCCCTTCCAGTTCCTTCCGTTCTCCGCAGGCGCCAGGTACATCTAACAACTGTTGTCGGCAGATTTTAGGTAGACCGTATTTGATGCCCACAGTGTTTTCGTCACACTTTTTGCTGTTGCACCCATAAGATATAACTTCAATTCCAAAATGGGGAAGTTATTCTTAAAAGTTACTCCTTCTGAGTCTGTTCCATAGGACTAGCCCTTTCTTTTTTGTGAAGTATAGCCCATTCTGTCCCGGTAGACTCTATCAGAAAAGGTCAGTGAATCCTGTCTTCTAAATGATCTTAATTGTATTGATGGGAGTGTAAAATAGTTACAAGCCTTATAAAATAAGGGCTGCCGTTTTAACGAAAAACCACAGATGATTTTTAAAAATTTTGGAAACTGAACATTTTTTCCCTTTGATATGTCCTCTCTCTTTTGTAAATTACTTATGGTATTTTTTGCTTAAATCTGTCAGGTGACATCCCAATGTTTGTAAAATGGTCCTTGATACCGTATCTTCAAATGTTTTCAGCTTCGATTTTTTTTTCTCCTGTTCATGTTCATGTCTTTCAGTGTCTTATTTTTGTTCATCTTAAGTCTGAAGGTGCATACACATTTTCAGGCATTCCCTAAACAGATTTGGTTTATAATTTATTGTGGGAATTACAGTGCAGACATTTTAGCTTTTACATCGTCAGCTTTTTTGTTATCGTGCTGGATGTATTAAAATACACCAGAGTCCGCTAAAACCAAACATGGTTGATCCAATAACAGAGGTATATCAAAAGAAAATGACTTCTGCAGTCCAGTCCATTTATAACAGCCTCTGTTATTACAAGAACTTGGATAACAGTGATAAATCAAATTTCCATTTTTTTTTCTCTATATAGGTGTAAGTAATATGAACCTGGCTATAAAAGGCTTCAATTTGCGCAGACTCTGATATATATAACAGTGGTCTTGCAGCGCATGAACTTGCTTTCGATCCGTCAAATTATTAAAATTTGTCTCAACCAAGACATTTCACCTGTTTGTATGATCGCTTTCTTAAACACAAACTTTCAAACGCATACCCCAGTAGTGTTGGGATCACTGATCGATTCTGTCTCAGTATCAGCAAAACAGCCCACTGGAAAAGGATCTGTGGTAATCGAATATAGTAAGCTGAAGGTGCAATGATACTGGTAGTTTCCCTTGATTACGGTTATAACAGGACTCGCTTATAACAGGGAAAATCTGCCGGTCCCTTCTGTCCTGTTATACCTGAGTTTGACAGCATTTTAGCAACTTCTCTGACTCTGAACCCAAAACTTGGCTAAACCTGTCCCCGTGGTTTTATGCAGCCCGCCTAATTTAGCAAAATTTGATCATTTTTTGCTTAATTTCTGATTATTTTCCTTTATCTTTCTCTGTTAAAATTAACAGAATAGCATAATTTCATATTTTTGGGCTCACTTTGCATAATTTCAGAATTTTTCTTGCATAAAACGACGGGGACAGCTAAACTGAAGAAAATCCAGCAATTCCACAGACTTTGATTTATGCTGACTCCACTGTACTCTTCTCGAACTCAAGCTTACTCATTTTTATATTAATCTTTCGTCTATCCTAGAAACTGCATTGGCCAAAACTTTGCCTTGAATGAGATGAAAGTGACTGTGGCAAAAACAATCAAACGGTAAGTTCTGTGACCTTGTATTTCAAATGTCACTAGATACTTGATGAAGCTGAATGACTTGCTGGGGATATTTCTTTGTAGCCAAAAATGATTGTTATAGGTCATGCCGTCTGCACTTTTAAACAACTGAGCTGGTATCTTTTTTCACTTTGTTGACAGAGATGACAAAAACAGGTAATTGAAATTATTGAAAGATTAACCTTATGAAAAGTGTGAAGGCCCATTCTATTACCTTTGGAATTAATTGATAGTCAAAGTTTTGCTTGATTACACATGTCTCGTTTGCTTCTCTTTTAATGTTTTTCTCCTGACCTACTACTAATATTTGCCCCCAAATTTTCCTTAGATTCAGACTGAGTTTGGATCCGTCTCATGAGGTGCGCCAGGTTCCTCTTATCACAATGAAGCCTGAGAACGGCTTAATGATTCAAGCATCACCTCGCTGACATGGATTTTTCTTCACTGAGACATAAAAAAAAGCCCATACAGTTGACACTTTCGCATACATCATGGCCGTCATACTTTGGCGCAGGGGGTGTTAAAAATTATAGTTTCCTGACTATCGTTACCTATTTGTCTATGAATTTTTGTGATAGTTCTACTGCAGCTATTTTTTTGTTTTATTATTTCTAAAATGTTACTGGATAACAAAAAATTAAAGTATGTCTTTAGTGCCTTTTTTGCAGTTTTCTAAAATAATTTTCATTTTTTCGTCCTATACTTGTAATTAATGATGATGTTGAAAAGAATTGTATCTCTCCTCCGTCATTCATAATCAACACAAAAGTACAGTTTATGAACTTTGTTGCTTTGACTAGCTGTACTTGGAAACATTGTTCTTCTTGTGCCATTTCTTGCCTTGCAAGACTGACTTACACTGTCTGATGTGGTTAGGTCTGTGAGTAGGAGTGTGAGTACCCAAAACTGAATGAAATGTTGTAACTTTGTACAATAGTTACATGATCACCTGATAATTTTAATTGTTCCCATTTATTCTCCTTCAGCTTAGATATTATGAATCGTGTCTCTCTTTTTTTTTTTTTTAATTGTTTCATGCTGAAGTTGTACTTTGCACATGATTATCAGGCTACCTTAAATCAGTATTACTGATGCAGTCATTGTTTCTTTCAGAAAGTCATGGAATTTTTTCACGCTGTAAATCTTTGCATGTATGTTTCATGTAGTGCTTTTTTATGTTCTTTCTTCCTCAATTCACTTATAACCATATTTTATGATGTAGTCTTGATTTATTTCAGAAATTTATAGAACTTTTGTGGCTGTTTATTCCTTATTAAATAGAAGAAAAAGAAGAAGAGCAAAGTGTATTCTGTGTTCTGCAGCATGCTCTATGCAATTCACAACTATTATTACATCTCTCTGCAGACTTATTTTTACACTCACACCTTGTTGTTTTATCTTTGACTGTAACAGCATCAACAACACATGTTACTTTAGGAGTTTCTCTGTTAGTTTTGCTGATATTAGAATGGAGGCTGCCTCACAGACTTATTGTCTTGTTTACAACATTCCTCATCGTGTTATTTATATTAGTCTATGTGTTGAAAATGTACAGTTTACGTCTTAGTGTTAAGTGTGTACCTTTGATGTGCCATAGCTCATACAGAAAACGGTTTGTGCCTTCAAATCAAATTATGTCTTTGTCCATGTGGTGTGCTATTAAAAGATACAATTTTTTACTATGCTTATTTTGGCAATGGGTCTTTCTGTTCAACTTACCTACTTAATTGTGGCTTAGGCCACTTCTGGAGTTTGAGCCATCAGCGAGCTCTTGCTCTCTGCCTTTATTTAAGTCCATACATGGAATATTGTTCCAAATTTAGCTTTCTGTTAGTGGGCGTGTATTTCAGAGCTAAAGAGAGTACATGATTATTGTATCCTTCATGTGAGGTATTATATGAGCTTTTTATACTTAATTTAAGCTAAATCGATAGTGTCCAAAATAAAATACGATTCTTTTTGTTGGCTTTGCATTGCACAGTCATCCTGGTTACATTAAAAGCTTCAGTTTTGTCTTTAAAAGCAGGTGGTGGGAAATTATTTTTTATTCTTTGCATGTGTACAAGAATTCTGTCTTTTACATTGTCAAAAATGTTGGCATACAGGATTAGAAGATTTTCTTGTTGGCTTTTCAGTGTTGCTGTTGATTGCCTATATCTATACTGATGATTCATGATGTTTCATGAACTTGGTAACATAATTGTTGCATTTTCTGCTGTGATCAACCTATTATTATGTTGGGTTTTTTTCAGACTCAAGTTTATTCTACTTCATCTGTACATTTGAAATTTTATTACGGTACTTTTTACATTTGTATATACTGCTTTTTGTAAATGTTTTGAATCACAATGAAAGGTGCAACTATTATGGGCGGAATGCTTAACCTTGCCTCTTGTTTGGTTATTTCTTTTTGGCAGTTTGGGTGAGTTGAGAAGACTGGTAATGACAACTGCTCATAGCTTCACGGTTTGAAGTTTTCTTCTTTTGGCTGTATTTATAAGTGAAAATTTCAAATCCTTAAACTTAACAAACTCATTTTTTAAAGATTTTAAGAACATTTTTGCAAACTCTTTCATTTATGTAATTTTGATAGGTATGTTACCTTGGCCCTCAGTCTCTGGTGGCTGTGAAAAAAGTGTACTTTTCACCAAACCTTTTTTTCAATAAACAACATTGTACCCGTTCCACTGTAATGTCGTTTTGGTGTTTTTCTGTGGCTCTGAATGCATTTCGTAATACACTGTTGCGGAGACTTCTGAATTTTGTCATCCTTCTCATCCAACCAGTCTTAGTTAAAATGAGTCTGTGGTCAGTCCAGCAGTCAACACCGTATGTTATGTCCTTCTCTCTAACACTAACAAATGTAATTTCATGTCAATGCTTACTGTGAGGGTGTATGCATTGATGACATCTTGGTTATTCATGCTGGGCTTGTGGAAAATTGTGTCGGTAATCAGAAGGTTCTGGATCGCACAAGTTTTCAGAACAAGATGAGTGTTGCTGTTGCTCTTACCAACTGAGTTTCTTTCCAATTACTCCCTTATCGATGATCATACAGTGTCAACTCTGGCCTTGAAGTCGCAGAGAATGATGAGCTTGTCTGTCTCTTCTTAGTCACTGCACTGTAGATTTGTGGGCCTCACCATCCTCATAGAATTCGCTTATGACTTACTGGCATCTTGTTGGAGCAGTTGTACGCTTTGCTCTCGCACACAGGAGACTTGAGTTAGAATAGATTCCCGATTGAGGAAAATCTTTATTATCTTGGTCTTTCTGCTGGGATATACAGTCGAACCTGCCCTGACGGCCACCTCTTTAGGACGGCCACCTGTACAAATGGCCACTTTCCATTTCCCCCTTTGTGTTTTTTCTATGTAATTTAACTGTGTTATACAGGCACCTGTCCAGCCACGGCCACCATATTTTAACACACAACCCCTATCACACTAAACAATAACACCTGTCTTAGACGGCCTCCTTTGTGACTCTATTACGTTTTGTCATAAATCATGCAATGGCCCCTGGCATTGTGGGTGAGCCGTCATAATCCAATCACTTGTTGTTGTTAGGTAGTATCCATCCAACCGATCATGTTGCGTAGGTCCCTCCCACTGTTGACCAATAGGTAACAAATTTTCAGCTGCTGGTGAGGTAAGCCGCTGTGATCCCTTCTAACCGTAAGCCCTGCCCAGAACTCATACTCAAATCATATTTGAGATGAGTGGTCACAGTTTACCCAATCTGTAACAAAGTAACAATGGACGTCAACATGAACTTGTGACAGAAGCGTCACTCGTTCTCCGAGTGGTGGTGACCCATGTGTTTGTTTTACCATAGCACTCGGCCCTTCTTGTCCGACACATTTTGTTTTATTGTCACCCTTGCACAAAAGCAGCAACAAAAGAAAAAAAAAAGAAAACGTAAACCCAGTGAAAACAACAACAATAACAACTACAATAACAACAACTACAATAACAACAACTACAACAACAATGTGGCTACTTTCAGTTGGGACCTCTGAAAGGAATGGTTTTTTTCTTCATCTTGATCAGTCCTGCCTAAGACGGCCACCTGTCTTATACGGCCACTTTTCTCCTTGACAATGGGTGGCCGTCTTGATCTTACACAGGCTCGACTGTAAGTATAAATATCTTCTATCCATCTCAGCCAGAGTTGAATGTGACACAAGGTTTTAACGTCGAAGCTTGCCTTCTGAGCGATCTAAATTATAGTGTCAATGGGGGCGGGAAACACTTACATTCAAATCTTTTTAGAGATCCCTTAATTAAGACCACGACTACTCTACGATGAGAAGACAAGAAGCCTTGCTTTGCCAGACGTACATGAGTAGCCACACAGCTATCTCTAAACCGTAAAAGGATTTTTGTCGTTTCCATGGGTTGACACAATAACTAACTCATGTCGTCAGGAAGTAGTCTATAGATGATAAAAATTCTAATAAAACAGTTTGGTCTGCAAGTGAAGTAATCAGACAATGGCATAAAAAAAAGAAACAGAACAGACCCTACCAGAGCGGAGTGCCTAATGTATTAGGCTGCCAATAATTAAAGCACTATGACGCCTTGAACTGGAAGTAAGCACAACAAAGTCTGCTCGATTTTCTGAAAATGTAAGAGTTTATAAAGTGATTGCACACTGGCTGTACTATCTGTTTAAGACTTGTTGTAGGCATGAGAATTTTCAGACATATTCAAAAGCTATAATATTGGCTTACCATAATTATTATTTTATTATTATTATTATGTTCGTATCAAGGATTGAGAATGACAGTTCTTTAAAGCAATATTACGCTTTTTAAAAATATTAGATACGAGCAAGAAAAAACTGGCTGCTTGAAAATTAGACACACTTTGTTTTGCGAAATCTACTACCCGTACTTGCTTATTTGCTAATGTTATTATACGACATGTACTTTTATTATAATTTCGGACAGTTTAAACAAAACATACCTGGCGAACATTTTCATTAAGTTGCCACTTTGAGCAGTGAACCTGCACTTCCGGTTCACAGTTCATTCAGCCATTCACAACAATAACTAACACTCAGTTAACAAACAAGGCTAGTGTTTCTCTCTAGCACCAAACCAAAGGCAACTTAGACTTAGAGAAACCGACTGGCAACTTCTTATAAATCAGATTCAAAGAAGGTATTGCCTTTGTTCTTTTCGTACACCCAATATTTTAAAATATGTAATCTATATCTAGATCTAGATTCTAGAGTAAAGACTTTTACTAGATCTAGATTCTAGATCTAGATTTAGATCTAGAATCTAGATTCTAGATCTACTAAATTTTAGGGCAGTCGGCATCTTTGACTGAACTGAAAAATTCTATTTTTTCTCGTTTTTCTAGCACTGAACCGCCGATACTGGCGATACCGGTGGTAGTGGTAGATCTGTCTAGATTCTAGATAGATCTAGATCTAGATCTACTCTGATACTGATACAGTACAGTTACATCTAGAATCTAGATCTAGATCTAGATCTACAATGAATGGCGAGCCCAGTTTTGGCTATACTCACCCGGTGTGCGTTCACCGCTAGCTAGAATCTATAGCCTGGGTCAACCAAGTCCAAAGTGTAGCGTTCACCCTGAACCACGGAATTCTACTCTGTGATAACAGAAATGTAGAATTCTGCGCCGTGAACAAACCTTCCAGCGCTCTTGTGTTACTACTGTTAGCCTAAAAGCCTGCAATTTTGTCTGTGGGCAGTGGAGAGAGAACAAGAGAGAGAGGAGTCGCGCTAGAACTTCCGGGCAAAACAAAATAGCGACCCACGTAGTTCGGCTCGATTCGAAAAGTTAAATAGCAGTAGCATCTTTGTCTGTTGTAGACGACCAAATTAATTTACTTTTGTGTTTGAACATCATTTTTAAACTTTGTTTTGGTCAATTTGATTGTCCACACCGATAAACAGTATTCAGAAAGAGACAGAGAGAGGGGAGGAGAGTAGATCTTGTGAGAACTTGCGGGCAAAACAAAATGGCGACACCCGTAGCTTGGCTCGATTCGAAAAGTGAAATAGCCATTGCATCTTTATTGGCGATCAAATTCAAATTAGCTTACTTAAATTGTGCTATAACGTCATTTTTTCTTTGCTTATGTCAATTTGATCATCCACACCGATAGACAGTATTCCGAAAGTAGGAAAAACAGGTCTTGTTTCACACCGGGTGAGAATAGCCAACGCTGACATATCTCACCCGGGGTGAGAGGTAGATCGTATTTTTATTCTCACCCCGGGTGAGGATAGCCACTTCCATCTACAATCTAGTCACTGTCGTTTTTTGGGGAGAAAAACGATCCACCTGTCGACGCGCTATCACTGAGATTAATAGAATCTAGATCTAGAGATGTAGATTGTAGTCATAGAAAGTACCTTTCTGTTGAGTTTGACCCAGACTAAATACTTGTTTCAAGGTCTTTACTTGCAATGTGCTGTCACTTACTACTAGATCTAGATCTATACTATCGTTTTTTTTTAAAAGTTGACAGTAATGTTGTTAGTCAAAGCTTGCAGGCTACGTTCACAGCGCCCTGAATGGCCTGAATGTTGTTTGCAATTTAAGAGTGACCGGTTATCATATAGTCCATGATCCATCATTTGTTTAATCCAGAGAAGAAATCGAGAAGTCTTGATGACCGAATAGGCAACACAAAGAACGGGGATGCAACCTAACTGCAAAACATCAAATTATGATCAAATTCAGGGAGGCATGACACCCCCCCCCCCCCCTCCATAATTTTTATTAGGTCAGGGGGGCAAGCCCCCCTAAAATAAACCCCCCCCCCCCTACTCTTGACTTTAATGAACGTAACTGCAAATCAAAACACCGAATGATCTTGCTCACTTCACCTCCTACCCTTTTCCCTTTTGCTTCTTTTCTTTTCTTCACCCCCTCCCACCCCTCTTCTTGCCTTGGCCTTCTTTCATTCTCCCTTGTTTCTTCGAACGCCTTAAATTTTTAAATTTATTGTCGAGCGTTGCCGGGTTCGCACACGGGAAGAGGATCGAATTCGTGTTCCGCGCGTCCAGCGAGCGAGGCCTTGTCGACCGAGGCTGTTTTGCTGTGCCCGCCTTCGCCATCCG
The DNA here is from genome assembly GCF_000002075.1 of Aplysia californica. Lineage (NCBI taxonomy): Eukaryota > Metazoa > Mollusca > Gastropoda > Aplysiida > Aplysiidae > Aplysia > Aplysia californica. The sequence goes on along the minus strand of NW_004797359.1, from coordinate 1,577,183 downwards.
TAAACCCTGTTGCATTCAGACCACTGCTGCATTATTTTTCTGACTAGATCAAGTATCCCTGTGCTGTTTCCTCATTCACTTTGAGTTTGAGTGACCGTAGCGCTTCAGTCGTGCCTCTGTGCCAATGGTGGATGATTCAGGGTGCCGTGAACATAGCCTGCAAACTACATTCACTGCGCCGTGAACGTAGCCACTGCGTAAATTATAAGCATTACAATTTACATTGTTTGAATCATGTCCTTTCCTCATGCTAAATTAACTTTGGAAAAAGGGTTTGTAAACTACAGTCAAAATTGCCCTAGACAGACATCCATTTTTGAGGAGAAAAGTGATTGTACAATATTAGACAGGTGGATGTCTTGGAAAGTCTCATTATAATAGACAACAATATACTTGTATGTTTTGAACTAGCTCAATCACCAACATGCTAGTATTGAGATTGGAAACTGGGCTAACCCCATTGACAGTAGCTGTAGGGGCCAGCAGAAGAACTGAGCAGGATGGCCCAGATTTTGATCAATACCAGACTTCAAGAGTGATGCATTATTAAGGAGACAAAGAAATTGAAGGCAAAGTTAAAAGCTCATCTAGAAAAGATAAAAAAACACAAGGTGCGAAGTGACTGATTGTACCTCTATCAGTTTCCATTCTGTCTTGGTGTACTTGTGAGTTATGCAAGACAGCTATAATTTTGTATTAAAATCAAGTTGCCACCGGCGACAACACTGTTAAAAGTGTTAGCTGTGGTAATTTGTCATCCTGTTTAACAAATATTTTGACATTATACCATACTAAGATTTTTTTTTTTCCTTTTCAGATGGTGACCAGCTGAACTGAAGGAAGAACCACAACTTTCTTACCATTAACAAGCCATGGAGTTTGCTATTCAGCGGCCCGAGAAGAGCTCCCAGGATTTGCCAGATTCCAGCAGATGGACCATCCTCAAGGCCAGGTTTCAACTCTTCTGTCAAAATGTGCCAGCAATTGACAGATCTCATTTCACTCCTCATGCCACTACAGCTTCCATCTTTAGATACTTACTCAGAGGGAGTGAACTGCTTTTGGAAAGAATCAACAGCCATTTGTCAAGTTCTAAGATTAGAATTGAACCACAAGAGCTTGAAAATATTTTGACAGAGATTGAACATTTTTGTGTTCCTGGCTTCTTGTTGCTGTATGAAAGACATAAGTTTTTTACCCGATGTCAAGGCAATGATGAAAGTGTTCACTCATTTATCGTAGATCTCTTGTCTCTGGCAGACAATTGTTGTTTTGAGGAGCATAAAAAGAGGTATCTGTCTTCCAGAATTGTGAAGGGAGTGAGAGATGAAAAACTGAGACAAAAGTTGCAAAGTGTGGATAAAGTTAATCTTCAACAAATCATAGCTACCTGTTTGAATTTTGCCTCTGAAGATTTTGGAAGGTGTCAAGGTGCTAAGTTTGGTCTGCAAGTGAAGTTATCATTTAATGAAAATTGTGACAGTGATAGTGAAAATGTTGACACTTCATCTTGTAATCCATTGGTGAACAATAATGCTGCAGTGAGGGGTAATGGTGATAATCTGACACATGTCCATGCTGAGAGCTGTGACCGGAATGAAAGAAGTGAGAGGAAAGCTGTTACATCTGGTTCTGGCCTTGTCACTCAGCCTGGACGACCCAAACGTAACGTGAAGAAAGTGGTCAGGTACGGCGTCTCTGATGTGGATGTAGCTGAACAGAAAGTCTCAAAGGACGAGTCATCCTCAGAAACTGTCATCTGTCGTGTGTTTAAAAAAGATGCAGTTCAGGGTCAGAGTGAAACTGGGCCCAAACTTAATGATGTATCGAGCACATTTGATGGCATAGACAGTCCCAAGCAAGAGAGTGTTGAAATGAAACGTCAAGAAGAGTATCAGGAAAGCCTCTTGGGTACCATGTATCTCTCTGAAGATGATGTGGATCTCTCTTCTGGAGTACCTGAAAACAACGTGAGCTCTCACTCAGTGGGAGTAAATGAAAGACAGGCCTGCCTAGAGGTCAATAAACTTGAGTCGTGTATTTCTTCAGCAAGCCACCCAGAAGATGGTGGAGACAGTATTACATGTGGACCAAATTTGCCCCTTAGGCGAGACTTACAGAAAAATGCCAAGCACAAGTGCTCAGAGTGTAGTTCCTCCTATGCCACGAGGAACCTGTTAAAGCGTCATGTACAACGGACTCATTCCAGGAAGAAAGTCAACAAATGTGACATTTGTGGTGTGAATTTTCTCAGCTCGTCTCACCGCACCAAACACATGCGCCAGGAACATCCAGAGTCTCTCACGTTCAAATGTGCCAACTGCCCAATGACTTTTGACAGTCAGAGAGCTTTAGATCAGCATAAAGTATCCCATTCAAAAGAGGAAAAAGTGAAATGTGAAGACTGTGATCTGACTTTTCGCAGCATGCAGGAATACAATCAGCACCGGCGGAAAGAACATCGCACTAGTAGATACCCATGCAATATCTGTGGGGTGCAGTTCCAGTACCCTTCAAAGTTGAAGTTGCACGCAATGAGCAAGCACAACGCCACCAAGCCCTTCATGTGTGAAATCTGTGGAGCTTCATTTGCAGAGAAGAGCATCTTGATCAATCACAAAAACATTCACACCGGGGAGAAACGACACGAGTGTGCCACTTGTGGGAGAAGATTTTTGCTGAAGACGACCTTGAACAACCATGTACAGACCCACCTCGATCATAAGCCGCATACCTGCAACGTATGTGGAGTCAGCTTCAAGCTATCCTACTACCTCCGCAATCACATGAAGATCCACTCTCAGAACAGAGAGCGACCCCACGTCTGTGCCACGTGTGGTGCAGCGTTCCTCAAGTCGTACCAGCTTCGCAACCACGAGAGAAAGCATACGGGAGAGAAGCCGTACAAGTGCACCATTTGTGACATGGCTTTCTCGCAGATGTCCAGCATGAAAAAACACGTGAAAAGAATCCATGAAGGTGTGAAGCCTGCAGATAGATTCTCGTGTGAGTTCTGTGGCCTGTCATTCACTCACTCCTGCAAGCTCAAACTCCACCTCATGAAACATACGGGCGAGCGTCCGTTTGTGTGCTCGCTCTGTGGGGCGTCATACCGCGAGAACCACCAGCTGAGTAAACACATGAAGATTCACAGTGGCCAGGAGCCGTTCAAGTGCCCGATCTGTGGCCAGAAGTTTTTGCAGAGGTCGCACATGGAAGGACATGTGAGGAAGCACACAGGAGAACGACCTTTCTCATGTCCCATCTGTAGTGCGAGATTCTCCCTGAAAGGTTATCTCCGTGATCACATGAAGACTCACGACTCCAACCGGGAGAGACGCTACAAGTGCGGTGTCTGCGGCAAGGCTTTCACCTGCTCTTCACACATGAGAAGCCACGAACGTCTGCACTCGGGGGAAAAGCCTCATAGATGCCACATCTGCAACACAAGGTTCACGAAGCGCTCCTCGGTGCTCAAGCACTTAAAACGAACGCATGGCATTCACAACCCGCCCGCACTGACCACAGATCATAATCAGCAGCTGCAAATTCTACAGCCACATCAGCAGCAACAACAGCAACATCATCAGACTCTGCAGCCGCTACAGCAGACACCAGTCTTGAACCATTCTGCTCCAGAAAATCTCCTCGATGTAATTGGCAACAGCAGCAACAGCAGCTTCTCCATCACCTGTGGTAACACCAGGGTCCCCCTCAGCTCTGCCTCTGTCCTACAAGCCCCTCCTTTGCTCTTCCAGCTCTCAGGAAAACCAACAGCTGGGAGCACGGGTACCCTCGGCCTAGATACTGGCGCCAACTTCCACCATCATGCTGAGCTGCAACCTTTAACTCCCTTGACCTCTGACCCCCATAGAATACAGCTGCAGCCGACCCTGAGTCAGCCGCTGGAGCAGCTGCAACAGCACCTGCAGCAAGTGCCCACCGCCGGTTCTGACCTGCTTCACCTTCAGCAGCTGGGCCAGTCGGCTGACCTCCACAGACAAGTCGTACACTCGGAGATGAACTCCCCCAACCTCCATCCCCAGACCCACGCCACCTACACCTTGGCCACTTGATGGCTCTTCTTGGTGATTCTCTGTCTCAATGTACCACCATCGGTAGTGCAGCACAGGAATTTCTCTCTCTCTCTCTCTCTCTCTCTCTCTCTCTCTCTCTCTCTCTCTCTCTCTCTCTCTCGAATTTGGTAAAGACTGTCAAGAAGGGCTCCCACTTCTATTCTATTCTGGGCAATCTTTTAGAACTACCTCCAGTCAGCTGTTCCCTCTATCTGTCTTAGTCTGAGATCCTCCTTGAAAATCGGAGCTTGTTTTCAGTTGGATCTCGACCTTCCTCTCTTCTTCCTCCCTTGGGGATTCTGCCTTCAGCTTTGCCTTGTTACATTGTGGGCTGGCTTCCAAAATTGTAAAAGAATGTGCCTTATCCACTGTCACCTTCTTTTCCTGATAGGCTACATCATGGTCAATTGATTTGGGGGTTTTTTAAAGCACAAAAAACAAATTTCTTTTTGAAGAATTGTGACACTCAGGTTTCTCAGTTCTAGTGGATCTAGCCTTAGTTTAGAATATGACATACAAGAGAATCGGATCAAGCACTAGATTCTTTGGATCAAAACAGTCCCCCATTCACATTTTTTGGCTCATACATTCTTGGTTGGAGGGTGCTACTGAAAGATCCTACTTCCTCCATTCTCTCTCACTCTCTGTTGTACGCGCATCTGTGTCTATCAATCTGACTTTTCATTTCTGTCTATCGGATTGGGCCTATTGTTTTTCCAATATTATATACAGTACGCTTGTCTTTACTCAAGCAAATAATTATGTGCCGGAATTATCCTTTGTCTCTTTCAACTCTCACTGCACAGGATTTTTTCAGTAGGCCATCACCTCCTCTTTATTTGTGTCACTTTCCATGGAATGTTCTGAACTTGTGCAGCCGATAGTACAGACTGCAATGAAATCCTACTATTGGAAAGCAGTTTATTGGTTAACATGTTGATCTATTATAGAGGTATATTATACAGACTGTGTGTGCAGACTACTGTGAAATTCTACAGAAAATGGCATCATTATTGTGCCGACTAGAGAACAATTAACTCTTCTCAAGATAAAGCATTCATTGTAAACATTATATTATAGGCAGCGTGCAGTGAAAACTCGTTGTTGTAATTGGTAACATGTGCAGGTTACACAGTAAATTTTTTTACAACGTGGAAGTGGAAGCATTGCATATTTATTGTATACATACTGCAGCCTACAGACTTCAATATTATTTATTTGTATTAGATCAGCATTATATAGTCAAATAAAGACTACAGTGGAACACCATTGTTTGAAAACAACATTATTTTAAACATCTGCAGCTTACAATGAAGTTCCATTTCAACTTGAAATGGATTACTGTTTGGCTTGGTGGATCTTTGAACATGATGTTTTCTATTTAATTTCTGTCACAAAACGGTGGAATCGGGCACTCGTCAAATTTTGGGCATATTATGGAGTTATTGGTGGTATCATAGAGCCTGCTGTTGAGCGGGGATATGCGCTATACAAATGCCATCTATTATTATTGTTATTATTATCATCTTAGAGTTTGTTCATTTGCCTTGCTTTCAATGAAAAAAATATCCATTTATCTTGAATAGAAGCTGAGATATATTTGGGATTGAAAGAGGTGGGGTTGCATTGTTTCAGAAATAAAATATAAGCAAGAAAATGGCTGCCAAAGTTTGGTGATTTCCGTAGCTCAAGAGTCCTTGTAAACAGCTAATTTACATTTTTTCGTGCCTTTAATCAACATTGTTCCATACAATCCACTCATAAAAGTGTATCTGAATGGACGTACAAAATACAAGGTGTTGAGCCCCCCCCCCCCAAATTTTTAAAATAAAAATTTCCAAACTCCGAAAAATGTCGATTTCTTTGATTTCATTATTTTGACGGGCCCCTGATTTCACCATGATGCCTCACATTTATTTCTTCATGCCCTTCAACTTCAAGTTCAAGTGTTTGATTACTTCTTTTTCTTATGTTGTTATCGACTGTCTCCCATGTTAATGAACCATTTAATCTTTAATGAACAAAAAAGTTTTGAAAATAAATTGTTAATTGTCATTAAAGGTGAAAGGAAAGCAAGAGCTAACATGTGGTTTACAGTACACTTCTTTTTTTTTTTTACTTGTTCTAGAATCTTCTTTAGCTTGGCTTCTAATATTATTGATATTTTTGCATAAAAACTTTGTAGCTTCTGCAAAAGAAAAGTTATGAGGAGCTCAGAGGCAGGCCATGGAACAGCTAGTAGACAGTGTTGTCTGCTAAGAGTTCGTCCCAGATTCATAATTCATGAAAAATGCATGTATATATATAATAAATATAATATAAGAAGATTTTTCACTCCTCGTGTCACTTCTCACCTTCCTAGTCTAGTAAAGTGCTAGTACCAGTACATGAGTTATTGGCAAGTGTAGACAAGCTATTGCGTGTGGTTGGTGGGTGCTCTTGTGTGGTTTACTCCTGCTTTCCTATCCATTCAGTTTACCATCCTGATCTCTCCTCCTTTTTTAAGGTTTGTTATTCTCTTGGAACACCTCTAGCACCTCTAATACTCTTTTTTTTTCTTTTTTTTTTTTTATAGTAGAGGGTTTTACAGCGCTCGCAACTGCATGGTCATATGAGCTCCAAGGGGTGGATGTCAACAGAGAAGTCTTTTTACAGGGAATCAGACTTATTCTGCTCACCTCTCTAGCTTCAACAGCACAAGGTCTGCTTCGACTATCAAGGCACCCAGGAAATAACAGGTCTCAAGAGAGTGACAAACATAAAAAAGAAGTAGAGGAAAAATGACAATAGTAAGGATTAGGAAAGAAAAAGCAGCAGTTCCCTGTTGTAGATCAGGCACAGTTATGAGCGTGACATGATGAATCAGCCCATTTACAATTAATTCTACTGTGCTTGAACGAGAAATTTCCCCCCTTTGGGAATGGCCTAAAGACACTACAATCAGTGGTACTACCCTGTGGGGTTCTAATACTCTAATCTTCGGCACTTATATGTCCTTGTGTTGCAAGTGTTGAAAAACTCTTACTCAAAAAAACAACAACTGAAGACAAACTATTGTCGCAGATGTTTTCACTCATCCATGGACAAGTTTTGGTTAGACTTAGACCTCTCAGAAAACTACCTTGTATATTTATGCAGTAGCCTTCGGAAGTACTTATACCTTGGGGGGTGAGTCATATGTGAGGCGTGCTGACAAAATGAGTTACTTCTTGCAATCCATAAATGGTGGTATTTGCCAAAAATTGACACTAGGGCCAAATTTGTAAAATTTCTATTGATGCCATTATATTCTTTAACTATAACTCATGCCTTTTATTTTGATACTTATGAATTGTTAAAACTTCACCTGTAAGCGTGATGGTTTGATTTCCATTTACTAAAATCTGAAAAGTAACTAATTTTATCAGCACATGTCACACATATATATTATATATATATAATATATTATTATTATTATTACATGTCCAGACCTCAAGATAGCCCAGACGACCGCCGTGGCACACAGGTAAGTGTCAGGGAATAACTTTGCTTTCAAATTCTCTGATCTCTTCCCACCCCGGGGGCTCTCGTGGCCAAGAGGTTAAGGTGTTCACCTCTTATTCAAAGGTCCCGGGTTGGAATCCGGGTAGCGACGGAAATGTTTTCTTTTCTAAAATTGTCTCCTTTCACCTCCATTCCTGCTCTCTAGCTTGTTCTGTCATCTGCTTTCGGCTTTCGACACCTCTTTCAGCCCCCACCTTCTCACCTCCTTTCCCTCCTCCTCTGGGCGCCTGACTCTTTCTGCAGCCTTTCCTGCTGCTGCTCCTCGGTTTGTTCTTACTACTAATCTTACTGCTGTCTTTCAGTAGTTTCAGCCATATCCCTGATCTTCTGGTAGGAAAGATGTACACGTAACCTTCTCAGGCAAAGGCGAAACATTTTGGAGGTGCTGTGTGGAAGTTGCGCACGTTAAAGATCTCTTGGTGGTCTACTAAATCGTTAAGTGTAGGCTTCGGCCGCCACACGGGCAAAATTCAAAATTTTCTACAAATGTTTTATGTGTCCCGCGTGCTCATATGACCGTATGAAGTTGCGAGCGTCGTAAAACGCTTTAAAAGAAAAAAAAACCCAACCTTCCCACCACCTTAAAAGGGGTAATGCTGTCGTCACCACAGTAGCAGCCCCTAGCCCAAGAGCAAAGAGCAAAACGAAACGAATGTACACACACACACACACACACTCTCTCTCTCTCTCTCTCCCTCCCTCTCTCTCTCTCTCTCTCTCTCTCTCTCTCTCTCTCTCTCTCTCTCTCTCTCTCCCTCTCTCTCTCTCTATTTGATGAGATGGTTAATTAATTATAGGCAATTTTGATCGCTGTCGCACGCAGGAGATCGGAGCGCGATACGACATGTACCAGAGTGGGAAGACCGAGAACATCTTTTAATTATACAGTGGAAACCTGATATAACAGATATGGTGGAAGTAGAGAAAATGTCCTGTTATAATATATCGATCCCTGTTAAATCAGAAGTGCAAGGAAAGTAAGCATTTGTGGACTAATCCAGCTGTACTTATTCATGGGTAGTTTCCCTTGCCACAAGTACCCACGAATAGAGGTTTTGGCACCAACTTTCTCCTTGCCTCCTTAAACCACATCAGAAGAGCCTGGTCCACAGTATCTGCGTCGGGTAGTCTCATCTTCTTTCGATCCAGAGCTAACTTTCCATTAGAGTATGCTGCCTCTTTTTTCTTTCTATCCTTGATAATGGTGTGAATCGACCCTTGTGGAAAGTCGAACTGACGGCAAATCTCTGCCAGTGAAGCTTGCTTTTTGTCAACAGCCTGGGTTATTTAGTATATTTTGTCAATTGAAAGGCATTTTATCTTGCGCTTGACATCGTTGGAGACACATTACGCGTGCGTGTTGCTAGGTTTCTAGCTAGATCGAGGTCTGCAGCACACCACAGCCCTCTCTCGCTTCACACGCTGCGCGTGCTTGCAGTGGCATGGCTTGCGTGGGCTTGCTCCATCACAGCGTTACTCTCTCTCTCTCTCTCCCTCTCTCTCCCCCCCTCTCTCTCTCTCTCTCTCTCTCTCTCTCTCTCTCTCTCTCTCTCTCTCTCTCTCTCTCTCTCTTCACGTTGTTAACGAGCCTTTGTCCCTGCTGCTATAACTATAACATGTTGGGCTCCGATGAGGCCCTGTTATTGCTGATGACTTTTAATAGAGACAAAGAGTAGGAAAAAACGGGGATTTAAAAAAATCCCTGTTATTACCGGATCCCTGTTATTACCGGGCCTGTTATATATGGTTTCAACTGTATCGACTCGGGGTTGTCTCCTGGGATACTATGCTCTCTCAGCCTGTGCTGGTCCTGACAGGCAGAATCGCGAAGCCGGCCTTCTGAATTGTGTCGATTGGAGCGCAAAACACCCAAATTAATTAAAAATCTCTCTCTCTCTCTCTCTCTCTCTCTCTCTCTCTCTCTCTCTCTCTCTCTCTCTCTCTCTCTCTCACACACACACACACACACACACACACACACACACACAAACACACACAAACGCATGAATAAACATGATTCACACGCCAACAAAAACAAACCCACGCACGGGCATGTTTACTTTACACCCGCAGGAGCACAACTCGGGTTCCTTAAGTAACTATTTACGTTTAAAGCCAACACGACGATGTTTATCACCTATTGTTACTGAAATGATGTAACATCTATTAAGAGCAGAGCCGGCGGTGGCTGACCATCAACACTATTGTGAGGACATTGAATAAGGAGACCGACAGCTACTGCTTTATAATGTGTGTGTATATTATTATGATAAACAACCAATTTATAATATAATATGGTCGAGTGAAGAGAGTGTTCGAAGTTTCGGCTGATCTCAGTAAGTTAAATTAACGCTACGACGTCATATCGTGGCTTTTGGTTTAGAAATGGTCATTCATTTTTTTTGCGCCTGCTAAATTTACACATATTAAATGCTAGTGTCTGTAGAATCTGCTTTATCATACTGGTGATAGTTATAATAATAGCAGACCAAATTGTTTCAGTCAGTAATTAATATATAAGCCTATTGGAGTGAGTGTGGTGATTCTGTAAGAGTGATCATAGGTAGCTAATATGTACGGTACGTGTAAAAAATGCCTAGCGTAGACAGTAATTAGTTGTTGTAATTGTTTTTCTTGGGGGGGGGGGGGGGGGGGGGGGCCCAAAAAAATTCCCCCCCCTTTTTTTTTTTTTAAGGCTTTGACTCCGATCATCTATCTGAACATTTCGAAAGTAAAAAAAAAAGATATATCATTGATATACATACATACATATATATATATATATATATATATATATATATATATATATATATATATATATATATATATATATATATATATATATATATATATATATATGATCCCCCCATTTTTTTTACATGCCGTAATTGGCACTGGAAATAACTTTTTTTTCGGATTGGAGTTGGGGGTGGGGGGTCTTCCTGAGAGTCTTATTATAGAAGTTTCTGCTCCAAAAGAAATTAATTAATTTACAAGTTAAACCGAGAATTAGGTATAATATAGATTTTAAAACCCCTACAAATATTATATTAGATGAGTATTGGATTTCCGCATTTCCCCCTTACTTTACAACCAGTAAGTTTTCATGTGTTTTCATTCCGCCGCTCCCACATGAACCCAAGAAAATTATGTAAGAATGAGTAAGAGATCGTGATCGATCAGCTGAATTCACAGAATTTTGTGGCTGAATTTAATTGTCACGTGATCTCGATCGGTATTCTCTCTCTATATTTTTCCTGCATTTTCTTCATTTTTGGATTAAGCTACTATTACAAAAAGAACTTTTTTGTTTACTTTGGTAAAACTGAATGATTATCAATTTTCACACTAAAATAAAATAAAAAATAATAGATCTATATATTTTTTAAATTTAACTCTACAACTGCAGAAATACTTAATTCAATCTCAAAAAACAGATTCATTGTAAGATTTTTTTACCGCTAAATTAAGCTATAAACTACCTTACTTGGCAAGTGTGTAGCTTTACATAACATTTGTTTTCATAACAAGCACGGGAAACAACTCTAACGTCATGGGATCAGAGCTACAAGAGTGGCTGACGATAGCTGTGTGGTTGTTGTGTAAAGTTGTCTTTTGGCCGTTCCTTGCACTCGTGAACTACTTGGAGCCGTTGGAAGCCCCTACAACCACAATGGAGCCTTCAAAAATAGCAAAAAATCAAGTGAAGAATGTGTCCACTGGAGAGGTAATGCTGAAATTTTTGCAACTTTTTTTTACCCCGTTATTAAACATGGTCAATGGACGGAACCGGGAATGCTAGAGATATCATCCGTCATGGGCTTTCGGAGGCTTTCCAATTCCGTCACCCGTGACGACGTGGATTTTATTATAAATTAACCTTCCATTTTATTAGATATGGTGGGTTATGGCTAATTCAACTGACATAGAGTCTACCTGTTGTACATGTATTTCTGCTGCAATTTAGTTTCTCAAGAAATTGCATTTCGGCACTTGTTTATTTTAGTTTCACAATGGCCACCTGAGAATAGCGCAGGCGAGTCTTTTGGCTATTCTCACCCGGTGGGCGTTCACCGCTATAGCCTAGATCTAGGCCAACCAATTTTGCGTTCACCCTAAACCACAGAATTCTACACTGTGATATAACAGAAAAATTGTAGAATTCTGTGCCGTGAACAAACGTTCCATTACTACTGTTAGCCTACTAAAAGCGAACAATTTTGTCTGTGGGCAGTGGAGAGAGAGAGAGAGAGGAGTAGCGCGAGAACTTCCGGGCAAAAATGGCGACCCGCGTAGTTCGGCTCGATTCGAAAAGTTAAATAGCCGTAGCGTCTTTGTAGACGACCAAATTAATTTACTTTTGTGTTTTAACATCATTTTTTAACTTTGATTTGGTCAATTTGATCGTCCACACTGATAGACAGTATTCAGAAAGAAACAGAGAGAGAGAAGAGGGGAGGAGTAGATCTTGCGAGAACTTCCGGGCAAAACAAAATAGCGACCCCCGTAGTTCGGCTCGATTCGAAAAGTGAAATAGCCATAGCATCTTTGTAGTAGATACAATTAGCTTACTTTTGTGCTATAACATATTCGTTTCTTTGCCTTTATCCGTTTGATCATCCACATTGATAGAAAATATTCCGAAATTAGGAAAATTAAGCAGGTCTTGTTTTACACCGGGTGAGAATAGCCTATGGTGGCAAGTCTCACCCGGGGTGAGAGGTCGATCGTATTTCTATTCCCACCCGGGTGAGAATAGCCACTTTCTTTCAGAATCATATCCCCATGCCATATATATATGTAGCCTATAAGATGCCGGAGCTCTTGTGGCCTAGAGGTTAAGGTGTTGGCCTCTCATTCAAAAGGTCACGGGTTTGAATCCGGGTAGCGATCGAAAAATTTTCTTCTCTAAAATTGTCTCCTTTCACCTTCTTTCCTGCTCTCTAGCAATGTTCTGTTGTCTGCTTTCATTTCCACTTTCTGCCCCCACCCCCTCACCTCCTTTGCTCCCTCCTTTAGGCTCCTGACTCTTTCTGCATCCTTTCTACTGCTACTCCTTGGCTCCTCCTTACTGCTGTCTTTCTGCCACACCCTTGATCTCCTGGTAGGAAAGATCTACACCTAGCCTTCTCAGACAAGGGCGAAAAATCTCAGAGGGCCCGTGTGCAAGTTGCGCACATTAAAGATCCATTGGTGGTATAAAATCGATAAGAGTAGGCTTTGGCTGCCACCCGGGCAAAATTCAAAATTTCCTACCAACTGAAAATATTAGGTGTGTCCTGCGCGCTCATATGACCTTATGCAGTTGCGAGCGCCGTAAAACACTTTACAAAAACAAACAAGCCTATAGATCTAGACTCTAGATCTAGAGAAGATAATCTAGGTGTGAAGATTTCATGTGTATTGTTTCAGATGGTGCCCATTGAGTCATTCTGGAAGGATTCTCGAGTGGTCCTCATTTTTCTGCGTCGCTTCGGATGACAGTTGTGTCGGGTTGGAGCCCAGCAGATAAGCCAGTTGAAACCTCGGTTTGATGCTAACAATGTTAAATTTGTGGGTATCGGCCTTGAGGAACTTGGCGTAGAGGACTTTGTGAAAGGAGAATTTTTCAAAGGAGGTAAGAATATGATTTAAAAAGTGAAAATATATGTTCGCCAAATTTGAGCATATCATGAGTGAATCCATGTCATGTATTCTCTAATTGATTAAAAGAAACTCCTCCTATCTTGAACAGAAGTTGTTACAATCCATGGAAGTTGAGTTGCTTAGTTTGGGAAGTAAAATTAGTGAGTAAATTGGTCTCCATGGTTTGGTGACTTAAAGATTTTCAATGTGTACTTGTAAGTTGCAAAATCAATTGTACAGAAAAGTGGGAAGATGTGGAGTGACATCAAGCGACTAGCCCGGGATAGGGAAAAGTCTAGAGTTTTTGTTCGTGGCCTATTCCTGACCCAGGGTGAGAAAGGCAATGATGATGATGATGGAAGTTGCAAATTTAATTTTTTGTGCCTTTGATCAACCTCTGTCAGTAAAATCCACCTGGAAATGTGATTTAAGTGGACTTGAAAGGTGTTGTGCTGGAAAAAAAAATGCCCAACGCCCAACAGGCAGAGAAATGCTGGTTTCCAGTTTCTTTGATTTCATTTTTATGAGGAGCGCCTGATTTCACCCTGGTACCACACATATATTTATCTTATTTTAACTTAATTAACTGTGTATACCCATACCTATGTCATGTTACAGAATATTAAGCTTAAGACTTTCTATATCGAAGGTTTATAGAATTTTTATCAGTTGCCGAAACATTGCTGAGATCCTTTACAGCCTGTGTGGCGGGGAGGGGCTGGTTGAGTAAATGATGTAATTTTGAACGGAGTTCTGTTACTGTTATGTTAACAGTTTTAATATTTATAGACAAAAGTTAATATACAGTGGAAACCATATATAACAGGCCCGGAAATAACAGGAATCCGATAATAACAGCGATTTTTAAAGTCCCCGTTTTTTCCTACTTTTTGTCTCTATTAAAAGTTATCGGCAATAACAGGGCCTCATTTGAGCCCAATCGGTTATAGCAGGGACAAAGGCTCGTTAACAATGTGTAAAAAGTAAGAGAGAGAGAGAGAGAGAGTAACGCAGTTATGGAGCAAGCCCACGCAAACCATGCCACTGCTAGCACACACAGCGACTGAAGCGAGAGAGGGCTGCAGAGTGCTGCAGACTTTGATCTAGCCCTAGCTACCCGCACGCGTAATGTGTCATGTGCAGGCCTGCCACATGGTGCTTGTGGCAAGGGAAACTACCCATGCATATGATAAATACTGCTGGATTAGTCCACAAATGCTTACTTCCCTTGCTTCTCTGATTTTACAGAGATCTGATATAAAAGGACTTTTTCTCTGGTCCCACCATCCCTGTTATATCAGGTTTCCACTGTACAGTGGAGTCCGTTTAAAGTTGGATCTGCGGGACCCCTGGATTTTGTTTGGTTAAGTAAAGGAGGATTTTCAATTGGGAGAGATTGCTCATACTCATAGAAAGAAAAAAAAAAGATTAATAAGAAATTGTGTTTTTGTGGTGGAAGTATTTTGATGAAATTCTTTTTTTTTAGTTAAAGTACTCTTACTCACAAAGGAATAACTCTGTTTTGTCACAGACCTGTACATTGACCAGAAGAAAGACTGTTACAAAAAGCTTGGTTTTAGAAGGTAAGCAGCACTGTTTTTTCTTTGGAATCTTTCATTCATTGTAATTGTTTATGGTGAATATTATTTTTCTATATTTCATTGCTGTTTAGGCGTGATTTAATAATACGAGTACAAGTTACCAAATAGATTTCAGTCACTTTGGCTTGTTGAAAGTGAGGTTCCATTTTTCATTGATAATTTAACCAGAGCTATAACGTGCTGGTATTACATAATTTAATAGGCTTACTAGAGAAAGAAATGAACAGGGTGCTTTCACCTGCTTTGTCAACAGCTTGCACTATACATGCGCACACCCAAGTCAAACAAGATGTCTCTCTCTCTCCTTCCACCCCTCCCTCTTTTTCCCTCTCAGTTTCTGTTTCACTCTCTCTCCCTCTCCCTGTCTCTCTCTCACTCTCACTCTCTCTCTCTCTCTCTCTCTCTAGTCTCTCTCTCTCCTTCCCTCTCTCTCCTTCCCTTTCTCTTTCTCCCTCTCTCTTTCTGTCCCTCTTTCTCTCAAAATGGCAATCGGGTAATGCTATCTTTACATATGTTGAATAAAATAAGAGTGCCAGAGGAAGTGTTAGGAATATCACTAATAATTGTGATGAATGGAACTCAGACTTAGATTTATGCTTGGTTGTGTAAAAGGCAGCAGTTTTTTTGGGGGGTGGGGTGGGGGGGGGGGGTAATGGTAATGACATGTAGCTAATCAGGAGAGAAAAAAAAAGAGGGGAGCCGGGGAAGGATGAGGAGAAAGGAATAAGAAGAGGAAAGTTGAAATGATTGTTTTCATGGAAAATTACTCAATTTCTTGTTCGAAGTGCAGTGAACTTTGTTTTGTAAGAATTTGACCTCGTTGATGTGGTGTAATCTTCAGGGCCTAAGGATGAGTCATGGGACTGTTTATCAACTTATTGACCGGTCAAACCTTATCTGAATCCCTTGGTTTTATAACTCAGTAAGAGTTTTATTTTTGTAGTTTCTAACTCTTAAGATATTACAGAGGGGCAAAAACTTGTCTTAGTTAAAGAAGGGAACCCTTGAGGAGGTGCCATAAAAATGCCTGTGTGCTCTGTTGAAATTAAAGGAGTAATTCCTTCTTCCTCTGTTAACTTTGCTTAGATTCATTGTTGAGTTGTTGTAAGCATTTCAGAGCTTACAAAGCAATTTTATTTAGAGCATACAAAGTAGTAATGAGTACACAAAGACAAAGTAGTGAATTTAGATTAAATACAAAACAGTGAAGGGCATACTTAATAGTTTCGAGCAACACCATGAGGAGGTAGAAAGCCATCAGATGCTTGATCTAACATTTCACCAGGTACTTTTAAAAATCTCTAACCTCTCACACCCCCCATCTATCTATTGAAACTGGAGTTGTTGCGTTGTCATACAAGTTAAAGCAGTGTTTGTCAATTTTTTTTATAGCCAGCGTCCATTTTTGTCACTTTAAGAGGCTAAACTTTTCGTACCAATCGTCTGCCTTCTACATGTAGTTCCAAGCGAGGTATTAAATAACATGCGTCACTACTCAGGTAATCCCCACCCCCTGCCACCTACCAAAATCTCCCAGGTTAGCAAGCAATGGGTGAAAAGAATATATAATTGTGGTCTCTGTTTAGTCAATAATGAGAATATCTCACTGTGTTGGTTTGTGTATATAATAATAATAATAATAATAAATAGCATTTGTATAGCGCATATCCTCGCTCAACAGCAGGCTCTATGCGCTTTACACTATATTATTACCCCAGCAG
>NW_004797359.1:1557942-1560159 GCF_000002075.1 Aplysia californica | reverse complement strand
AATCTGGGACAAAAAGCAATGGGATCTTTGGCAAAGGCTGTTACAAATGTACTTCTATGGTTTGGACTCTTTCTGTCTTGTAATCAGTGTTAATAATAGTTGACGAAAAGTGAAGTATTTATGTCTGTGGTGTAGCGGTTAGGTGCTTGCTTGGCTATCACCCTCTGGAGATCCGAATTTGATTCCCAAATAGGGAGTTTATTTTTTATTGAGTATCTTGCTCTTTCTGTTGGGATGTTGCATCCCTCTCTGCCTGGGTTGGCCCTGACAGGCAGGGTTGAAAGCCTGCCCTGAAAGCGATCTAAATTTTATTGATTGGGATGTTAGAAATGCCTATATTAAAAAGAAAAATGAAAAAGTGAAGTTGAACCTTGGTATCATAGATTATTGCTTTTCAAATAAGGCAAAGCATATATGAGAACTCAACAAGCATCCGTTGTGTATTCCTCTATTCTTGGGTGAGTAAATGAGCCTGGGAGATCAGTGACAGTAGGCCCTACTTTCTTTTCTTTCCTTTTACTGGCTCTATCTGTCTATTTGACTTTTTCTGGGTGCTTACTTTATATGTGTATTCTTGTTTCAATGTGTTGTAGAACAAAAACTTTCTGAAAGTGAATTCACAATGCTATTCCTGCTTCCATAATTGATAGTTTTATACATTAACCTTTCTGTTTCACTGTAGTCCTTGTTTCAAAATTGAACTGAATGTTTGTTAGTACTTCATTATTGCTGTAATTATTATTGCAGGTTAAATGTGTTCTCCCTGATCCCATCTATGTTTGGGAAGAAGACAAGAGACACCCTCGCCAAGGTAATATATTTGGTGGTCTTTTTGTGTGCAGAAATATCAGACTGTTTCTTAACTACTAATGCAGATTTTTTAAATTTTCTTCTTTCGTTTCCTCGTGCTGTTTCTCATTTTTCATCTTGCCTTTTTCCTTTCATTTGGTTTTGATGAAAAATGATCTCGTTTCATAGGTACAAAGAATTTATTTATTTTAATATTATATTTATGACTGTTATTTATCGTACATAATTACCTTCCTTTCATTATGTGTAACATTACTGGTGTCTGCTGGTGTTGTGGTTAGGCACTTCGCACACAGGAGACTTGAGTTCGATTCCATGGGGTTGGGGGAAGGGGTGTTTTAGGAAGTATCTTAGTCTCACTGCTAAGCTGGGAAGTTGTAACCTTCTCATTCTTGGCCTGGTGTGTCCTGATAGACGGATTCCAAGCGCTCCTCCCAAATGATCTAAATTGTGTCGATGAGGGCATAAAACATCTCTGTTAGAAAAAGTAAATGTGTTTGAAATACAGTTTTTCCTCTGGTTGTTTCAGGGTAAGGAGGAGAACGTGAGTGGCAACTTTCAAGGCGATGGTTGGCAGAACGGAGGTGCTTTTGTCATTGATCAAGGTAATGACACCGTAATGTGTGTGGGTGGTTCGCGGGTGCTCTGGTGTGGTTTGCTCCTTCTTTCCTATCAAAGACAATGTTCTCTTTGTCACTCCTTCTTTTTCTTTGTTTGTTACTCTTTACTAATATCTTTTAAAATTCGGCACTCATATGATCTATTTGTGTTGAAAGTGCCATAAAACTCTTACTTAAATCGTGAGCAAAAAAAAAAGGATGCGTTGTGTGATTTTTGGTGACAGGAGTCCGACAGCCTTGACCGAGGATGTGCTATTGTCTGGAGGCACTCAGCAGTTGCTACTGATGCCCAGCATGGGCCTTTTGCTTTGCGTTGAAAAGTTAATTAAAGAAATTACTTTTGATATAATTGAATTTAGGTCTCTTGCTTTGTACAATTTGAACCTTGAACTTCGGTTTTGATGAATGCGTGTTGGGGCTTGTGCCTACCTGATTGTTCAGATCCTTGAGCCTAACTACTAGGCCACCGACGCTACATATGGACTGCAGAGACTTCTACCTGATAGTTATAACTGGCTGTTGTTGAAAAATGATTTTGCTTTAAGTTCAGATAAATTTGACGGTACATACGGTATAGTAATATGACTGATTTCGGTTTTTGGCACCTTAATCAGTGATAAAATGTACTGCCAAGGTCGAGGGTCACTGTTTGCTCTGTAGTGAGGTCAAGCTTGTTTACTTGAAACTTTCAACAATTCAAGGTCTGCAGAGGTTGCCAAGAGTCCCAAGAGGGTTGTGGAGTATCAATGCATTAGGTCAGGGCCCCGCTGATGGGGTAGGTGAGGGG
>NW_004797359.1:1534189-1557842 GCF_000002075.1 Aplysia californica | reverse complement strand
CCCCCCGAACCTGTTGTTGAGAAGATAATTAGAAGGACAAGGGGGAAGCCTGTCAAATGTGGGTGGAAAGGCTGTTTTGAAATGGGTCATAATGGATGCCCAGACAAAGAGGCCACTTGCCTTAGCTGGGTATCTTACTCCTAATCTGGATGCCCTGCTCTTGTCCTCATTTCTCCTACATGTATCGTGTACCATTCTCTCTGCCTCTGTGTTCTCACAAATGTTCTTTGTGTTGTCGAGTGCCTCTGTGAATAGGCCAGATAATATTCACCACTCAGGCTTTCTCATCCATTGTGTTAAGCCCGGGTTACATGCTAGGATAAATAGTATCAGATTCGTCGTATGAGAGAACTGTCTGTTTGATCGAACTGTTGTCTGTTTACACGTTCCAATCTATCATCCAGTTTTCTATCGATTGAGGAGATTCCTCGTCATAAAGCCACCATGTCTCTGCAACGAACGCGAATTGCCTGCTCTCTATGTGAAGGTTTCGAGCTTTGGACCTAATGAATGAAAGGCGAACACTACCTCTAGATCACAGAAGCCCCCCCCCCTGTACATTTTGATATAGCAGAACAGTGTCTTTAGAAAAGGGTGGCCGTACTGTAGGCCTACTGTGTGTGTGTAGAACCGGAAGCTTTGACCTGACTGCAGATGTGCAATGCACAGAGTGACCTTAATGCAGTTTCACAATTGACAATCAACTGAATAATAAAATTGCTAAAATATAAATAATAACCAACCAAATCAGGTTCACCGCGAGCAACTTTGCATATTATGAGACGCTGATTACGAATATGAAATCAGTTTTTACGTACGGTAATTATTTTTTAAAATTTGAGTTCTGAGTTTAATTTTGCGCAGCGGCAAATTTCAAAGTGAATCTACGTCACAGCGCGTCTCCCTCAAGTTTGACTGTGATCGCACAGAAAATATCAAGCAGGGCTTGATTTCTAGATCGAGTCTCCAAACCATCGTTCAATTGTCCAAATTTGGTACAATTTTGTGGTTACACCTAACGATTTATCGTATGATCGCTAGATCGTCCAGTTTTTGTACAATTTATCGTTCCGTGAAACCGGGCCTTTAGGCTTTATCCATGTGACTGGAAGAGATAGTTCAGTGCGCACACACACACACACACGAAACTTTCTCCCCCCCTGCGCCAACTCCTCCTTCTTTTATTCCCTTGTGTCTTCAGTATGGGCTTCACGCTTCAACAACCATCATTGTCTCAATACAGACGTGCGTTAGCAGAGACTTTCACGAGGTGTAAATTTTCTTTCCAGGCGGAAAAGCTCTCCTGACGTACAAGCAAGAGAATCCCGGGGAGCACGTGGACCCGAACGATGTGTTGAAAGCTCTGGGCATAGAAGGCAGCGTGGAGGTGGAGGCAGCTCCTGCAGTGGACTGCGACAACGGAGCTTGTGCCCTGCCCAAAAAGTCACAGTCGTAGTGATCAAAACAGTTCAGTTGGCTGTTTGTTAAGCTTTATAAAATGTGAGGAAGAAAAAAAAATACTGCACATAGTCGTACGGTAGAGTTAAGTTGTGAAATATTCAGGTGGGAGGATGGGTCTGGCAGTTGAAGGTGTAGTTATTGATTAGAAACAGTTTATAAGGCTTTTGTTTCTGTGTCCTTCAGGGTACAACTGAAACATGAAATATATCTTGTAACTTTTAATGGAGTTACGTGCTGGACATTCATTTTAGGATGGTACGAAACCTTTGTTGAAAACGTAATGGCACAGATTGTTTTGTTATTTTTCTACTACAGTGTGCAAACACCTGCACTTGTTTTAGTTATGTGATAAGAGAGAGGAGGTTGTTTTTTTCTAAACGGTCAGTAGGCGTATTTTGTATTCTCTTCACTATGAAAAAACAAAAAAAATTGCAGGCTTGCCAACCTTCCTGAATTTTTCAGGA
Source organism: Aplysia californica (assembly GCF_000002075.1). Classification (NCBI taxonomy): domain Eukaryota; kingdom Metazoa; phylum Mollusca; class Gastropoda; order Aplysiida; family Aplysiidae; genus Aplysia; species Aplysia californica. The sequence goes on along the minus strand of NW_004797359.1, from coordinate 1,555,917 downwards.
AATTCCAGAATTGCAATTGTCATTCCCGAACCTTTCCCGAGACACCAGCACGATGTGCCCCCCCCTCTCCAAAAGTATTATTTTTTTCTTAGAAAAACCAAAACTCGAAGGCATGGACAAAGGGGTATGTGTAGTAACTGTGCTGTTACATTCTCATCTCTCTCTCCGTTTCTCCACTGGTTTGTTTGAGCGGTTTTTGTGGCCTATCACAGGAGTGTGTGTCCGTGGCGCTCTGAAGCATTCAAAATTCCAGAATTCAGTAGCTCAAAAGTTGGCAAGCCTGTAATTGGTTTTTCTACTAACCACATGTACACAGTGTTTGTAAATAGCATTCTGAGTCAATGACACTACACAGAGAAACTGGTGCTATCTCTGCAGGGTGAGGAGTGTTTTTGCCAATATTGCACGTGTTGTTGATGTTGTTATGCCAGGATGAGAAGCATTTGAAAAGCAGGATGGTAGAATGTTAAGAGTCGCATAAATCAGGTTTAGTTTAGAGGAAATCAAATTTTCAAGTTCAAAACGGGCAATACTTTGGTAGTCTTCTGTACTGTATTACTGTCTTTTCATTTTGGTTCAGGTTTTCTGCGAGTGCCTTATTGCTCATGTGGTGGGGGATGATGAAGTGTTGTAGTCTTCTCCTGATTTCAATATATTTATTTGTTGTTCTGGAACTAAAGAATGACATTGGGAAAATCAAATGTATCCGAATTGTGACTTGCGCAATGTAATGTTTAAGTTTTAGCCAGACAGAATACTTAATGATTTCATCGTCTTTATGATTTGGGCCTGGAAATTCTCTTTTATTTATATAGTTCAGGGATATGGTGGAGAGCAGAAATTTACAATTCGAGAGTCAGGACATTTTTCCTGGTTTTCCTTCTTTTTTTTTTTTTTTTGACTGGCTCAGGTATTTCTACATGCTTTCATCAAAATATTTCGGGCAACTTTTGATATACCATATACATATGTCTGATTAGAAGATCTTGTAGCGAAACTTTTTTTTTTTTTCGCATTTTGACGTTGTCATCTCTTCTCAAAGTTTTGATTCCGTGGTCAAGATTGTTTGTCAGTTTGTAGTGATAGATCTAGGTGAATACATGACTCGTGATACATTCCTGTGCGATTGATGTGGACTGTATAACTGTATCATTCTTTCAATTTCATTTGTACTGTATGGGTTCTTACATTTCATTCAGTTTTTATCAAAGCCTTAATTTAATGCTCGTTATCAGTACTGGGTGCTAGTGAAGTGTGTAACTGGTGAGTATACACGTGTCCAAACTGGCAACTGCTGGCTTCAAGACTGACTGGCTGTGCTCTTGTGTTTGACGCAGGCACCAAAAACCCCTCGGGCACGGTGTCAGCTGAATGGTCTCTCGTGACAAAAAGAGCACCGCCAGCTTTCTTCGGCAGGGCAACACTGCCAGTTTGCACATGTGTAGTGAAGATTGTGCATCTTGACTAGGCCACAGTATCATGATATATATATCAAACTTTTTCTTCATTGATAGTAATGATAGTTTGTTGATAGTTATTTTTACCAAAGTTCACTGTATAATTCAAGAATGAGTATAACATTTTTTATATTTTTGCCATTATAGAAATGAAACATTAAAAAATATTCTGAATAAAATGTTATAAAGTCATACTCGTGTGCTTCTGCATTTGTAGTTGTTTTCACCATGTTACTCTCTACGTTTCATTTTCTCGCTCTGGAATGTTCTTTTCTCCGACATAGACTACTATGTATTTCGCCCCAGACACAAGTACTTTTCACAGAGTAGTAAGTAACGCAGCTGACGAAGGATCTGTTGATGTCATGAGAGGGGTGAAAAATAAATTATGCAGTGCGAGGACTCACTTAGCGCTCTTTTCTGAGTGTTTTTCAACATTATAATAGATACATGTTTGTAAACTAGATTGATCCAACTGTCAGAAAATGTCTCAAACTCATTTTCGATATTTTACAAGAAAATTGGGTCTCCTGGTGTGGAATTTGACTCCTGAGCCCTTTAACCGAAGATCAACTCAAGCGAAGTTGACTGTTACTACGTTTAATTTATATATATATATATATATATGTATATCGCATCCATGTTCTAGGAGCCACACAACCATTGTTGCCCAAGAAGACTCTAGAAGCATTCTTGGCCTCCCAGGCATGGAGCCTAGAGTGCAAGCCTCCATTTCACAGAGGCACAAAAAACCTGGACTTGGACATACTGACAAATCTTTCCCTGATGACTGGGTACCCTCCCACGCTAAGGTGAAATGAGGGAAGTTCATGAAAAGTGCCTTTCCCATGGACACAACATCGGGCCGAGCTAAGCCTTGAACCCACATTGTCTGAGTCCGGTAGCCTAATCACTAGACTACCGACTTCACTAAAATGCACTTGGAATAGTCTTGTGGGTTTCCCTGCGAAGCCACAGTAAATATAATTATAATAATTAGAAAAAAACAACTCCTCACATAAAAGTCAAAGTAAGAAATCACATTAACAATATCATCCATACCATTGCTAAGTTTATTTGCTGTTACACATACACCGAACTACAGTAGTATACAAGAGTTTGAATAAATTAAGTACTTGCACTAAAAGGATAAAATGGACATAAGGGAATTTAAAAAATGACAAAGGTATGAGCTTGGGCAAGAAAGCTTATTAAAAAAACAACTGAACTGCAACCATTCGTCTACAACTTACAATCAGTCTGTCCTTTTGATTTATCACAGAGCACATATGAAATTTTATTTCTGCATTCCTCATCTTCAACGATTCCCAGCCACTTTTACCATTCACACCCACACTCACACACAGACGAAAGATAAAATGGATATGATAAAGGCACAATATGTCTGACCTCATTTTGGGTTGTAAATTCAACAGCAAAGACATAAGACATTCCATACTGTAACTTTCAATTCAAAATGGGGGAAAAATGCCAAGAGAGAGAGAGAAAAGGAGACGGAAGGGGAGGAGAGGGGGATGGCAACAGACACAGACCATGACCTCGCCAGTTGAAGGGCAGTACATAACACACCGCATCAATTATGCGACATACATCCCATCAATTCTTCCCTTTGCCCCTCTCTTCCTCCTCCCTCTTCCTCTCCAGCTCCCTCTCCTGCTTCAGTCTCTCCATCTCGTACATGTTGGAGTAGGTGGACTGCAGTAAGCGATCCGTGACTCGTTTTGCACCAGTGACCCCCGCGGAATGTGAGCTGGCGCGTGAGCTGTTGGCTGCCGCTGGGGGCTGCGTCATGTTGAGCGTGGTGTCCAGGTAGTGTTTGCGCCAGGTAGGCAGAGTCTGAAGCCGCCCATGGGACCGGACCAAGGGCCAGCCGGCGTGGCGAGGACCAGTTGCCAGGCGCTCTGCCTCCGCAAGACTCTGTGAAGATAAAAAAAAAGATATGGTGATAGGTTGCCATGGCTTGTTCTCTCTCTTCCTCTTCTCTTTAATTTCTCTCTCCCTCCCTCCTTGTTTCTTTCTTCTCTCTTTAATTTTGTTCTCCCTTCCTCCTTGTCTCTACATTTTCTCTCACCCTCCCTCCTTGTCTCTCCACTCTTTCTCTCCCTCCCTCTTTGTACTGTCCCCATCGTTTTATGCAAGAAAAATTCTGAAATTATGCAAACTGAGCCCAAAAATGTGAAATTATGCGATTCTGTTAAATTTAACCAAGAATGATAAAGGAAAATAATCAGAAATTATGCAAAAAATGATCAAATTTTGCTAAATTATGCAGGGTACATAAAACCCCGGGGACAGTTTGTATGATCTCCTCTTTCCCTCCCTCCTTGTCTCTCTACTCTCTCATTCCTTCCCTGCCTCTCTACTCTTTCTCATTCCATCCTCTTTGTCTCTCTATTCTGTTTGTCCCTCCCTCCTGGTCTCTCTACTCAATTACTTTTGCAATTTAGGGTTTGCCAATATTTTGCACTCAGCTATCAATATATTGGTTGGAAAGGGGGGGGAGAAGTGTTGTTAGTAGAGACAAACAAAAACAAAAACTCACAAAAGATTATTTAAACAGACTTTGACAGTAATGAGAGCGCAATAACAAAAATACAAGTAGATCTTTACCGTGACGACTGAGTCCTGTCGAGTTCCCGCCTCTGTGTTCAGGTCCAGGGACTTGGCGGCCGGCAACATCTCTGGCCGAGTATTCTCCCAGCCCAGCAGGCAGTGCTGCGGAGGTCGAGAAAACATGTTTATTTGGTAAGTAAGAGGTTTAAAGCATTTGCATCAACACAATTAGGTCATATAAGTGCTGATAAAAAAAGTGTTAGATTTAGTAAGTTTTACGGCACTTGCAACACAATAAGGTCATATAAGTGCCGAAGATCAGAGATGTTACCAGAGAGTAACAAACACAAGAAAGAAGGAGGGGAGATAAGAACGACACATGTTTGATAGGAAAGAAGAAGCAAACCACACCAGAGCACCCGCCAACCACCCACAGAAAATGTGTGTTCTGTACAATATACGACAAAATTCAACACAATATCTGAAGTTAAAAAAATAAGAGGTACTGCTAGAGAGAGGCGTTAAAATGAAAGGAGAGATGAATTGGTGTTGTGTGGGAAGGGGTGGAAAAAAGATAAACTTAACTGTTGGGACCTGTAGAGACGAAGAGGTTCTGGGTCTCGAGAAAGAGATCAATTTAAACGAAGATCAACTCAAATGACTTAGATACAAGCGGAGTTGACTGGAAAGAGTGGAAAGAAGGAGCAAACCACAATAGAGCACCCGCTAACAATCCACCCTAGGTTTAAACACAAAAAAATTTTTTTTAAAACCCAAAAAACCAAACCAGTAAAAAAAAAATCAAGCCATGAGAAAGAGAGGTATCTACTGAGATTTGCTTACATCCATAAGAGCACACGAGTCAGCCGCATCGAAACTGCGTCGTCTGTGTGGTTTGACACGGTATGGGGTTGAAAGAGTTGACCGCGGAATGCTCACCCTGAAACACACATAATAGGGAGAGAAAATGATGAAGTGTTAAAGTGGTGGGTAAAATACTGTAATAATGATACATAATAAATAGCATTTGTACAGTGATCATTTCAGCTCAAAAGCAAACTCTATGAATGTTCCAATCTATATTACCCCAGCAGACCTGAAAGAATTCTGAAGCAAGTTCAATTTCCTGGGAAGCATACAGTGCAAAGAAACCATTTTACAGGCATTCAAACACTAACTTACAGACAAGATCTTTCTTTGTCTATAACTGGATACCCATTCATATCAGATTGAAGTGAGGAAAATTCATGTCAAGTGCTTTTCCCAAGGACACAATATCAAGCCTGAGCCTTGAACCCCGAACCGGCAACCTCAATTAAAATATATCTTTTCCATCACATAGTTCAGTTTGTTCCTCTTGAAATCAGAAAATCCACACAAACTCATAATAACTCCCTTGGCTGGCCTATTCATAGTGATCTTTCTTTTTTCCCCAATCTTGGGATGATATTCAAGGAACATCAAATACATATGGGAGGCAGCTTGGTGAAATCAGGCGCTCATTAGATTAAAACAAAAGTAAAGAAAGCGGCATTTTTTCGCTGGTTAGGTCATTTTTATAGAAATTTTGCTTTTTTGGCTCAACACCTTTTATGTCCATTTAAGAACCCATTTATGTGAGGATTTTACTGAAAAATATTGATTTAAGGTACAAAAAACATAAACTGTCAGTTTCCACAGACGCTCAGGCTTTGAAAAGAACCAAACTTTGGCAGCCATTTTCTCTCTAATACTGCCTCTAAAACAAGGCAACCCCCACCTCCTTCAATCGCAAATATCTCAACCTGCATTAAAGAAAAATGGGTATTTCTTTCGTCAAAAGCAAGACAAATAAACAAGCTACAAGGCGATACAAATAACTCAACCTGCCCAAAAACTGACGATCCCCTGATTCCATCTCGTCGTGACACAAATATAGTTGAAATTGTCCAAGACGGCCACCCACTCTTCAGGCGGAAAGTTGTGTAAGACTAGCAGACATCTAAAAACAATGTCGTTATAATATTTTTTCAAAACCAAGGGAGCAGGAAAGGGGGGAGGGAGAGAAGAGTTTGTTTGTCTTGAACAGGTTGCAATTAGAGTAGATTTGACAGCACATTCAATTAGAAATTAAGGACCAAATAAGATGATATCAAATAATGATGATGACTAGAATTATTAAAAAATACATTACCTGACAAATCTAGGGTTATCTTTACTTGGCTCTTTGCTTTTCTGCCTTTGAGGTATATCCTCATCTTCGTAAGGGATAAGGTTGGGTCTAAACGGCTCCGTGAAAAGTCTGTCATTGACAATGTAAGGACGAACCTCTGAAAAAAATAATCTTCATGTAACTACCTCGAACTTACAATTCTGAATGAAGGCAGCAGAGTAAATCCATATCAAAACTATGACCATAATAAATCATCTTTTCCACAAACTAACAATATATTTTTTTAATTTTCTTTTTTAATTGGTAATAAGAGACAGTAGGCCTAATGAAAATTTTGGTTTCTCCGTGAATAGCAAAAAAAGTACATGTAATTACGAGTTCACTAGGAATAAATAGATATTTGTCTATGAGACTTAATACACACAAACATTTTCATTTAAAAGAACGCAATACATCCACACACAGAGTCAATCTAAGAACACATTACAGATATATTGCATACAATGAGAAAAGCAAGAACAAAAACACAAACAGCAGAGATGCCAACTCGCTACAATAAAATTTAGAAATTTTCTGCACCCTTGTGGAAATGCATGTGTGTGAATACTCAAAATTTACTGATTGTATTGATCAATACATCTCTAAATATAATTCCATCACGAGTATTTTCGAACAAAGTGCAGTATGACATCACGTAAAAGTCAGTAAAAATCCAGACATTTTCAGACATCCGGATTTCAAGATTTATCAGGGAAAATTGGCACTTCTGAGATATACTAGACAATGTTTTAGTTTTAGTCTTAGTAAGCGTTTTACGCACTTGCAACACAATAAGGTCATATAAGTGCCGAAGAATGGATTATGTGTTACAAGAGAGTAACATACACAAGAAAGAAGGAGGGGAGATAAGGACAACAGATGTTTGATAGGAAAGAAGAAACAAACTACACCAGAGCACCCGCCAACAACTCACAGACAACGTTTGAGACTCATATAAAAAACACAAAACACACACACAAAAAAAACCCAAACATACTTGGTTCCGTGAGAGCCTCAACCACCTCAGAAGGTTCTGTGTCCACCAGGGTGTGAGGGCCTCTGAGGATTGTACACGATGCATAGTTGTTTATTTGTTTGTTTGTGTGGGAAAAAAGAAGCTCTTTATCCATAAAAACCAGCAAACAACTATGAGACGAGGGTGAGATATCTGGTTCCATAGTCCTGCAAGCAAAACGGTTTCTCAACTTCTCTTTATCTCCCCTCTTGCCCTTTCTGTCATCTTCCCTTCTTGCATGGATTTTATAATGTCGGAGCTAGCATTTAGAATACAAACACATGTTCCATATTTTGAGGATGGCCCAATAATCAAATTATTACACAATTAATATATTTCATGTCTCCATTCATACAACTCACACCAATTAGGACATAGGCTGTTTCCACCTGCTTAAGGCGGGATACAGCATATGCCGGCCCCGCTGGTTTTTAACCTCAACAGACCTAGGTCTGCAGGTTTTTTAGACTGGGGCCGGCACGTACGTGTTTAAAAACTGGCGACTACGCAACATGCAAAACGATAAGTCTTGAAGCAGAAGAGTAGTCCTGAAAAAGCCCCTATCCTCTTAAGGCCCATATGTTAAAACTAGTTTTTTGTAGTCTTTGCCATCTTATCTTTCTGTACGATGACTTTCAGGTTTTTGAAAATTCCCACATTACCGCTTAGGTTTTTAAATGTCTTTGAACTAGCATCCGTGATCCCAGGGGACATGGCAAGATACTTGATAAAATGACATCCCAACATAAGATTGAAACTAATGTCTTCAGCATGAACTGCGAAGAGCCTAACTACTACATCACAGGCACTAGCGGCTAACAATCAAAGCTATCTAATCAGCAACATAAGTCAGTCAACAAGGAATCAAAATAAAAACCAAAAAGCCCAAAACATTAAAAAAATTGACGTATCCACACTTACTTCATGTAGAACTGGTTGGAGCACTCGTCTTTGTTGGCTCTGCGAAAATCCCTCAACTCATCAAAGAAACTCTCAGACTGATTGATCAAAGCTGAGTCATTGTCCAGCAGGGCAGCAATCCAGTCATAGCCGAGAAGGCGATGGTCCGGCAGTGGAGTCTGGGAGTCACTGGACTGAGACGAGTTGAATCGTACCCTTGAGTTGTTCTGGGAACAGACAACGGTGAACGGCAAAGTCAGAACAATGTCACAAAATACTAGACATCCAAGGTTTTAGAGTATGGTTCTAGAGTCAGATTCATTTAAATCTAATACAAATTCAGACAGACAGATATCATCATATCATCATTCATTACATCATGCAGCAAAAATCAAGACAAGAGAGTGCATTTAGATACGTCACAGTTGATGTTATTTTCAGTAGGCCTATTCAAGTAACATGATTGTAAAAGTTCAGTAATTAATGGTAAAAATCTCTCTTCTTGAATTTCTGAAAAGAAAGAATACAGATGTCTAAAAAGAGAATCATACAGTTTTTATACGTGTCATACTTTCTTTTTTCATCTTTGTTTTTTTAACTCACATGATTTCAGGTTAAAAGGAAAAACTTTGAGGATGGTTCCAGTAAATTTTATAAGATATTTTTGCTTACCCTCTTGCTTGAATTCAAGCTGTAGTAAGCGCTGGAGTTGAGGATGCTCTTGGGTTTCACTGCAGCTTCCTTCACAAACTTGCTGAGCTTACGATTGTTCCCATCATCAAGAAGCTGCGAATTGAAGCTCTCCTGCTTTTCAGGTTTGGTGGGACCACGATCGGGGAGACTTGTTAGATGAGATGCAGCAGGCGAATGTTCGGTAGAAAATGAAGATTGTGTCTTTTTATCACCAGTCTCTGTTTCTTCAGGTTCAGAAAGGTCCCCTGTTGACTTGAGGCGGGTCACATGATCATCAACTTCAATGTGTGAGTAGCTGAAATTCAAATACCTTTCTTTCTCTAGATCTCTGAGTTCCTTAGCATTGAGCTTGGTGGGTACGGCAGTGTGACGATCTATGAGCTGACGTCTTCTCTGAGTGATGGGCGTTGCTGGCTGCCAGGAAGAGGATGTCACGGCATTATTGTCTTCCACAGATGCCATCTCATTCTTTGAGAAGTCTGAGAGTGCGGTTCTGCCCTCAAGCAACGAGGTTGATGATGATAATAATAAAGGACGACTGTCATATCCTAAAGTTCTGTCTGCTACATTACAGTTTTCCTTCCCTGGTTTAAAGCTGTCTTGAGTACTAAGCCCACTGGCTAAGCTGTCATGGCGATTTCGACTCTTAGCCAGACTACACAACTTGTCTCTGGCTAAGGATGGCTTGAGGTCAGTATCAGCCTCCTGAGCTACATTAACGTCAGCTGTGATATCTTTGCCAAATTTCCATTTTGAGGACTTTTTGCTCGCATTTTTACTTAGATTGTAACTAATAATGGGGTCTCGGTCATCAAAAGTAGTTGAGACACCAGATCTCTGACTAGAAGCAAGAGTCACTCGTCCCATTTGGGAAGACACCTGTTCAGTCAACAGCCGCTGGGAAGCTTTCAGCTGCTCCAGAAGACCCTGGCACTCTGAGCGCAGCTGAGTATCCATCGCTGCCACTGAAAAGCAAAGATTGTAAAGCATTCTAGTAAGCGATGGGGATGCATCATGACAATTGTGTTCCCTGCCAAGTAAACATAACTTTTCAAAGAGCGAAGTCCAAAAATGAATAGAATTGCTACAGTAAGTACAAAATCATTAAATAGTGGGGGGGGGGGGGGGGGGGGGGGGGGGAGAGATAAACTCATCTGAGGTTAAAGTTAACCTTTGGGACCTGTAAAGAAACAAAGAAAGGTTCTGAAACCCGAGAAAAAGATCAACTCAAGGGAGTTCAACACAATCACAAGTGGAGTCGACTGTAGTACATAGGTTAGGGGAAGCTTCACAATATATGTCATGTAGCCTTCACTCCACCCATGAATATCTTTACTTTTTGTAGGATTTAGGCCAATAATTTCTTGTAATTCACTTTAAACGAAATCCAAAAAATTACCGGTGTATGTGGATGTGGTATTAATAATATAATAATGGCTTAGTTTTTCACTCTGTAGCTCTCACTTAAGATTTGAGTTACATTCCTGCGTGTCAAAGTTTATATATCTCTAGTTTTTCTGCTAGGGTGCAGTGTCCAACACAGCAGGGTTGGCCCTGACAGGCTGTGTTACTGCAGCCAGCCTCCTACTTAGTATAAATTCTGCATTGATGATGGAATAAACATTTTAGTATCGATCAAGCAGAGATGCCATTTAAATTTAAAAATATATATTACACAAAAATTTTATTCAAATACCTTATATTTGTGGATAAATGAAGAAAAAGAACTTACTACTAGTGTGCTCATCATGTCTTGTAGAGAGATTCAGGAAAGTTTGTGAAGTTATATCCTTCCCACCCTGATTGAAAGAAAAATACACCAAATAGCCCTGATGATTTGATATTTTTATTCTGGGTTTTTTCCCAGGTTGTGTCGAGCCAATGATGTTGGGCCTGGATCCAGGACTGTGGAAGCGTGTTCCCTTCTTCTGTCCCTGTAGATTTTTGCGAATGTCTTAACTCAGTGAATCGGCTCCATTGTGAGGAAGACTTGCCAGGATGGGGTCAAGTATCAAAGTCTTAGGCCAAGAGCTCCCTGGGAGCTTAGCTTTAGAATGTCTTGTTTTGACTCTCTGGAGAGAGATGAAGAGTGAGATGTGTCAAAGTGGGAGTGAAATGTCAGACAGAGGTGATAGACTCTGTACTTCTGTTTTACTGAGCTTTGCTAGCAAGAGAGGATTCAGAGATATAGTACAGTCTTTGAATGTCAGTGAACGGGATACTTCTTTGTTGATGACTCTAATGGAAAGGTTGGAAGATCTGTGTTTGCCTTACATTTTCGTCTTATTCCAGCGACTTGTGTTCTTCGGGAGACTGCGGCGGAAAGATGAAGAGGCTGAAGATTATTTGAAAGCTCTCGAGGTTCTTGCAGAGTCCTGTGAGTTTCTAGAAGAAAACAAAGCTGTGTACATCAAGGAACAGTTTGTCAGAAAAGGCATGTTCTCTTCAGCCCTTCAGCAGTATGTCAAAAGTTCTCCACCTTTGCCGTTGAGAGATATTCTCGATAGGTTTTCTCAGCATGAGACACCCGAGAATCTCAAAGAAAAAGTCACAGAATCTAAAGCGGCTCCGAAACCGCTGAAAGTTAGGAAAACGCGAGCACAGACTAAAAAACAAGAAGTTTTCGTGAAAACACGTTCAAGAACTTCGAAAAGAGCTCAAAGACTCGTGGACCGGAAAAAAGATTCAGGTAAGAGAGTTGATGAAGGGGCTTCTAAACCAAAGAGGAAAGGTGTCTCACAGTCAAAGCCCTCCAAAAAGTCAAAAAAGAGTTGTAAAAGCAGAGAGCGATCGAATGTGCCAGTGCCTGTATCTGTTGATGTGACTGAGGAAGCAGAGGAGGAGGAGGACATTCTGTCTGTGGATTGTGATGGGAAAGACAGTCCGTCAGTATGTCCTCCGGATGATGAGGAAGAAGAGATCCCAGTGAATAACTGCGATGAAAATATTGAACCTGAAGGTTGTGAGATTTTAGAAGCTAACCTTGGCCCCCAAAGTGTTCCTGTGGGTGTAGAGGAGGAGAAAGATGAACCTAGTAGACTTACAAAACCAGCAGATGGTTTACAAATCGGTAAAGGGAATTCCCTCAAAACCTCCTTCTCTTGCAGCATCTGTATGAAATCCTTCAGGAAAAAGGGGGAGTACCTGAAGCATATAAAAATCCATCGATGTGAATGTGAAATTTGTGGAACTAAGTTTTCATATCCTCACCAATTGCATAGACACATGTCATCAAAACACAAAGGGATTGAATACAAACCAAAGAAAGTCTCAATGGCTCGACATCTTGAAACCCACCATTGTGCTATTTGCAAAAGAAGCTTTGTAGGTCGAAGATCCTATAAGAACCACATGAAAATCCACACCTGCCACTGCACCATTTGTGATAAAACTCTGGCGTGTTCTTCCGCTTATGAAGACCACATGAAGTGTCACACAGGGCAGAAACCGTATCAATGCCCTCATTGCCCCCAGGCGTTTTCCCGTAAAGCTGACTGCAAAGCTCACATGAAACGTCATGACCCGAACAGACAGAAAGGTCACACCTGTGACCTGTGTGGCACATCGTTTTACAGAATCTATGAATTGTACCGTCATCAGAAGCTGCATACAGGAGACCGTCGCTTTAAGTGCGACAGGTGTGACAAGAGCTTCACCGACCGCGCGTCCTTGAAAACACATTCTGTTGTGCATTCCGGAGAAAAGTCTTTTGTGTGCGAGCTGTGTGGTAGTTGCTTTTCACAACGGACTAATCTCAACATTCACTTACGGCGCCACTCGGCCGTGAAGGAGCACGAGTGCCCGGATTGTGGTATGAAGTTTTCGCGGAAGTTCTACCTCGCCAACCACCGAAAGTCCCACTCTGGGGAGAAGCCGTATACGTGTGAGATCTGCGGGGCGTGTTTTTCCGTGAAGTGGTCATTGCGGCGCCATCGACTCGTACACACGGGAGAGAAGCCACACCACTGTCAGGTATGTGGGAAGTCGTTTACGTGGCTCTCCACCTTTAGGAATCATGTCAAGTCACACGGGTTACAAGTGCCTGAAGGCGAGGTGCAACGTGGGAGAGAAGAGGATGATGAGAGGAATCTGAAGTCAGAGCAAAGCAAAACGATACCTCTTCAACAAGATCGGGATACGCCTGAACAGCAGTATCAACAGCAGCTTCAACACGAACAACAGCAACAGCAGCAGCAGCAACAGCAGCAATGTGAATTACTGCAGCAACAGCAAAGACACCAGCGTTTGATATCTGTGCCCAGCGTGCAGCCTCCTGTCGTGGAAGTGAGCAGGGAGACAACAGCCACTCTGCTCACCGCGACGCAGACGTTTATTCCCCTGCAGCAAGACAGTCACAATCGGCTCGAGCTGCAACCCCTCAGTCTTCCACCGCCCCCACCTCCGCCTCTACACATACAGGTGGAAGCACGAGAGTTTGAAGCGCAACAGCATCAGCAGCGCTTGTATCAGCAAGTTTATCAGCCCAGCGCTGTTGCTGATTCTCAGCCGTCGAGCCAACACCTGCAGGAGCTTCTGCCCCCGCACCACGCCCACCACCCGCTGCTCCCCCAGCACCAGCAGCAGCTCGGCGTGCAGCCACAGCACCAGAGGCTGCCCTTCCCCCACCCGCTGCCGCCGCAAGCACCCCTCCACCCGGCCATGACCCGACACAGTGTGGCTCTGCCCCCCCAGGTCTTGGTGGTACAGCAGACGCGAGAACTGGACAGCAACTGCCAGCCTCAGTTGTAAAACTTTTTACCTCAGTTATAAAACTGTTTGCCTCAGTTATATAACTTTATACCTTAGTTATAAACTTTTTACCTCGGTTATAAAACTGTTTGCCTCAGTTATGAAACCGCTGGTGTTGGTGGTGTAGCAGTTAGTCACTTTGCTGTTGCATTCCGGAAACCCAGGTTCAATTCTTAAGGGCAGAGAAGTTTTTATTGAATATCTCAGCCTTTTTGCCAGAATGTTGTATCCCCCTAAATGTGGGTTCCCTCTGACAGGCTGGGTCAGAAGCTTGCATACTAAATTATCTAAATTTGTGCCGATGAGGGCATAGAAACACCTACACACAAAAAAGAAAGTTGTGAAACTGCCATGCTTTGCTTTGTTGTGAGACCTTGCCTTGGTTATTAAACGTTAAGCCTCAGTTTGAAACCTACGTTCAGTTATGAAGTTGTTTTAGATGCAGAGAGGAATGTCTACATTTATATATACATGATGTGACGCCTGTTGGTGTGCATATATGTATGTCACGACGTGATGGAATCAGGCACTCGTCTATTTTTAGTATGTGGAGTTGATAGTATCATCTTAAAACTTGTTTTTTTTGTCTTGCTTTTGACGAAATATGTACCCATCTATCTAGAATAAAAGTATTAGAAGTCAAGATATTCTCAATTGAAGGAAATGGGGGTCACTTGATTCACCATCATCATCATTGCCTTTCTCACCCTACACCAGGGTCTGGCCACGAGCAAACACTTTCCACCTTTATCTATTCTGGGCTAGCATCTTGTGATGTTATTCCGTCTTCTCACTTTTCTGTACATCAATTTCTATGATTCTTCTCCCGGTTCCACGCGTTTTCTCCTCAAGATCTTTTACCCTCAAGATTCCAATCCAACACTTTTTTAAATGCATCTGCCTGGCTTCCTGAGAGTATGTCCATTCCATCGCCACAGCCTTCTTCCTACCTCATCTCTGACTGGGATCTGTCTTGTTTTACTTTAAAACACTTCCTCATCGGTGACCTTGTCTGTCCATCAGATTTCTGATCCTGTGGGTGGTTGGCGGGTGCTCTTGTGTGGTTTGCTTCTTCTTTCCTATCAAATATCTATCGTCCTTATCTCTCCTCCTTATCTTTCCTCCTTATTTTTTGTGTTTGTTACTCTCTTGTAACGCCTCTAGTCTTTAGCACTTATATGACCTAATTGTGTTGCAAGCGCCTTAAAACTTTTACACCAAAAAAACCACTTACTAAAAAAACCCATCTGATCCTCAGTAACTTTTTTAGACACTTTTCCTGGTTTAGTTTTAGTAGAGGTTTTACGGCGCTCGCAACTGCATAAGGTCATATGAGCGCCAAGCACTTGTCCTAGAAAACCTGGATCCTCTTTTTATGCAAGTCTGAGATGGGTTCCATGTCTCACACGTTGTTCGAAGTGAGATATTTCTGGTCTTCCAAATCCTATTCAAAGATATGAAAGCAGCCTGTGCTTCTCCATTGCGGGAGGTAGCTTGATTGGAAAGGCAAAATTAGCGAGTAAATGGCTGCCAAAGTTTGGCGACTTCTGTCTGAAGCTTGAGAGTTCTTGGAAACAGCAAATTAACATTTTGTTGGTGTGCCTTTAATCAATGTTTCTCAGTAAAGTCTACCCATAAATTATTTTCTTTTAATGGACATTAAAGATGTTGAGCCAAGTAAAAGAAAATTCAAAAAAAGTTTCCCAACGGCCATAAAAATGCTGATTATACATGTATTTCTTTGATTTCATTGTTTTGACGAGTGCCTGATTTCTCCCCGCTACAGTTTTTCAGTTCACAGTACACTTCGATATTGGTGAAAAACACAGGTAGTTTAATTTTTTATTTTATGGTATGTATAGAATGTTTTCTGGAAATATAGAATTGTAGACACAATGTTTTTATCATGTGTGCCTCTGTGTGAGTATGAATATTGTGTGTGTATATGTTTGGATGTATATGTACATATGTGTGTGTTCTATGTGTTTGTGTGTCGGGGGATGTGTATTGTGTGTGAAACATACATCTGTGGAAAAAAGCACAAATGTTATACCTGTATAAAATCTGGATTTTACAATTTAACAAGATATTCAACTAGATCTAGAATCTATATTATTTTTACAACATGAAATGGATCAATATTCGTTACTTTACAAAATAAATGTTAATAATTTTGGAAAGTGTTACCATTTTTTATCATGCCTGGTGGTTTATTTTTATGTTAGTTTCCCTGACTTTCTCCGAGGGGTTTGTTGGTTGTTTGGAATATTTTTAATGGAAAAATATAGAATTACTTGCCCATCACTTGCAAAAAATCGTTTTTGATGAAAATGCAGGAAGTTTTATACACATGTCATGTATAATTGTTATACATTTTATTGTATGATAAAAATAAAACAGATTCTGTGATTAAATTGTCTTGTTTAAAAAACGTTTTCGCAAAAATTTGTATAAATGTTGAGAAATTAACTTTGCTGACTGTAGCCATTTCTTTCCCACCTCCCCTTCTTCTCTCTGTCTCTGTCTCTGTCTCTCTCTCTCTCTCTCTCTCTCTCTCTCTCTCTCTCTCTCTCTGGCTCTCTCTCTCTCTCTCTCTCTCTCTGGCTCTCTCTCTCTCTCTCTCTCTCTCTCTCTCTCTGGCTCTCTCTCTCTCTGTCTCTCTCTCTGGCTCTCGCTCTCTCTCTATCGTTTGCTCTCTCTCGCTCTCAATCTTTCTCTCTCTCTCTCTCTCTCTCTCTCTCTCTCTCTCTCTCTCTCTCTCTCTCTCTCTCTCTCTCTTTGTCTCTCTCTGTCTCTCTCTCTCTGTCTCTCTCTCTGTCTCTCTCTCTCTCTCAATCAATGTTTCTCTCTGTCTGTCTGCCTGTCTGTCTGCCTGTCTGTCTGTCTGTCTGTCTGTCTGTCTGTCTGTCTGTCTGTCTGTCTGTCTGTCTGTCTGTCTGTCTGTCTCTCTCTCTCTCTCTCTCTCTCTCTCTCTCTCTCTCTCTCTCTCTCTCTCTCTCTCTCTCTCTCTCTCTCTCTCTCTCTCTCTCTCTCTCTCTATGTCTCTTTCTCTTTCTCTCTAACCCTGGTCTTGTCACTTGCATCTCCACCTCCGTTTGTTCTGATCGACACAGCAAAAGCGACCAACGCGTCTGAAGAGGAGAATATTTCTATGCAAAGTAGAAGAAATAAGGATTGGCCGTTGGTACCAATTCTGTTTGCCATGTTTTGGGCCTTTAAATCTACTTGTGGAAATGCGCAGCTTGAAATCTTTTCTTTTGGCTTTGGCATTTCTCTTTGCTTCTCATACATCAGTTGATAACAACAAGTAATTTGCTTTTCAATGATCAAACTTAAAATGTGGGTCGAATCCTCTTTTGTAAACTGTATAATTTGATACATATAGGCTATATATGCATGATAGATTTTGGTTACAGACAGATTTTCTTCCACTGGGTTCCAAAAGCTACAAATTTGCCACCCATATCTGTGGTGTTGAAGAGGAGACCAGAGTTTGAAACCTTAGTGTCAAGAAATGTTATTGAGCAAGTCGATCTTTCCGCTAAGTTGTTGTATCCTTCTCAGTTCCGGTTGGCCCTGACACCTGACAGGCAGGGGCAGGGTAAGAAGCACTTCTTTTAAAAAAGATATAAACTGTGTTGATGGAGTTGAGGGGGGGGGGGGGTAGGCTAAAACACCTGCATTAAAATTCTAAAAATTCTATCGGTATGTCGCGTTTTACTATCGTATCCATACGACGTGGGGAACTCTGTGCCACCACTTTCCAAACAGGAAATTTACTCATTAATCCGCCTGTTAAAATGATTTTTTGAGAAATACTGAAAGTTTCAAAGAGATCTTCATACTAGAAGTATTCTAAAATGTGAAGAATACTACCCGGGGGTACAAAATGACCCCAGGGCATACAGATAGGGTTAAAATAAAAGACACTCCTGCCTTTTGGGATTGTACACATCAGTGAATATCACTAAGCTTGTGTTGGTTGCAAAGATGTACACTATAGGTTTAAAAGGGAGATAACTCTATTGTTGGTTGTGACAAGCAGTGTCGAGGCAGCCCGCCTCCTAATGACACAGTCTGCTTTGTGTGCAGATGTAGGCCGAAGATTATCCGGCCATTACAGTCTCAGACAGAGAGAAATGTCTCATTTTATAATTGCTTGATTGTAAAATGTGCTATCCTTTTTGTCTTGAGCTTTTTTTTTCTGAAAAGAAAAATTGAAACAACCGCAAAACCCACTAAGTTTATTGTAAATAGATTTTTATAACGCATACCCCGGCTCAACAGCAAGCTCTATATATGTGCTTTACACTATATTATTACCCCAGCAGAGCATAGACCACTCAGATTTTTTCTCGGCTTCCCGGGAAGCGTACAGTGCAGCCGATTAAGCTCTCAAACACTAACAAACCGACAAGATCTTTCCATGTCTATAGCTGGGTACCCATTCTCACCTGGGTGGAGTGAGGAAAATTTGTGTAAAGTGCCTTTCCTAAGGACACAATGTCGGGTCTCTGACGGGATTTGAACCCACGACCTTACGGTTGCAAGTCTGAGAGCCTAATCACTGGGCCGCCGATGCCACATGTACATTTAGTACTACATAGTTTCAATTTGAAGTTTTTGTCTTGTAAAGCTATTTGACCTCAGATGAGTTTGAAAAGCAGAATTCAATTTGCCAGAGAAAGAACTTGAAGAGCACAGGGGAAAACGACTCCAGTCACGAACTGGAAATTGTGAGGGTGCCAATTTTTAAAGCTCGTGGGTTCATAACTTCATATTATTTTTCAGTTTGTGACTATATATATATATTCGTTTTTCCCTTGTAGTCTTCATTTGTCTGCATTACTCGTTCTCATTGTAACCATCATAAAAGAATCTGCCACTACCGACTGTGTGTTGAGGTTTAAATTAAAGGGAAATAACCAGGATGTCTTTCTAACGAAGAAGAGTTATTACTGCGATTATGTCCCTTAACACGCGTCCACTTGGGAGAGACTGTGTTTATTAAATTTGTATGCCTCCATCTCTGTGGCCTCCATCGACAGTTTTGATAATTTCCGACCCTGCCTGTCTGGGTCATTCCATGATGACAGGGAAACAACATCCCAACAGAAAGACCGAGATACTCAACAAAAATTTCTCCTCACTATGCATTCGGGTCTCCTGCATGCGACAGCAAAGCACAACCCAACCGCTCCACCACGGACGCCGGTGGTCGGGAACTTGAAGAAGAAAACGTGCATGATCTACTCGTACATAGCTATAAAAACTAAACAACATAGTACATGTATGTCATGTTGTCACAGGACCATTGTTTAAAGAATATTGCAAGGCCTCCAGTACTTGTAAGTGTAAGTATGAGCGAGATAATGATATTCAAGCATCAATAAAAATAATATGAAATAGAATAGATATCTATGTAATATTTTTTGTTGTTGGTTTGTTTGTTGAGTTGTGGGTTTTTTTTAATCGGTCGATCCAACGCCGAGAATGAAAAGGGGCCAATTTACAATCTGCTCAGTTGCTGGTTTTTGTTGTTGTTGTTTTTTTTCTCTTTAAAAAAAGTTAAGTACATGAGGCGTATAAACGTTGTGACTGTCATACAGTGCCAGAATTTAACACACACAAAAAAGACAAAGATCCAGTCATAGATAGACAGCAATGACAAAGGCATAGTAAAGTTTATGTGGCAGGACTAAATTACCAGTGGCGCCCACCGCTAAAAAGAAATCAGAAAAGAAATCAGAAACAACAACAATAACAACAACAAAGCAACAGCAACAACAACAACAACAACAACAACAACAACAAAGCAACAGCAACAATAAAAAAACAAAAACAAGTCAAAACAAAACCAACTCAACAAAAGGGCCCACATTTCCAACATTACATACTGTACTAACAAAGCAGAAAACAATTCACTAGTCCAGGTGGAGGTTTCTACAATAGGTCTATTACTGAATAGACATGTCCTTTTTCGCCTTGTAATGAACAATGTAAACGCATACACACTCACAACACAAACACATGCGTACAAAATACACACACACGCACACACACACTTACAACGTACACACACACACATACGCACGCACGCACAAACACACACGCACACACACACACTTACAACTCTCTCTCTCTCTCTCTCTCTCTCTCTCTCACACACACACACACACACACACACACACACACACACACACGTGCACACAAAGACACACACACACACACACACACACACACACACACACACAAACACACAAACATACACACACACGCACATAAAATAATATATACATTAGTATACACTCTACCTCATCCTACACACATGCACACATATTATTTAAATCTCTGCTTACAAAATTACAAGTGCTATGCCCCTTCCCCCTCCCCTGTTTTAAAAAGATGATGATACATAAGTGTAACTAACTTCATCTGCTGTTTCGAAAATTATTGAAACAAAATCTGTGCATCCTTACTTTACTTAAGACACATCGCTCATTCACCTTGGAAAGTTTTGTTCACAGAAGGCTGCACAAAAAAATACAGATGGTACATAGACCATATACTTGTAGTAGCAACAACAACAACAACAACAACAGCAACAACAACAACAACAACAACAACAACAACAACAACAACAACCCAACGATCATAGCGATGAATAATTAATGATAACGTTACTTTGTACAAACCGCACCCGTAAAGCTGATTTAGAAACAATCTTTACAAGATCATCACATTTTGTAGCACTTAAGCACTTATCTTATTATAATTCTATGATTTGAATGTAATTCTAGGAAACAAACAAACAAACAAACAAACAAATAAACTTAGGGCAGACGGAATGTTTTAATCAGGCAATTCATGTATTTTCTGTTTATTATTAGAGAAGCATAGCAACACAGTAACTGCAATATTTCTGCGGGATGAAGGTGAGACAGACAGACAGACAGACTAACAAACAGACAGACAGACAGAACAATAGACTCACAGACAGAAACAACACAAGGGAAGAACAAAGTAAAAGGAACTACTAGTGGCGCCCTCCGACCAACCACAGCTCTGGCCTGCTGTGCTTTGCATGTCTGTTCTTTGTTTTTTTCCACTGCGTGCGCAAAAGAAAAACAACGACAAAAACAACGACAAACAAACCCCCCCCCCCCCCAAAGTGATCGTCTTTATGGCCTGTATCCTGATCCAGGGTGAGAAAGGCAACGATGATGATGATGATGATGATCATCTTGCGTGTTGTTTCTAAATCCCTTAACGTTAACGATGAACAAACACTCAATGGTCACAAAATAGCCAAGGTGACAAGATAAGGAAAGGCACTGTACCTAGGAGGATCATACGATTAAAGACCAGTTTGGAATTGTTTTGAATCTCTGTCAAGAGGAATATATTATTATATTATATCTGTCCCCGCGGTTTTATGCGAAAAAAATCTGAAATTATGCAAACTAAGCCCAAAAATGTGAAATTGTGCGATTCTGTTAATTTTAGCAAAGAATGATAAAGGGGAAAATAATCAGAAATTATGCAAAAAAATGATCAAATTTGGCTAAATTGTGCGAGGTGCATAAAACCGCGAGGACATAATAATGTTTTATTATGAGGCAGCGTGGTGAAATCAGGCGCTCGTCAAAATAGTCAAAGTGAAGACACTGGCATTTTCCCGCAGGTTTGGGAATTTTAATAGAATTTTTGTTTTTAAGCTCAACACCTTTCACGCCCTTTAAAGAACACATTTCTGTTTGGATTGTGCTGAAAACCGTTGATTTAAGGCATAATCGGCTCTCAAGTTTAGGAAATAACTCAACTTTGGCGGCCATTTTCTCGCAAATTTTACCTCTGAAACCAGGCCACCCAACCTCCTTCAATCATCAATATCTTGACTTCTATCCAAGATAAATAGATATTGTTTCAATCAAAAGCAAGGCGAATGGACAAGCTTTAAGATAATACCAATAACTCTATATGCCCCGAAATTGACGAGAGCCTGATTCCACCGCGTTGCGTATGATTTACAGCACATCCATACACAAAGATAAAACAAAAATGCTTCCACACAAGGACAGCCCATCCTTTCTGTTTAAAAAGTTTTGTAAGCTTTGTCGAATAGGCAATAAATGTAAAGTATCCCCCC
>NW_004797359.1:1532710-1533819 GCF_000002075.1 Aplysia californica | reverse complement strand
TGTGTGTGTGTATGTATGTGCGCGCGTGCGTACTTGCGTAAATATGCGCGCGCGCGCGCTGTGTGTGTGTGTGTGCGTGCTTGCGTAAATATGCGTGTGTGTGTGTGTATGTGTGTATGTGTGCGTGTGTAAGGGAGGGTGAAATGAGATAGGGGGGAGGGGGGGTAAGACCACTAGACTTTACTTTTAGATGATGAGCTATGAGCTGACGCCCCTGCGCCGCTCTGACTGACTGGTCTACATTCCGCACCAGCTGTTTCTGTGTCCGGCACACAGACAGACAGACAGGTAGACAGACAACCGCAAGCCTCGCTATATAAATCATACTTTCAAGGGAGACAAGACTGACTCTCATATTACCAGGGATGAAATTGAAAAAGCGTCGGATGAATGAGGAGACAAACTATTTTTTTCCCGAGATGAAGGAAGCGGCGAAACAGTTTGAGAGGTACAAAATAATAAACATAGTGAAGAGAAACAATTCAATAGGGCACAGTCGAGATTTATTTCCTCTGTAGTTTTATTTCATTTATCAACCCTCCACCCCTCCCCACTCCTCTCCTCCCCACCCCGCCCCACCCCCAAATCCCATAGACTTCGGTAACAGGTTCTATTATTGGAATGTTTTATTAGTGATCACGCAACAGTTATTCTTTACAATGGAATTTATAATTTTTGTATTCGCCCATCTGAGAGCAACACATCATGTATCGATAAAGACTTTCAGATCTGTTCTTTGTGTACCTGTTGAGATTTATTAAGTTTCAAACAGTGGGTGGTTGGCGGCTGCTCTGGTGTGGGTTGCTTCTTCTTTCCTTTCAAACATCTATCGTCCTTATCTCTCCTCCTTCTTTTTTTGTGTTTGTTTCTCTCTTGTAACACCTCTAATCTTCGCCACAGACTTATATGACCTTATTGTGTTGCAAGTGCCGTAAAACTTTTACTAAAACTAAAAGTTTCAAACGTCCGCTTATTTCACTGGGGCTCGTGCATAGAGAATCTAACACCGTTTGCTATGTGATGGTAACGCGCTCTTCGCTGTTGCACGTAGAAGATGTGAGTTTGATTCCCATGTAAAGAAGTTCATTTTTGTTTTGTTTTGTTTTTGT
>NW_004797359.1:1525802-1530927 GCF_000002075.1 Aplysia californica | reverse complement strand
AAGAAGAAGAAGAAGAAGAAGAAGAAGAAGAAGAAGAAGAAGAAGAAGAAGAAGAAGAAGAAGAAGAAAAAGAAGAAGAAGAAGAAGAAGAAGAATGAGAAGGAGGAGGAGAAGGAGGAGGAAGAGGAAAAGGAGAAGGAGAAGGAGAAGAAGAAGGAGAAGAAGAAGCAGAATGTATAGCCGATGTAGTATTTATAGAGCACCTATTCACGCTCTACAGCATGCTCTGTGTGCTTTACTACTATTATTACCCCAGCAGTCCATAAGTCACTCATAAAAATTCACGGCTTCCCCATTACGTGTTGCCGTAGGAAAAACGGTCAGAAAAAAGGCCACTTATACGCCATGTTACTCTGCTTGCCTTTTACATCAGGCATCCAAAGTGTCTGGTCCAAGAGTCCCGCAAACTGCTATTTCTGACCTGTCCGTGTTTTAGACTAGGCAGTGGGTTGGTCGTCTAGTGACCAGACTACGGGACTCGTAATCGTGAGATTTTTTGCTACTGGGGTTCGAGCTTCAGCTCGGCCCGATGGTGTGTCCTTGGGAAAGACTTTTCACACGAACTTTTCTCACCTCCCCAAAGTGTGAATGGGTACCTGGCCATAGGCAGAGAAATATCTTGTCGGTGTGGTAGTGTTTTAGCGCCTGTACGGTGGCAGCTAGCACTGTATGCTTCCAAGGAAATTAAGATTGTTTCAGAATGCTATCAAGTCTGCCGGGGTAATAATATAGATTGTAAAGCTAGAGAGCTTGCTGATGACGTGGCAATGTGCGCTATCTATACAAATGTGTGTTATCGCGGTGAAATTACGCGCTCGTCAAAGTAATAAAATGGAAGAAATTGGCATTTTACCACCCGTTGGACAATTTTTACGGATTCTAAAATCTTTTATTACTATCTTTTTCTTGACTGAATACATTTTGTTTCAATTTATAAACACATTTCTGTATGGATTTTACT
Organism: Aplysia californica; assembly: GCF_000002075.1. NCBI lineage: Eukaryota > Metazoa > Mollusca > Gastropoda > Aplysiida > Aplysiidae > Aplysia > Aplysia californica. Next base: position 1,529,966 of record NW_004797359.1, on the reverse strand, counting down.
GAAAGAAAGGTTGATTAAAGGGGCCAAACAAATTGTAAAATTGCATTTTCCAGGGAGACTCACGTTTTGGAAGTCACCAAACTTTGGTAGCCATTTTCTTGCTAATTCTACACCTGAAAGCAGATAATCCCTACCTCATTAATCGAAAATAACTTTGACTTAAATTTCAAATAGACGAATACTTCTGTCATCAAAAGCAAGGCAGATAAACAATCTTTAATTAAGAATATACCAATAATTCCAAATGCCCAAGAACTGACGAGCGCCTGATTCCACTATGTCGTGACACAAATTAAATTGTCGTCATTATCAGTTCAGTGTACCAGAGTCCCTGACCCCTGCAACGACAACTTCCGGGTGTCCATCCGTCGCCCGACGCGTTTGCAGACAGCCGTGGTTGCCATTGGTCGCTCCCCCAAGCTTCTGTTGACACATCGCCATAGTAACTGTCCGTCAGCGTAGGCTCATTTCCGGCAGATGTAGAGAGTTCCGGAAGTCAGTACTTAGGCCCCACACATAGACTTACTACTAGTATTTATAGCACAGGTCTATGGCCTTACGAGGACGCTATTTCTTGGAATTAAAAACTCTTCACAATGCACTAATTATTTTCTTGATAAAAGTCTCTTAATGTTGATTTTAAAAAAAATCAAATCAAATCAAATCTCACAAGCATTCGTCTTCGCAAAACCACCTGTGACGTCACCACATCCCCATCGCAGACGTGCCAACAACACGCACAGAGCACACGTCTCGCTTCACAACACAGTACGCAACTCGCTCCGTCTTCAACCTCACACAACAGCACATATCCCCCACCAATGGCCCCATATCATATCTCCATAGCAACCACACGTCACATTTCGGTCGTCACTTCCTCCATGTGTATTGTGGGAAGCGTCTCGAGGCGAGTAATGGCGGGCAGGGCGCTCATACAAGGCACGGTGTGCATGCGCTGAAGGCGTCGCTTCTCCCGCTCTACCATGGTCACCGACACCTTGCGGCTGTAGTTCTTGTAGATGATGCTGTCTTGGGGCCGCTTCACGATCTTGATGTTCTCCAGGTTCTGGTGGGGATGGAGGAAAAAACCCATATAATGACGAATCTGAGATAGATAGATGATTTGGAAGTTCTCCAAGTTTTGATGAAAATAAAGCAATAAATGTATTATATATATTGACGAATTTTAGATAGATAGACGGTCTTGATGTGCGCCAGGTTCTGGTGGAGATACCCCCCCCCCTAAAAAAAAACCCAAAAAACCCCAACCAAATAAACAAACGAACAAACACCTCCCCCCCCCCAAAAAAAAAAATTACAACAAAAACAAAACAAAACTACAACAACAACAACAACAAACAAACAACTATATAATGAGGAATCTGAGATAGATAAGCAAACTTGGTGTTCTCAAGATTCCGGTAGACATAAGGAATACAAGTATAATGAGGGATCTGTGATAGACAGACGGTCTGGATGTTCTCCAGATTCTGAAGGAGAGAAAGGGGACATATAATATAAAGAAAAATCGGAGGTAGATAATATGTGATCTTGATGTTCTCCAGGTTCTGGTGGGGATAGAGAAAAAAACCACATAAAATGACGAATCTGAGATAGATAGACTATAGACGATTTGGATCTTCTCCAGGTTTTGATGAAAATAAAGAAATAAATGTATTATAATGACGAATTTTAGGTAGATAGACGATATTGATGTGCGCCAGGTTCTGAAGCCCCCCCCAAAACAAAAAAAACAAACAAACACAAAACAACAACACAAAAAACAAACAAACAACAACAAACAAACAAAACAAAACAAAACAAAAACAACACAAAAACAACAACAACAACAACAACAAACAAACAAACAAACAATAAAACAACAAACAAAGAACTATATAATGAGGAATCTGAGATAGATAGTAAACTTGGTGTTTCCTAGATTCTGGTAGACATAAGGAATACAAGTATAATGAGGGATCTGTGATAGACAGATCTGGATGTTCTCCAGATTCTGACGGGGATAAAGAAAAAATATAATTTATAATAAGGAGGTTGAGATATAATCTGACACAGCGAGACGATCATGGTGTCAGATTCTGGTCATGATAGATACGATGATACTATATTGTTATATTGGCCGAGAGGGAAATTTTTCTTGACATCTCAGTACCTCATAATTACAAACTTCTATCTGACATTTATTAAAACCGTAAATATATTCGGAATCGTTATCAATATATTCAAAGAATCGCTTTCGAAAAAGCTTGACATATTGTGAAACTCAAAAATTATGACGTCAAATTCCTCAAAACTACGTATTGAACAGATAAAACTTTGTAATCCTAGGGTAGCAACTTTTCACTACCCGGGATGTGATCCCCACCGCCCACCAACATTTACTAAATTGTTTGAACTGGGACGTAAAACAATACAGTCGACTACAGATGAGTAAATGTCGTGGGAGTGAAAAACAAAATCAACTCTTGATCCGAAGTCCAACTTAACCGTTGGGACCGGTGGAGAACAAGAGATGCTGGGACCCGAAAAAAAGATCCACTTAACCGAAGATCAACTCAAGCGAGTTCAACACACGTGGAGTCGACTGTATAATTGAAATTGATAACGTAGAGAAGTTGCTACTCTAAAATTACGAAGTTCTACCTACTTAGTACCTAGCTTTGAGAAACGTGACGTAAAAAATGATGAGTTTCACAATGTGTCCAGCTTTTTTCGAAAGCAACTCTGTAAAATATGTGAGGCAGCGTGGTGGAATCAGGCTCTCGTCCAAATAATCAAAGTGAAGAAACTTGCGTTTTCCCACGAATTTTCATCAAATTTTCATTTTTTGACTCAACACTGTTCATGCCCAATAAAGAACTCATTTCTGTGTGGATTTTTCCTGAAAACGTAGATTAAAGGCACAGAAAAGTAAATTCTCAGTTACCACGGGCTCTAAAGCTAAGGAAATAACTTATCTTTGGCAGCCATTTTCTCACTAATTTTACCTCTGAAAACAGGTGACCCCCACCTTCTTCATTGGCAAATATCTCAACTTATATTCAAGATAAATGGATATTTTTTTCATCCAAATAAAGATAACTGAACAAGCTTTAAGAAGATACAAATAACTCTACATGCCCAAATATTGACGAGAGCCTGATTCCACCACGCTGCCTCACATATTATCACGATAAAGACTCCGGATATTCTTACAATTTTGATCGAGTTAATTGAACATTAATTGGTTTCTAACCTTGTGGCCTTAGTAACTCAAAACGGCCAAAAAATGACAGATAGAACGTTGTAATTCATATATCTAGTGCCCTTTTGGGGGATCGGTTCTCTAACACAAACCGATCTCCCGACTTGCGGCCTTGAAAACAAACACGTTTGATTTTGAGGGTCTCCGTCTGCTTCGTTCGGTTTGTGCCAAGATGGTAGCTTTCCGCCTTCAATCTGGCTATCAACGCCTACCAAACCGAACCAAAGCAATGGTGCCAATGGGGGCACTACTGGGCATGATAATAAGGTCAAAGATCGCGTATAACAAGATAGTTCACTCCTCTCTTTGAGCCAATTAATAAAGTGTCCCCAAAATAATTCGGTGGCGCCCTCTTCGAAAAAGTGCGGACTTTGCCAACAGAGTTACCCTACTTGTTTGAAAAACAATAAAAGAGAAACTAACAAACTGCGCTATTCCTATTCTTCTTCTGGAGAAACGAAAGAGAGCTTAAAATTATTTTTTTAAAATAAAGACTGCAGCGCCATCAGAAGCAATGCGCGAACTTCCGCTGACAACACCTTTGCTGTCTGAGTGAACTATCTTAATTATTATGTACGATCTTTGACAAGGCAGAGGAGTGTGGGTACCTTGGGGCTGTGGCGGTACCGGGGCTCCATGGGCTGCATGATCCTGATGCTGTCCCATTTCCGAAGGAAGGCGAGGACGGCGAGGAACCAGAAGATGACGATGATGAGGACGATGAGGATCTCCTCCAACTGGATCGTCTGCTCGATGGGGACCCGGTCGTCTGCCAGGGGAATCATGATTGATAATTACGATGAATATGATGATGACAATGATGATAATACTGATGATAACGAAAATGATAATAGTGAAGATGATTATTATAACGATGAGGATGATGATAATAATAATAA
>NW_004797359.1:1520112-1522036 GCF_000002075.1 Aplysia californica | reverse complement strand
GGGGGGAGGGGGTGGGGTGGCGTTGTCATGTTGCAAGACGTCGCCCTCAGTCAAACGCCCTTGTCTCTCACAACAAACTGCTTCTGAATCTCTCAGCTTATAACATTGAGGGTCTCACACTATGTGGCCGTCTTCTAAATTGTCTAAGTTATGTCGATGGGGGCGTAAAACGTCTGCAATTACAATTACGCCTTGTGGCTGAATTAATGGTTTCTCTTTGAGGTAAGACCTCAAGAAGAAGAACCCCTTTCGTATCCCAGAATCCTGCAGCGTTTGAAGTAAAAGAAAACAAACAAACTATAACAACTCGCGATTCGCAATACAGTCCGTTAACAACAAAGCAATGCCTTAGGCCAGCCGAATTAATTGGCGCGCGATATATAGATCTAGTGCAAAAATAATACAAAGAACTAGGAAATGCACGTTTCTTCCTATGTGTTTTTATGAGTCACCGCCTCCACCCTGGGGTTGTTTTTTTTTCAGCCCTACCTCTTTCATTTTCATTTCCTTAGATAAAATCCTCAACAGTTTTCTGAGAAACCATATAATTTCTGTTATCTCTTGTATATTTTCACTATCTTTAATATTTGTCTAGCATTTACAACTGTAGGGAAGCACTGGCAATTCACTTACTTACTGTTACTTTTTACTTTTCATCCTCTGTTGCCATTATGTGTTGAGGAGAGATGCAGTTTTCTATGGTAGACCAACTCCGCAGCTCTTTCAGTTGGGATATTAGGATTTCTCAAGGTTTCCTTGACACCCTTAATCCACCTTTTGCGTGGCCGTCCTCTTCCTTTATAGCTGGAGTGCTTGGTGCTATAAGCTCTCGAGGCTGGCTGGCACGGTGACATACGTAACAGGTGGCTAAACCATTGACCATTCACAGCCTTCTAAAACTCTTACTTTCGTTGTAGTTTTTTTTTAAATAGTTCTATTTTCAGGATGGACTCATCAAAATCTGTTGAAGCTACCTTTAGTTGAATGAAGTTCTTCGTTTTATTTCTGTGCAAAAATGGTATAGGTATAACGCCCCTTACAATACTGTGATGTTCTTTTAAAGGCTGGACCTCTGAATTTAACGCCTATCTACGATAGGACCGAGCCAAATGAGAAAATTCAAGTAAAATACTTTTCCCTAGGAAAACAATTTGAGCCGGGCTGAGCCTCAAACTCCTAAACCAGCGATCTCATGATCACAAGTCCGACCGCCTAATCACTAGACCACCAAAGCTACCTTTATGTGTGTGGTCATGTATGCGTCATCCCATTGCTCTAGAAGACAAGAAATCCTCACGCCCAGCTTGACGACTTACCGTTACACGACATCAACCCGTCCTCTCAGTCAGGGGGAAAAGTTAGAATTCAAATCCTCAGTCTTACAAACTTCCTAACCGACGAGATCTACCTCACAGTTCATCCTTTTTTTAAAAATCTCTCGCTCACTCACGCAAACACTATGACCAACAGAGCTACACTGCTAAGCATTACGTCTCAACACCATCACGACCACCAGAGATCTACCCTGCTCAGCATTACAACCAGTGGAAGCCTCTCGTTAATCCAATAGCTTTTGGCAACACTGAGAGCTAGCTGGGAGTCGTTGACTTCATCGCCCGGTAGAGTAACTCATTAACGGCCATTGAATCCCACGCAATCGACCTGACGCCGAACTGCAATCAAAATATTTGCGGGTAATGGACGCTGGGGCGGTGTTGGGACAAAGCCGGGAGCTCATTGATCCGGGATGTCAGCGCTTGGAAAACACGCCGAGGGTACCGGTTCGAAGTTCAGTCGGGCTACCAGGCTGAATAGACCATCGCTTTGAAACTTGGTTTGGCGTAATGCGTTTGGTTCTATGGTTATATCATTTTTCTCCCCCTCTTTTTGTTGGAGGTTTGGGGAGAGGAGTGGGTATTTTTTT
>NW_004797359.1:1514269-1519831 GCF_000002075.1 Aplysia californica | reverse complement strand
GAGAGAGAGAGAGAGAGAGAGAGAGAGAGAGAGAGAGAGAGAGAGAGAGAGAGAGAGAGAGAGAGAGAGAGAGAGAGAGAGAATATTTTTTAAAGTAAATTTAATGCTTTTGTGCCGCTATCGACACAATTTAGAGCTATTAGGAGGCAGGTTTCGACCCTGCCGGTCAGGGCCACCCGAGGCTGAGAATGATACAACATCCCACTTGCAAAACCGAGATACTCGAAAGAGAGTCTTCCCACTCGGGAATCGAACCCAGGTCTCCTGTGTGCGATGGCGAAGCGCCTAACCGTTACACCACACGCACCAGTTTCTCAGCAGTGTGAGCGAAACAACAGAGTCCTTTTGGTATGTGCACTGGCTCGCATTGATATCAGGTGAAAGATGAGTACGGGTAATAATAATTCATCCATCATAAGCTGATGATGGCCTTTAACATCGAAAACAGAATAGAAGTTATAGACCTTGCTGGCTATAGCAGATAGCTGGCTTGGCAAAGAGAGAAAAAGGAGAGGAAATAACAGCAAATAACTTGTGATGATCGCATACGTCACAACTCGCCAAAACAGTGCATTTCCGAAAATATTGCACACATTTGCCTGATGATAATAGATGGTAAAACCTAGTCTGATCATAATCATCATCATCCTGTGCTTTGCCGATTGGCGGGGGCGATCATGGACATCCACTCCCCTATGTCCTGCTTTGCAGCGATGGTGTCTGCTGTTCTTGCTGTTCCCAGCCATGTTGTTAACTTCTCCAGTATCTTTTCCCTCTGCCTGCCTCTGCCTCTCTTTCCATCAAACTTGCCGGTTGTTACAATATTCTCCAATGCTTCTTTCAGCATTGTGTGTCCAATGAAATTTGCTTGTTGCTTTCGTATATTCGTCATAAGCTGTCGTCTGCAATTTGCTTCAACCAAGACTTCTTCATTTGTTTTTCTAGCTGTCCATGGGATACGCAGCATGCGTCTTATGAACAACAACTCTGTCGCCTCAATTGTTCTTTCCAGCTTTCTATTGATTGTCCATGCTTCGCACCCGTATAATAGGATTGGCTCGATGTACCTTTTCAGTACTCTTTTTCTTGTTTCCAGTGACTGATCATAATAGATAGACGGTAAAACCTAATGGCTTCGCTTGTGACCTTCAAGGGCTATTTTTAAAAAAGACTTTTCCACAACGGCAGTGTGTGGCAGTACAAAGTTTTGAGAAATTATATGTTAAAAAATTGAAGTTTCTCGAATGCAATTATTCTTTGAATATCTCGATAACTACTCAGAATAATCTTACGATTCTGACAGCTGATAAAATGCGCCGTTTTCTGATCTCATGGTCTTGTAACTCAAAACGGCGAATATAAATAAATTGTCAGTTAGAACTTTGTAATTCTAAGGTAAAGGACATGTCACGACTTCATGCCACTGTGATTGGTCAAGACAGAGGGTCTCCCCACTCATCCACATCAATGGAGCAATCTTTCTGAGAAGTCTTCAGAGTGCCTTTATATCTTTTTGGAGGCACCAATGTTCCGCCTTTCACAAAACCAATTCTGAGTAGAAAATAGCTCTGGGGAGCCGTATGTATTGGTATTCGGACCAATCATCCAGCCCATCAGAGGGTAGGGTCATGACATTATCAGAGGTTGACATGTCCTCTCAGGGTTGTCGAGTGCACGGTGACGGATATCCGCGGAACCAAAAGGTCAAAGAATAGAGGACAGTGACGGATATACGAGAAGTCAAAAGGTCAAAGAATAGAGGACAGTGACGGATATACGAGAAGTCAAAAGGTCAAAGAATAGAGGACAGTGACGGATATCCACGAAGCCAGAAGGTCAGCGGAAAAAGGCGTGCAGAAGCTGATTACTCCAGGGAATGTCGTTTGATAGTTGGCGGCCTGTCGTTATTGGTTTTATTAAATTAATCATGATCTCTGACGGCGTCAGCGTATGACAACACGGTGACATTTGCTTTTTGTGAGCGAGTGCGTGTGTGCGTAGTGGCGTGCTCTCTCTCTCTCTCTCTCTCTCTCTCTCTCACTCTCTCTCTCTCTCTCTTTCTCTCTCTCTCTCTCTCACTTTCTCTCTTTCGTTCTCTCTCTCAGTCTCTCTCTCTCTCTCTCTCTCTCTCTCTCTCTCTCTCTCTCTCTCTCTCTCTCTCTCTCTCTCTCTCTTCACTTTCTCTCTTTCGTACTCTTTCTACTATGTAAGTGCGTGATTGTTTGTTTGGGTATAGGTTTTTTTTGTACGAGTCCGGCATAGACCAGTATTATCTATCATGCAGAAGTTTCAGGGCATTTCAACACAAATATTATGTCTTTTAACATTAAGTGTCGAAGATAAAAGGGGTTTCTAGAGAGTAACATACCCAGAAAGGAAGGAAGAGACATAAGAATGACAGATGTTTAATAGGAATAGTTAAAGACATAATAAACTACACGAACCAGAGCGCCCACCAACCACCCACATAAAGATTTGTTGAAAAGTTTCTGCTTTTTAAGATTTCTTTCCCTCAGTACAGACCCAGTGGTTAGCCTACAGGACTCGTAATCGTGAGATTGCGGGTTCGGGGGTCCGAACCTTAGCTCGGCCCGACGTTGTGTCCTTGGGAAAGGCACTTTACATGAATTTCCCACTTGATTCGGTCCTTTCAGAGACGGACGTTAAACTAGGAGGCCACGCCTCTTAAATAACCTAATAGCGTTGATAGAGGCGTTAAACCCATACCATTTCACAATTTTTTGGCAGACCCAACAGGATGTAACCAAAACGTTATTGGAAGTGACCATTGTCCCTCTCAGTACTAGATCTAGATGAGGGAAACCCACTGTACAATCTAGCATATTTTTTTCTTCCCTACGAGTGGTCGTGTGTGGACAGTTGGACCTACCTGCGAAGTCGTTGAGACTGGTACTGTTGTTGTTGCTGTTGCCGCCAGTGCCGCTGGGGGGTGTGGTCGGGAGAACGCCCACTGACACCATGTATGAGCTAGGGCCGGCCGGGTGGGCGGGGCGAGGGAGGGGGCGTGGTCCAGAATCACGTTGATTGACAGCCGTCGTCGCGATTCTCGATGTGGTAGACGGAGTCAGGGTGGAGGTTGTGATGTATAATTATCTTTGTGTTTTCTTGTTTGTTTGTGAGCGTGTGTTTGTGTGTGTGTGTGTGTGTGTGTGTGTGTGTGTGTGTGTGTGCGTGCGTGCGTGCGTGCGCGTGCGTGCACGTGCGTGCGTGCGCGTGCACGTGCGCGATGAGTATAAATATGCGTATGCTTGTGAAAATGTCCACGTATTAATTTTTTAGATATCCAAAGCCCTCTATCTCCTGCGTCAGCGAAAAGGTCCGTGTCTGACCTTGACCTGAGCGTCCAGGTAATGTGGAATGTATTCTAAGAGAATTGGAAAAGGTTTTTCCGTATCCAGGGTTCCTTTGATGTTGGCTCAGTGTCGTACCTCTGCCGGCATCGACGTGCTGAGACTCATTGCACGCGATGGTTTGACAGACTTCAATTCATAGACTAAACTGACGTTGACCGTTTGTTGAGTCATTCCATGCCAGGGTTTAATTAACAGATTTCAATTCACAGACCGAACTGAACTAGAACGTCTCTTGAGATATTCTCTGGTATGTTTTAATCCACATCAACTTCACTGAAGTTGAACTTATGGTCTACTCCACTTCGGTTCACAAACTGTACGTAGGTTGAACGTTTCTTGAGGCATTCTACTCTGTAATTTGAAAGACTTCAATTCACAGACTAAACGGTAGTTGAAAGTTTCACGAGATATTCCACACAATGGCTTCCACTTTAATTCACAAAAATTTTGAATCACATTTGAATGTTTCTCACTGACTGTAATGTCATCTTGTAAAACCAAGCCATACTCCCACCAAACTATTCACGTACACAATACCCACACACAAAAGAATGAATAATTCCAAATCTAACAAGAATCTGCCACAGTAAGGTCCCCGTTCACAGCTAAGCACTAGTAGAAAGTAATATAATAAAATACAACTACCGATTCCTCTGAACCCATTTCATGGTCACATTGTATTTATTAATACTAACACCGCACAGGTACGTTTTGATTACATAAATTGCAATAAACCTGTTCACAGCAACGAAAATCTCCCGAATATGTTTATTCTGTGAATTAACAATTCCGAAAAGGGGTTTAGAAGGGACCGACAAATAGTCTTGCTTCACAGAGAAGAGATGTCCAGAAGAGGTCAACGAACCGCCTTGCTTTACAAAGTAAACGATGTTCAGAGAGTATTGTCGAATAGCCTTGCTTCAAAATTTAAAAGAGGTTAAAAAAAAGTATTTGAACTTTGCTTCACAGTAAGCGATGTTCACAAGGTTTTGACGTACTGCCTGGCTTCACATTAAATGGTGCTCAGAAAGAATGGTCGTATAGCCTTGCTTCATAGTAACAGTAAACAAAGTTCTAAAAGTATTGTCGAATATCCTTGCTTCATAGTAAACGATGTTCGGGAGGGCTCGACGAATAGACTTGCTTCATAGTAAACGATGTTCGGGAGGGCTCGACGAATAGACTTGCTTCACAATAACAATACTATGCCTGTTCAGCACTTTGATAACGATGGCTGCTCCAAATGGGAAACGAGAGCTCCTTGCTGGGAGACTCGACCATGAGAGAGACCTTGGCACATGTAACTGAGAACTGAGCTGGGCAATCTCTCTCTCTCTCTCTCTCTCTCTCTCTCTCTCTCTCTCTCTCTCTCTCTCTCTTTTTTTTTCTTCCTCTGTCTCTCTCAACACGCCGTGACAAATCGATGCGCTGATGAGTTTTCGCAACAGCCTCCGCCTCTGTTTGTGTGTTAATTAGGTCGTCGGGTCAAGGCATATTGCATCTGGGGAAAAAGAAAGAAAGAACAATGATAATGATGATAGTAACGATGATAATGAGGATGGTAACAATGATGATGCTGATGATGATAATGATGATAACACATATTATATATAAATATATATATAACACATATATAAAGAGAATGTTATAGATAGATAGATAGATAGATAGATAGATAGATAGATAGATAGATAGATAGATAGATAGATAGATAGATAGATAGATATCATTAATGATACACACATCTATCATCTATTTGTGGTGGCCGAATTTTGCTATTCAAACGGCTTTTTAATGGCTTCATCGATGGACTTGCGGCTTTCGCTAAAAAAAATTCTTTAAAATATTCTCCAGATCATGACGCCCTTGTTTTTTTTTCAGTTTTGAGACAATTTTGCTGCAAAAAGCTAAATTTCTTGATTTCACCGATCGCTTTTTGTAGCTAGGCCGACGCTTCTGTCTCTGTAATTTTAGAAAATTCGGAAGTGATATTTCGCGAGGCGCATTTTGTTTTGAGAGTATAGATTTAGATCTAGATTCTAGACCTACTCATTTTTGCATCTCTCAAGATTTATTTCCCCCATTCCAGAAGACTGTAAATATAGCAGGCCTGTGACTTAGTTGATATTAAAGCACCGATCATTCCTTTCATCAAAAGGAGGCCCAGCTAGTAAATTATATTGACCCC
>NW_004797359.1:1511031-1512197 GCF_000002075.1 Aplysia californica | reverse complement strand
GTGTGTGTGTGTGTTTGTTTGTGTGTGTGTACGTGTGTATGTATGTGTATGTGTGTGTATGTGTACATGTGTGTGTGTGTGTGCACGTGTGTATGTATGTGTATGTGTGTGTATGTGTGTGTGTGTGCGTGTGTGTGTGTGTGTGTGTGTGTGTGTGTGTGTGTGTGTGTGTGTGTGTCCATGCACTCGCGCGTGTGTGTGTTTGTGAGTACATGGTCAAACACCCAACCAATGAGCCAGGATCTGGGCAATACAGATAATATTATCTTACCTTATCCTGTCGTAATATATCTTATTTTATCTCAGCGTAGAAAGAGTTAAACCCAGGAGGAATCACACCTGGCCCTACGTGTGTGCGGGTGGGAGTGATGGTAAACAGCGTGAATTATTGACGGGCTGACGGGGGAGACATTTTCGTAGGGTTACTGGACACTTATGCAACGGCGCTCCACGCCTGGGACTGAGCATGTGAGTGCACGTGACCTACACTCGTGCAGATCTGCATGTTCGTGAGCGGATGGAGCTGTTTAAATATGTTTTTGTTTTTAAAAAAAAAGATGTAGGTGAAGACTAAAGGGGGAAAAACAAATGTAGTCACAAATTGAAAATCGTGAGGGTACCAATTTTTAACGCTTGTTGACTCATAACTATATTTCTGTTCAACTGTTGGTTGATTATTGTTGTTAGATTTCCCATTCAACAACACTTCACAATAAACGACCAGTCAAACAAATAGGAAGTTATGAGTCCACAAGCTTTTAAAACTGGCACCCTCACAATTTCCAGTATGTGACTATCGTAGTTTTTCCCATGTGCTCTTCAGGTGTGTTTACGATCATATCGACGCAATTTATACTATTTAATTTAGGAGGCGGGTATCCGACTGCTGCCTGCTAGGGCGGCCAACCCAGGCTGAGAGGGATGCAACTTACACAACGGTGCCCTCCTTCTGAGACAGAGCACGTACGTGAGTGCACGTGACCTAGACTCGTCAGATCTGCCTGCATTTCTGTGAGCGGCTCGGTTGGGTTTTTTGTTTTGTTTAGTTTTTGTTTAGTTTTTTGTTTGTTTGTTTGCTTGTAAGTTTGCTTTTTGTTTGTTGGTTTATTTGTTTGTTAGTTTGTTTGTTAACTTTGTTTCTTGTTTTGTTTTTGTTTGCTGGTTGT
>NW_004797359.1:1506824-1509218 GCF_000002075.1 Aplysia californica | reverse complement strand
CAGACACACACACACACACACACACACACACACACACCCACAAGTTATAACACAGAGCTGTAGTGAACTTTTTCACGTACAACCACACAACACCCGCTCCGTGACACTTTCTGACGGTCCCAACGGAACGAAAATAACAGGCGATATTATCTTTTAATTTGTAGATTAATTGATTGTATTTCATCCCGTTCGCCCGTTTAAAATGAGGACTGATTGGTCGTTCCTGCCTGCCAGGGCCAACTAAGGCTGAGTTGGGTAGTGACGCAGTATCTGTCCGGAGACGTCTCCGACGGAGATAGACCAATCAAAATGCTTTGTGCCTCTGGACCAAGTAAAAATATCTGGAGGGGTTACAGGGGGCATGCCCCCCCCCCTGTTTTAACCCATAATTTGATATTTTGCAGTCAGGTTTGCAATGTTTTGGAAAATAATTGATTTGCGATAATTTTAGGGGCTATATGAGTGATCTGCAGGAAGCAATACTCAAGTTTGAACCCCAAAGCAGTGCATCTGTGTGCGGGAGGGCGTCTCCGAATAGTTCCTGGGTGCTCGCCGGAGACGTATCCGAATATCTTCTACCGGGTAGTGAATCCCAACAGACATGGCAGAGATGTTCGATAAATTGAACCATGTTCTCGTCCAACACAAAGCAAAGAGAATACGCCACATTATGAAGACAATACTTCTTATCGAAATAAACATTTCATACTAGATCTAGATCTAGTAATAGCAACCCAAAGTGTGTTAAGACTTCATGAAAACTGTGTGACATATTGATACTAGTTTTTGACAATCCGTATCTGAAATTGATAAGATGATGGAGAATATTTTATAACAGAGTTATTCAATTCCATTTTCCAACGTGTTTTTAGAATGCTATTTTGTGTAATATATAATATTATGTATAGTGTATTGGCCTATTATTTAAACGGCCTGGTTGCTATGGGGTGACCTTATTGTGATAGATCTTCGGTGTATTATTTTCAACGATTTTTCTTTGCATCCTCTTAGTTACTGCGGCTACAAGATCAACATGATATACCTAGTCTAGCAAATAATTGGGTGGATGTTACCTCGGATTCTTTGGTTACATCTATCGCTCAGCTCATAAGAAGTTTATACCCTTTTATAGGGTTCCCATTAATTCTAATGACGGTTTTAGAAATAAAGACAAAGGGGTAAACAGAAAGTGGGTGCGATTAATCTTGTGTGATTTGTTCCTCCGTTATAGGTGACTGGCTTACCATTCTAAATACTTATCATGGACAAGCTGTCAAAATGTCCAGAAAGCAGAATGTTACAGAAGAAACAGAAAAGAAAAAATTTGATTATATAAGAATAAACGTTTCCCTGTTTTGACAATAGTGTCCACTTTTTGTATTTTTTCTTTCTCTTTATTTTTTTAAAAAATTTAGAATTTGAAGTTCGACAGAGTTATATTCCTGTGGCATAAGCAAACGATACTAAAGATTTTTTTAAAAAGCAATAAAAAGAAAAAAAAAAGAATTCAAAATGTTGGGCTTTGCACATATGAATAGCTCGCCAACGTGATGTAACAGTTTTTTGTGAGAGTTTTACGGCACATGGAACACAAAATAAATAGGTATCTATATAAATAATATAATATAATTGTGAAAGTTCGTCACTTTGGTCGTGTAAAACTCCCGAACCACTTAACTTTCGAATTTGAACGAAAAAAACACAACAAAAGCTAACGGTGGTTCAGAATCATTTAAAGGGTGCACAGTTATATTAAGGAGTCTGAAGTCACTGTAGTTTAATTTTCAGTCATCCATTAGTTTCATTTTGATCTAATCTTGGGAAAGTCTGTCTTCTAAGACGACATTGTAAACAAGTGAGGCTTCCGTTTACAAGCAGTGGGCACCGATACCACAATGACTTGACGATCGATTTTGTGAGTCCGTTCATATAACGGGTACCCATCTAGTTTCATATGGGCAGAAGATTAGAAGTGGTATAACTTTGAAATACCATACAAAGAAGAGAAGGAAGACTGGTAGGGTTCATAGATGTTTGACAAGAAAGAAGGAGCAAATCGCACCAGATCATCCATAATATATTTTGTATGAGCACAATTGCGGACACAGTTCGTCCCCTTCCCCCAATAGCAACCAAAAATAAAACCGACAAGAAAAAAAGCAAGAAAACAACCCAATAACAGTCTTAAAATAATACACCCAGAAAAAACGAAAGCAAGCGCAAAGACCCCCCAAAAATTTATAAATAAATAACCACACATTCTGAGAAATATTATATCCTGAAAACGGTTAGCGCGCAGTATCCAAGTAGTGTTCAGAGGCAGAGAGTGGTATCCCTCAAACAGTTCTCTCTCTCTTTCTTTCCCACTCTCTCTCTCTCTCTCTCTCTCTCTCT
>NW_004797359.1:1503346-1504682 GCF_000002075.1 Aplysia californica | reverse complement strand
CCAACCACCCGAGTGTCTGTCACCCTCCATCGATTTGGTGGGGACCTGAAAATATCTCGAACCTTCTGTAACACGAGGAAAACAGGCGAGAATAAACACACCCGTACACGAGGAGACCTGTCCCCTAGTTTGGTTGGGCACACACGGCCGACGTCTCATTACTACTGTTTAGAGGATTGTGAAGTGTATCTCTAACGACCCGCGTGTCTTGTGATAATTAGATGTGTCGCGACCTGGTGGAATCAGACGCTCGTCAATTTTTGGGCATTAATATAGACTTATTAAAGTATCACCGTAAAGCGTGTTCATATGTCTTGTATTTGGCGAAAAGAAAACCCCTCTTTCTGGAATTGAAGTCGAGATATTTGCGATTGCAGGTGGTGGGCTTGCTTGGTGTCAGAGGTAAAACTATCGAAAAAATGGCAGCCAAAGTTTGGTGCCTTCCAAAGCTTGAGAGTTATTGAAAACTGGAAAAAATACATTTTTCGTACCTTTAATAAACATTTTTCAGTAACTTGTATTCAGAAATGCGCTTTTAAAAAAGAAAGAAAAGGTGTCGAGCCAAAATATGTTTAAAAATTGCAACAACAACCAACAACAACAACAAAGAAACCTAAAATCCAGAAAAATGCCGCTCTCTCTTATTTCATTGTTTTGACAAGCGCCTGATTTCACCGCACTGCCCCACAGTGTCCGGCCAGAGGTTTTGTTCTTTGTCACTGAGGCTGTTAATGAGCCCACGGTGGCGGCGCTGAGTAGTCGGCGAATGGAGAGATGGGTAACCAAGACTTCTAGGCTCCACGGCCATACTCTCGAGCGAACAGACAAACGTACTTATACCCGAAGGCTGTCCTCGATTATACACCTCTTTCGACGGGCTGTTACCCGAAGGTTATCCTCGAATATACGCCTCCTTCGTCGGGCTTTTACCAGAAGGTTATCCTCGAACAACGAACAAAAGCCGTCTACCCTGAACAACGACTTTTTCTTGATGCCCGGCAGACTGAGAATTGTCCAGAACGTTGGAAGATCAAGCATTCCATTACCACACAAAGGATGACCAGATGACCAGATGACCAGAAAGAAGTTGACAACATTCACATCAGGACTACACGAAATAGAAAAGGCAGACGATTCATCACGAAACACGAACAAGTAAAATTGTTGGCTCATAGCTTTAGTAAGCGGTTTATGGCACTTGCAACTCAAGTAGGTCACATAAGTGCTGAATATTAGATGTGTTACTAGAGAGTAACATACAAAAAAACAAAGGAGGAGAGATAAAGACTGTACATGTTTCATAGAAAATAAGGAGCAAACCACACCAGAACACACG
>NW_004797359.1:1500096-1501863 GCF_000002075.1 Aplysia californica | reverse complement strand
TGTCTCTCTCTCTCTCTCTCTCTCTCTCTTTCTCGTATGATATTGTATACGAGACAGTGGATATTATAAGCATAACATTAAAACAGAGTTAGCTTCAAGACTCCATTTCCACGACACAAAGTCCACCTAATTCTGCTGTAGAGAAACTGCCACCTGAGCCCAATAGATCAATTCTAAAAAGGTCACCAACTGTATAAATACAGATTCACCAGACTCTGTGAAAGACGTTTTTACGACTGCTGATGTCAGTACATCTTATCCGACAATGCCGTTTTTTAATGGCCTTTGGATTCACTTCTGCTACAGCTTAAAAGTCTAACCCATAAATGTCGCACATGGTCGATCATTCGGAAAGAACGCGCTCCCATCCAAAGGTAAAGCAAAGTAACTGCACCTTTCATGGTTTTGCGAAAAAAAGAAAACGAGACACTATTTTAGGTTTATCATTGAGAACAGTCACTAAATTAGCTTTGAAAACTGCCTTTGGGGGCTCTCGTGGTCTAGAGGTTATGGTGTTCGCCTCTCATTCAAAGGTCCAGAGTTCGAATCCGGGTAGCGACCGAAAAACTTTATTCTCTAAAATTGTCTCCTTTAACCTCCTTTCCTGCTCTCTGGCAATGTTCTGTCGTCTGCTGTCCTCTTCCCTTTCTGCCCCCACCCCCTCACCTCCTTTACTCCCTCCTCTGAGCTCCTGACTCTTTCTGAAGCTTTCCTACGGCTACTCATTGGCTCCTTCTTACTGCTGTCTTTCCACCACATCCCTGAAATTCTGGCAAGAACGATCTCTACAGCTAGAGTTCTCGAACAAGGGCGAAAAATCTTGGAGGTCCCGTGTGCAAGTTGCGCACGTTAAACTTCCCTTGGTGGTCTAAAATCTTAATGTGTCCCGCGCGCTCATATGACTCGCATTTGCGAACCCCGTAAAACGCTTACCAATACAAAAACAAAAATAAAATTTTTTTAAAGCCATTTGAGATATAAATACTTAGTCCTCTGTTTTTTTTTCACAACAAGAATATGGGCAAGACTAATGCAACAAAATAAAAACATTTTTAATATATAATATTTTTTAAAATAATGATTATGAATAAATTAATAAGTTTTAAAATGAAAAGTTAAATACATAAAACAATAAAAATAAAATAAATAAATTTAAAAAAAAAACATTTAAGTTTGCCACATACGTTGCTCTGCCCCGGGACAGTAGGTCGAACCTTTATAAAAAGTTAACCCTTTCCGTGCCTGCCCGCTGTATCTCACTGACACCCAGAGCCACGCCTTTGCTAATCCACGGTCTGTCTGTCTGTCTGTCTGTCTGTCTGTCTGTCTGTCTGTCTGTCTGTTTGTCTGTCTGTCTGTCTGTCTGTCTGTCTGTCTGTCTGTTTGTCAGACCTTATTATTTCCCCTGGCGAAGAGAATCTATTTTTAAAATTTGTAATGTAAAGTAAGCCCGCTCTGTGTACAGATTTTTCTTTTCTCATTCTTTACTGTTTTATCTTCTATTTGATACACATACATGCATACATACACACCCACCATGTTATTATATGTGCATACATACATAACGTGTAAATGCAATTATACTAATAGTTATTATTATCCTTCATACGGTAATCCATCAGCTTTACATGATTTACACTATCAAACCCCTCATCAACACAGATAGTGAACACAACACTGAAGGTCACGGCTGTAGAACGCCCTGTTCCTGACAAGGTTAATGCGTCTGGCTCAAGGTCACCCCCTTCTCTCCTGTCCTCTCGCCTT
>NW_004797359.1:1498281-1499996 GCF_000002075.1 Aplysia californica | reverse complement strand
CCACTCCCCTGTCCCCCCTCTGCTCCCCATCCCCGCCCCCTCTCGGGACCATCCACCTAAACTCCGTGTCACCGACGTATGCTAACCATTAATTTGGAGTCTGGAGTCTGAGCTCACTAATCATTTTTGTCACGACACGGTGGAATCAGGCGCTCTTCAATATTTGGGCAGATTATATGGACTTAATGGTATCATATGAGATCTTGTTCATTTGCGTTGCTTTTGATGACTAAAGAAAGCCATCTATCGTGGGTAGAAGTCGATATATATTTGCAATTGAAGAAGGTCGGAATTGCTTGGTGGCAGAGATAAAAGCAGCGAGAAAATAGCTGCCAAAACTTGGTAGCTTCCAAAGCGTGAGTGTCCTTGGGAATTGCAAATTTACAGTTTTGGTTGCTTTAGGTCTGCGTTTTTCTCCCTAAAATCTACACAGAAATACATTTTCAGATTAACAGAAAAAGTGTTGAGACAAAAAAGAAATTAATTATCTTGACGAGCACCTGATTCCCCAACGACGCCACACATTTAAGCACTGGAACCACTTGTGTGGCGTCACCAACAACCCCTGTCACACACAGCTGTGGCTCGCCACGGGCGAGGAGACCAGTCCTGTCTTCTATCTGCTGGCATACTGGCGTCTGTGGCGTAGCGGTTAGAGGTTTCTCCGTCCCACACGGAAGACCCACGTTCGATTCTCGTATAAATAGTGTAATTTTTTTTCGAGCATCATGACCTCTACGTATGCGAAACTTGGAAGACAACGAAGACAGTACTGAATTAAGTCCAGAATTTCATCAACAGATGTATAATTCCTAAGATGTATCCTAAGAATTAAGTGGCAGAATAGAATAAGAAATTAAAAAAACTGTAGTAAAGGACAGGACAAAAGGATATATAAGTAGACATAAGACTAAGAAAGTCGCGATGGATGGGACACACCTTCAGAAAGCCCAGCGGAAACATCACATGGCAGTCACTGCAGCGGAACCCACAGGGAGCACGAGGCAGGGGTAGGCCACTGGAAACAAGGAGGAGATGTGTGGAAAGGGACATGAGAAAGATGAAGCTAACTTGGGACGAGCTTGAAAGGATGACCCTGGACTGAGATAATTGAAAGGAGCTTGTGTGTGGCCCACATACCCCTGCCATGTGTAGAAGACCTTGATGATAATCATGACCTTTTCTGTTTTAACGTTGCGCTCCTCTCGGTCCGGGTTGTCCCAGACAGGCAAAGTCGAAGTCTTCCTCGATCCTAAAGTACCTAAATTGTGTCGATGGAGGTGTAAAAACTCCCCCTTTTGTTTTAAAACTCAATGCCACAACCTGCTCGGGCTGTAAGGAAAGTAAGAAGGAAAAGGTCAGAAGTAGAAGAAAAAAAAGGGAATAGCTTTTTTTACAACCTGTAATTACGTAAGCAAGGTGTAGAAGACCGAGCACTTAATTTGATGTTGACAAAGCACTAATTACATCACCGAACATATATACGTTCATGACGTTGCATCAATTAATATGGCGACCCTATTAGACATAATATGATCAAAGGTTAAATTGCACAGAGTCGTGTGATATTTTATAAGCTAAATCAAATGTCACACAAAGACCTTTCACAGAAATATTGCTGTGTATATGGCGAAATTGTAGAGGGTAAAAAAGCACTCACATTACTGCTGCAGTTTATTTAAGGCGGAATCGACGAGTCTTTTTTTTTTTTAGGT
>NW_004797359.1:1496133-1498181 GCF_000002075.1 Aplysia californica | reverse complement strand
GCGCTCGCAACTGCATAAGGTCATATGAGCGCGCCGGACACATTGAACATTTTCAGTTGGTAGTAAATTTTGAATTTTGACCCGGTGGCAGCCGAAGCCTACTCTTATCGATTTTGGACCACTAACAAGGGGTCTCTAACTGGCGCAACTTGCACACGGGACCTCCAATGTTTTTTGGCCTAGTTGTAGATCTTCCTTACCAAAAGATCAGGGGAGTGACTGAAAGACAGTAGTAAGAAGGAGCCAAGGAGTAGCAGTAGAAATGCTGCAGAAAGAGCCAGGAGCCTATAGGAGGGGGCAAAGGAGATGAGGGGGTGGGGGTAGAAAGTGAAGACGAAAGCAGACGATAGAACATTGTTAGAGAACTGGAAAGGACGTGAAAGGAGAAATTTTTATAAAAGAGAATTTTCCGTCGCTATCCGGATTCGAACCTACGACCTGTTGAATGAGAGGCGAGCACCTTAACCTCTAGACCACGACAGTCCCATCGACGAGTCTAGATGTCGTACCGTGTTCCCGACGTGCGCAGATTTCAAAATCAGATGAACTGACAGAACTCTCTAGTGAGATCTCTATGGGGACTAAGTTGAATAGTACCTGAATTGAGTTTCAGCGTAGACTTCAAGTTTTATCCAGATCCATAGCAAGCTGTTTATTCAGTGGCCATTATTTCCTCTTTTTTTTGGACAGTCCTCATCGTTGATATTTGTAAGTGTTAGGCTTGGTGGGGATGAGAGGGGGGGGGGGAGGTGGGGTGGCTGCTACAAATCTGTCTGCTAAAGCCAACAAGGGCTGAGAAGGATACGACATCCCAGCTCGAAATGCTCCATTTAAAAAAAAGCAACAAAAAACAAACCCACAAGGGACTCGAATCCATTTCTCTGCAAGAAAGGACGAAGAGCTGAACTGTTACAAAACATTCACTGGTTCTCTATGTAACTGTAAAACTTTTATCACTGACTGATCGACTGACTGAGTAGACGTTTTTCGGCGCTATCGACAAACCCCTGCTCAGTCACAAAAACATCCCAACCGAAATGTAATACCAGCTCATCAACAGCATCTTCATACCAACATTAACATACCAGTGCCAAAAATGGTCTCTAAACAAGGCACAAGAAAGAAAAATCAATGCATGCCATATAAGGTGTCTCCGCAAAACCACCAACGTCACCAGAAGACATCACATAAGAAACGAAACCATACGTCTACAAACTTGAATGCCACCAGTCATAAAAATCATAGAGCATCAAAGAGTCAAATGGTTTGGAGATCTAACCAGAATGCCCAAGAAACATCTAGCGGCTAGAGCTTACAACACCCCAGAATCCGGCTTCGAATCAAGAGGAAGACTAAGAAAGACCTGGCTGGATGGGGTTAAAAAGGTCCTGGAACAACATAACATATCTATCACAGACGCTACACACCTAGCACAGGACCGAAACGTGCACCTCCCCTCGACATCCTAAGGATACCAGAGGAAGTTTTAGTTTTAGTAGAGGTTTTACGGGGCTCGCAACTGCATCAGGTCATATGAGCGCCAGAAGATTAGAGGAGTTACAAGAGAGTAACAAACATAAAAAAGAAGCAGGGGAGATAAGGACGATAGATGTTTGATAGGAAAGAAGAAGCAAACCACACCAGAGCACCCGCCAACCAGAGAAAGGAAAAAGTAAGAGTAAAGTATCGACACAATTTGTACACGTTTTCCACCAGTTCTTCGGTTCTGGAAGAGTTAAACTAGACGTGTGGAAGATTCCCCAGGGGGGAGGGGGGGCGACACCATCCTGATAAAAGCATCTCGGACAATTAAAAAAAGTGATTGTGAGGAACTCTTGTCTGTCTCCCGGCAAGGACGGATAGACCAATAAAACCTTTTACTTAAATGTCACAAGACGAAATGTTAAGAGATAACAATACGGTTTTCCGATCGAAGAGAACACACGCGAAAAGAAAGAAACAAAACAAAATTAGAAAGGGCTGATCGACATAAAGCCTGAGTGTCAGGGTGGTCTTCAATAACAACTACAGTGACATTCAGACGACAA
>NW_004797359.1:1492426-1496006 GCF_000002075.1 Aplysia californica | reverse complement strand
GGGGGGTAGGGGGTAGAAAGAACTACCACAGTCACATAAAAAACCCCACTTAACAAGAATAGGAAGGGAGGAAAATGAAATCAACAGGACTACTACAGTCACATTAAAAACAAAACAAAAAACATGAAACAAACAAAAAAGAAGGATAGGAAAAGAAAAGAACAGGATCACAACAGTGGCTTTCAAACGAAGCAAACACACTTAAGATTATTTTTTTAAAGGATGGGAAAAGAAAAGAACAGGATCACAACAGTGGCTTTCAAACGAAGCAAACACACTTAAGATTATTTTTTTAAAGGATGGGAAAAGAAAAGAACAGGATCACAACAGTGGCTTTCAAACGAAGCAAACACACGAAGTAAAAAAAAAAAAGGGGGAAACGAGAAAAGAATAACTGCAGTCCCAATACAACGAAACAAACACACTAAAATTAAAAAGGAAGGAGAAAAAAAAAAAAAAAGAATTCACGTTAAAAGACCGCGGGACCCTTTTGTAGCGGAGAAACCGCTGACAATGACATCTCACCTCACCTTTCCTGCCTCGGTCACATTCTCCTACAGCCGCCTATCCCCGATATGGGTACAGAAATGCCACATGGAATTTCATAAGTCAGATCAGTTTTTATCGGGTAAAAGTCACAAGAAACTCCAGACAGTAGCAGAATTTAAACTAGTTTCGATGACATTTTGAGAGGACAAGGGGGAAAAACAGAAACAAAACGAAGATACACTTATTTTAAAAAGTAAATCTCCTCGACATTCCTCGGAAGGCAACTGCGCTGAAAACACAATTTTTAAATAAATAATTTTTTAAATCTTTTCCCACTGGAAATGTCAACGATTGTTTTCGGAGTTAACGCTTTCCTGCTTGGGATTTGAATTCAAGTCTTCAACGTACACTGGCCATAGCATGAACACACATTATTACACCACGGAAACATGTTCTATGGAGTCCATGTCGAGCCCTCAAGGTCAAATAATATCGTATTTTTCAGCTCACTCTCCCTTTCCCTGTTACCATAGCGACCGAACGAGTTAACAGTGGGTTATTTACACTTTCAATACACCTAAGTCACGGTTAATGATATTTTGTGAAAATTAAAAAAGACCACAAAGGGTAGAGGAGGGGAAGAGGGGGGGGGTGGGTGGTGGTTATAATTTTCCAATTGAACGGGAGAGAAAAATAAATGATCGGTCAAGTCACATTTGGCTAAAAATAGTTTTCAGCTCAGCGTGACGACATACCTCAGGAGATACTACACCTCATTGATTGTGATATCTATAGCGAGGAGGGCTTGACTGTCATGACGTGCCTTTGAGCGCCTTGAATGCCCAAATTGAAAGGCAAAACAGGGGGCTCTCGTGGCCTAGAGGTTAAGGTGTTCCCCTCTCATTCAAAGGTCCCGGGTTGGAATCCGGGTAGCGACCGAAAAATTTTCTTCTCTAAAATTGTCTCCTTTCACCTCCTCTCCTGCAGCTCTCTAGCAATGTTCTGTCGTCTGCTTTCGTTTCCTCTTTCTGCCCCCACCCTTGACCTCCTTTGCCCCCTCCTCGGGGCTCCTGACTCTTTCTGCAGCCTTTTTACTGCTACTCCTTGGCTCCTTCTTACTGTTGTCTTTCAGCCACACCCCAAATCTTCTGGTAGGAAAGATCTACACCTAGCCTTCTCGGACAAGGGCTAAAAATCTCGGAGGGATCGTGTGTAAGTTGCGCACGTTAAAGATCCCTTGGTGGTCTAAAATCGATAAGAGTAGGCTTCGGCCGCCTCCCGGGCAAAATTCAAAATTTCCTACCAACTGAAAAAAAACCTTATACAGTTGAGAGCGCCGTAAAACACTTACCAAACAATAAATAAATAAATAAATAAATAAATAAATAAATAAGGGCAAAACATCGCTATAGTCGAATGCGTACACAGCTTTTCCCTCTTCAACCGTCATTTGGTTCCAAATGGAGTCAATGGTGTGCTCGTCAGTGAACAGGAATTACGTCAGAATGCATTAACTTGGATATTTTATTACAAGTCTATGGTACAGACAAACGGTCTAATGAAAGACTCTAAGTAACTGCCCTTGGCATAGAAAGACTTAATATTAAGTGAAACCTCGCCAACTGCATCTGCGGTATAGCGGTTAGGCGCCTCGCTGTTGCAAGCAGGAGACAGTGAGTTCGATTCACGAGAGGGGAGAATTCTTTTAATTTTTACCGATGAGTATCTCGGTCTTTCTGATGGGCTATTGTATCCCCTCTCAGTTCAGATTGGCCCTGACAGGCAGGGTCGGAGGCTCGTCATCCAAATGACCTAAATTGAGTCGAAGGGAGCGTAAAAACATCTAGATTTTAAAAAAAATCTCGCCTTCTCTTTGTCTGTTGATCCCAGTTAGTTGTACGACGGGCAACATCAGTACTTAAGTACTCGACACGCGTTGAAGTGAGTACGATCGATGGGTGGCGCTCCAGTTTCACTTAATTGTTTATAGCGAATCCATTAGCAATGACGTTGCGTTATTAGGGGCGGTAATTAGAACTCGCAGATTGAATCGCTTTGGTCACTACTTTCTATACATTGTGTTGTTTGTTGTTGTTGTTGTTGTTGTTGTTGTTGTTGTTGTTGTTGTTGTTGTTGTTGTTGTTGTTGTTGCTGTAGCTGTTGTTAGTTCTGACCTGTTTGTACTTTTTAGTCAAATATATTTTTTTTAAAAAACTTATTTGCAATTTTTACTGTTGGTGCTGTTGTTGTTGTTGTGGTTGTGGTTGTGGTTGTTGTTTCTGTTAGTGTTGTTGTTGTTTGTTGTTGTTGTAGTCGTCGTCGTCGTCGTTGTTGTTGTTGTTGTTGTTGTGGTTGTTGTGGTTGTTGTTGTTGTTGTTGTTGTTGTTGATGGTGATGTTGGTTCTAATCTCTTGTAACTTTTTTGTCTACTGTGTTTATTTTTGCTTTGTTGTCGGATCCCTATTCTTCTATTCGCGTATTTATCCATGAAAAGGAGAGAGAGAGAGAGAGAGAGAGAAGATAGAGAGAGAGTGAGAGGGGGTAGATAGAGAGATGCGGGAAAGGGGGATGGGTACAGTGAGAAAGAAGGAGACAGACGTACATACAGACAGACAGATAGACAGTCAGACAGACAAACAGACAGACAAACAGACACATGGATAAGAAGAGAGATCCACAGACTTAAAGAGAAAGAGCGGTGAAGGGCGAAAAAGAGAGGGAGAGAGAGAGAGAGAAAGGGAGGAGGAAAAGGAAGATACACAGAAAGAGTGAGTAAGAGAGAGAGAGAGAGAGAGAGAGAGAGAGAGAGAGAGAGAGAGAGAGAGAGAGAGAGAGAGAGAGAGAGAGAGAGCAAGTCAAGAAAGATAATGAGAGAAACAGAGGGATGGGCGGAAAGAGCGAGAGAAAAAGACAGAAAAGAAGATGGGGGTGGTGTTGATTTTCAAGGACGAAGTCAGAACTCTTTTTTCCTACAGTCACAGACATGCCACATAAATCACAGCTGCTAGAACATGATATCACGGCTCATACCAGATAGAAACTCTCATTTTTCTTGTCCAGTTAAGATAGTGAAAGTGAGGGAGGTGGGAGG
>NW_004797359.1:1489930-1491735 GCF_000002075.1 Aplysia californica | reverse complement strand
GGCAGAAGACAGACGCTGCTCACCCCGACCCCTGCTCTTCCAGTCTGCCCTAAACACGGCCCAGGTTCGCGTGAGTGGTGGGAAAAATCCGGCTAACCGGATACTTTTCAGTTTAACATCACCCGAATTTAGACTCTTAAACTCTCTTTCCTGACCCGTTTGCCGAAGTGGGTGCACGCATATTTTGAAGTGATTCTTCTAACCCATTTGCTGAAGCGGTTTATGACATATTTAATCGCAGAAGAGGTGCACTAACATTATCCGGATTTTGCAAAAGCGACTCCTTGCCCAGCCCTAGTTCGCGTGAGTGTGTCGCGGGGAGAATCACGCGAGCGAGCGAGAACCAGAATTTGGTGCCGGTTTTTCCGGTTGGGATCGATTCTCTTTTAGCCTATAATGTGGGTACCGAGTAACGATATTAAATCTTTAAGTTTGTGGGGGTTTTTTGGCTGTAAGTTAGAGACTTCTTCCTTTTGTTAAGTATCAAGAGTGTCTTTTTTCTCTTTCTTTCGTTCTTTTTCTTTCTTTCTTTCTATTTCTTTCTTTCTTTCTTTCTTTCTTTCGTTCTTTCTTTCTTTCGTTCTTTCTTTCTTTCTTTCTTTCTTTCCTACTTTTTTTTTGGGGGGGGGGGGTCATTGAATTCTTTCCTGACGTTATATTAATTTATTTCTCGGTACTTGTTCACCCATTCCTCCCTCCCCCCTCCCAAGTAAATTGTTGTTTGTATTGTCCTTATATCCATTTGAAGAAACTAAACGCGTGCTGACAAATGAATTACTTCTAGGATTTTAGTCCTATGGAAATAGACACATCACGCTTGTAGGTAAAATTTTTACAATTTATAAGTATGTGTAATAATAAAAGGCATGGAGTACTTTAAGAATATGGCATCAATAAGAAATCTACAAATTTTACCATAGTGTCGATTTTTGGCCTATATCTGCAATTGTGTAATCTATTCATTTAGTCACACCTAGTAGGCTTATTCGATGCAATCATCAAGTGCCAGATTTGCGACAAACATCAGCGATCTTGGTTTGCCATTCATTCCTTTGATTGGATGCTTAAAAGAAAATAAAAGCAATTTATCCAAATCTTTCCTCGTCACCCATTTGTCAAACTTTCCAAGTTAGTTTCTCTGGGTGTGCACCTACCTCGTTTATCTTCAATTTATTTTACTAGTGAGTGTTAGTTACTATTGTTCAAATCCCTTTTGTAGATTCAAGTGTCCCCCCCCCTCCCCCCACAAAAGACCAAATCCAAACATACTTGGACGCTTTTAAGCACAAGGGGGCTATCCCGAAAAATGCTGTTTAGAGAAAATCGAAGGTAAAGTTTTTGCCCCTTGTTCGGTTTCTCTAAAAGACAAGGAGAGTTTTCTCTATAACCGAACAAATATACACACCACTGAAACCAAACTTCTCATATAGGTAGAGCAATGTCCACTTTTGTTGTAGGTCAAGATTTCTCGAAACCATCAAAATCTGGGTTTGCCCGCTTGTCCTTAAAAGCGACCAATTTGTCTCTTCCTAGTCGTTTTTAACAGCGAGCTACCCAGGTGAGCTTGTTCAAGTACTGGCATCGATACCCCTCTTTACTGCCCGGCGCAAATGTCCGTGTGGCCCGCGCGTGCATGTCGCCGCCTCGTGAGTCGTGAGTCGTGAGCTGTGAGCTGTGGGCTGTGAGCGTCTGGACTTGCAGGAGCGGATATTGGGTGGTGGGTGTCACTCACAACTCCAGTTTGTCCCTCACAACGTCACGCCAATGACGCCACGCCACGCCACGCCACGCCACGCCACGCCACG
>NW_004797359.1:1487259-1488832 GCF_000002075.1 Aplysia californica | reverse complement strand
GGGGGGGGGTCGCAAAATACTTTTACCAATAATCCTTCCACTGCTCAAAGTTCTTAGCATGTCCCTGCAGCTCATCTTTTTCATTGGCATCTTTTCCACTGTGACATATTACAATGTTGTCATACTGATGCTCACAGATTCTATTAATCAATCCATCCATCAATCAATCAATCCATCAATCCATCAATCAATCAATTTATCAATCTATCAAGTCGTTAATCCGCATCAAAGCTAATCAATCAACCAAAAACACTCAATTGATTAAAAAAAAGTACCAATCATTCAACTTACCCCTCAACGAAGGAATCAATCAATCAACTAACCCTTGCTGGTGGTTGGAGAGCGCCACAGACATGCCCTACATCTTTTCTTTCTTTCTATTGTTTCTGTCCATCTGTCTTGCTTCTTCTCCGCACCATTTGACCGAAATTAGGTCGATGTCCTTCTCTTTACTCAAACTCAAAAGTAACCCCTCAGCGAAGGAATGAATCAGTCGATGAAATAAACATGGCACTGGCTCGGCTTTCAAAGCAAAGTCATTAAATGTACCGACTAAACAACACTCGCTGAATTGACAAATAAAACGACGCCACTGAATCGACTATCCAAACTGATTCTCTGTATCGACTAACCAAATAAATTCTCTGAATCGACAAACAATACAAAGTCACCGTGGGTAGGTGTGCGTGTTTGCGTGTGTGTGCGTGTGTGTGCGTGTGTGTCCGTGTGTGTGCGTGTGTGTGTGTGTGTGTGTGTGTGTGTGTGTGAGAGAGAGAGAGAGAGAGAGAGAGAGAGAGAGAGAGAGTGCTTGCACGCCCGCATGTATATGTGAGTCCGTGCGTGCATATGTGTTTGTGTGTCCATGTGTAGTTGTGTGTATAATGCAAGAATAAACAAACCAACCCCCCCTCACCCCATTCCTAAAAAAGTGTTACCAAAAAGTGTTACCAAAAAGGGTTACCAAAAAGTGTTACAAAAACGTGTTACCAAAAAGTGTTACCAAAAAGTGTTACCAAAAAGTGTTACCAAAAAGTGTTACAAAAACGTGTTACCAAAAAGTGTTACCAAAAAGTTTTACCAAAAAGTGTTACAAAAAAGTGTTACCAAAAAGTGTTACGAAAAGTGTTACCAAAAAGTGTTACCAAAAAGTTTTACCAAAAAGTTTTACCAAAAAGTTTTACCAAAAAGTGTTACAAAAACGTGTTACCAAAAGTGTTCCACCAGCGAAACGCAATCCCAACAGGCGGACAAGAAGCAAGACAGACTCGGCCACCCGATAGCGCTGAGCAATCGATTGTCTTGTGGTCCAGACTCAGGTTCCTCGCAGAAGGCCACCTGTTGGAGTCCGTTGTTGACGTGGGAAATACATCATTTGTGGAGGTATTTCCCTCAGACAAATGGTTATTGTTGGTTTGTTCTTGTCTTCGTTTGTAGCCGAGGTGGTTTGGACACCCCCTCCCCCCCCTCTTTCCCCTTATCTTTCTCTTTTTCTCTTTCCCTCTACCCGTCTTTTTCTGTTTCTCTCTGTTTCTCTCTGTTTCTCTCCCCCCCCTCTCTCTCTCTCTCTCTCTCT
>NW_004797359.1:1484515-1486944 GCF_000002075.1 Aplysia californica | reverse complement strand
TCTCTCTCTCTCTCTCCTTCTCTCTCTATCTATCTGTCTGTTTCACTCCTTCAAATGAAACATTCGTGTAAAGTGCATTTCCCGAGGACATAATGTTGAACCGAGCTGAACCTCAAACCTCCGAACACTCTGACGATCACGAGTCCGGCAGCCTAACCACTAGACTACCGACGTCACAAGCCAGAAGGAATACACCCACACAATGTCCGCTACATCAGCAGGTGCGAGACAACAGACGTCAAAAACTGTACGGGAGAAGAACGAAACGAAAAAATAAATCTGACAAACAACGGGGTTGATAGCATTCTGAAATTAACCCAACTTCCCGGTCTAAATATACTGCACTAGCTGCCATTTTAAAGGTGCTAAAACTCTAACAAACTGACAAGATCTTTCTTGTCTGTGGCTGGGTACCTATTCACAACAAGGTGAAAGGAGGAAAGTCATGTAAACTGCTTCTCTCAAGGATACAAAAGTATGGCCTGAGCCCACAAATAGACGAGTGCGAGCCCAGTTGTCTGACCACTAGCCACTGACGTCAAAAGTAAGAACCAATACGCCCACACAGTATCCAATATGGAGTCTATAGGTCAAACCAGTGCACGGTAAGTAACGCTGTTTGATTTTGAGGACACGAACTTTCGTCGACGCTTTGAAGGTTGAAGTCACTATTCGTGCTATTCGAATGACGTGGGCGAATGCTTTAAAAAAAAAAAAAAAGAAGTCCATCAGCAATATTCGTTATCCTACACTCTTGTTGACTCCATTCATCACTCTATTTCACTATGATGATAGACAAAATTTGTATAATGTAAATTATCGCTTAAC
This sequence comes from Aplysia californica, assembly GCF_000002075.1. NCBI lineage: Eukaryota > Metazoa > Mollusca > Gastropoda > Aplysiida > Aplysiidae > Aplysia > Aplysia californica. The sequence continues at coordinate 1,486,116 of NW_004797359.1, read as the reverse complement.
AAAAAGGTTTACACGCTTTACAATCTATATTATTATCCCAGCAGACCTGATAGCATTCTGAAACAATATCAACTTCCAGGGGAGCATACCGTGCAAGCTGCCTTTTCGTAGGCGTTAAAACACTCACGTACTAACAAGATCTTTTCGCTGTCTATGGCCGGGTGTAACAAAGTGAAGCCAGAGGGCTTGTGGCTCATAAATGCCAGGTGAAACTAGTACCCTGGACGCTGCTACCGGCGCGAAGAGCGTAATTACAACTGGACGCCACCACCCAGGACGGCATCTTGAGGGACAGGGAACCTTAGAGTGGGGCGTATTTATAACACCTTGCTGCCTCAAAATCAATTAAGTCCCTGATTTGTAAGATCACGAAGAACGATATGAAGAGCGTCACTTACGCGTTAATTGTAAATGCGTGAGAGTGCAAAACGATTTCGAGCGTTCAAAGCCCTTAAGTTCTTGGGAACTGGGGAAAGAAGATACCCGCATCCAGAAGGTACCTATTGAAGTCTGAATGATCAAAGTGAGATCATTACGACGCTGAGGCCTTATATACCGAGGGTCCGAAGGTAGAGGGCAGTTAGTTTTAGCTAGTTTAGTTTTTAGATCAGAGCAGACTAGCGTAGACTAGAGACGAGACCAGACTAGAATACCGAGAGCACATAGAGGTAGGAGCTAGACCAGGTTAGGCGAAGGGTAGTGACAATATTCTTGTACACTGCTAGATAATCGTCTGTTCGACAAATGTTATAACCAGTGTTTCAGGAAATAGTAGTCACCCTTCTGTAGATTAAAGGTCCTCGAAGCTAATAGCATGTTTTGTAAACGTCATAATTTCACTGTTGTTGATAATGAAATATGTCAAAAAATATTACAGCGTGAAGTTTTCTTGTCATCTTTGACATAGCCTATATGATCACGTGTCAGAGTGGTGGAACCAGTACACCAACACATTTTTAATACTGTGTTACACGGGTACCCATTCCCACCTGGGTGACGTGAGGAGATTTCATGTAAATCACCTTTCCTAAGGACACCACGTCGAGCATGAAATTCGAACCCCCGAACCTCTAAACCACCAACGTCACATCTTTTCTGTATTTATTTCCATGACTTTATATAATATTTTAATGTGCTGTAGCTTTGCGACGGGTTGGGAAAGATGAGAAGACGATATACAGTATCTGAGAGAAAGAAAAATAATGGCATGGCATTCAAATATTATTCGAATAGCTGTAAACAGTACAACAATCCTGAATGTTGAATAGTAGAGTCGAATGGGTTCAGCCCTGGTGTACAATGGTCTATATTATATTTAGTTTTCTCCCGGGAGATATGTATGTATGGGTTATGAAAGTCACAATTACTCGAGGCATTGGCGTCAACGGACAAGGGTATTGTCAGGGGCATAACAGGGCCAATATAACGCCTGTGTATTACCACATGTGTGTGTAGGGGGGGGGGAGGAGGAGTGCGGGTGGTGGTGTGCGCCCGCGCGCGCGTGTGAGTGTGTGTGTATGTGTGTGTGTGTGTGTGTGTGTGTGTGTGTCTGTGTGTGTGTGCGAGTGCGTGTGTGTGTGTGTGTTTGTTTGTGTGGGTGT
>NW_004797359.1:1482308-1484129 GCF_000002075.1 Aplysia californica | reverse complement strand
AGAAAGAGAGAGAGAGAGAGAGAGAGAGAGGGTGAAATCGAGATCATTCTTTGTATGCTATGTAACAATATGTACCCGGTTGCCCTATGCTATCCAGACTCGTTTGCTCCAAATAAATCTGCGGTTATTGCGTCGCCTCGGATCAAGACCGATGGTCGAGGGCTTTGGTGTGGGAACAAAGGTTTTTAATGAGGTCATAAACAGAGCTGCCTTGTTTACAGCGCCTTTGTCTTCCCTCCCATTGTCGTTTATCGGGGTTCCAGTTCTCCTTGCTCCTTCTTATCACCTTTTCCATCATCAAGTATGTGAGAAGGGGTGATGCCCAATGGTCAAAAGAATCCGATCTGCATAATCAGATCGGATCGGTTTGTGTTGGGTCGGGTAATGACGTTGACTTGTGCGTTTTTTTAAATCAACGGTACAGTCGGACCTGCTGTGACGACCACCTATCCGAGATAATCCCCCGTGTAAATGACCACTCCCCCCTCCTTTTGCTGGGTTGTTGTTGTTGTTTTACTGAATCATTATGATATTGTCCAAGAGGACAACCTGTCCAAAATTACTATTTTCTCCTCGACAATGGCTGCATACAAAAGAGCCCACACAGAGCAGAAGTGAATGGCCTTTGCAGACAGTGCATTGTCCTCAATTGCCCGCATCGATGCAGAAATTACGAGCGTATAGCTGCACGTCGTAATAAAGCTAGTGCATCATTTGGAAGAATCAGAGCAAGGGTTCGGGACTTCTGTGGCATTCGCACAGAGACAAAGTTGGAAGTCTTCAATGTTGTGGTCCTCTCAACCCTGTTGTACGGTGCCGAGACCTGGACGGCGTGCCAAAGCCATGTCAAGATGCTTAATCATTTATTCGGGAAGAACCGGGTCGTCAGGGGACCGAGAGCGCCGGATGTTTCGGCGGCCACAGGGGTAGAGGTCACATGAGGCCTGCATACTTTCTAATGTTGGACTCTTCTGCCTTCTTGGCGATACTGCCGGGAGCAGAGGCAGAGGAGGTGATGGACAGCGGTGAGAACGAGTCCAAGCATGTGGCGTCCCACACGAGGCATTTGCCGACCTCGAATGGAAAGATGGTGATGCCACCCTGCCTTTTGCCATGGAATGTTTGAGGATATGGATACGTTTTCGTACGAAATAGCTGGACATAATACCAGACACCAAATTCCCGATGAGGGCAAATGCCGAGAGTCTGGTTTCTATGCTCAAAAGGACTCAGCTTCGCTGGGCTGACCATGTCGTAATACTGTCTGATTTCAGAATCCCAAAGTCAACATTCTATTCTGAGCTGTCGTTTGGGAAAGTGCAGATTTGGCACACCCAAACAGAGCTGCTACAAAGACATCCTGAAAATATTTCTGAAGGACTTGAACGTCAATCCCTTGACATTGGAGAGTATGGCTCCCGACCAACTCACCTGCATAGCGCCAACTACATTAGGTAGCAAGTCACACCGGGCTTCACGAACCAGCAATAACTAAGCCAAGAGAGACGTCCGAAAAGTTGCACCCACCTACAAGTGGAAACAAATGTTTGTAATGTTCTAAATGTGGCCAACTCTTCTCTGTCTAAATTGTTCATATTAATATGTAGCCTGTACAATAAATGTATCTGCCATCGGCAGTCACTGACAGACGAACTATTGTTAGGTGCACATACGTATGAGTTGTATTTATGGACGAATGCAATGTATAACAAGAAAACGAACAAACAAGAAACAAACAAAAAACAAAACAAAAATTCCCCTCGGGGGTCAATAAAGTGGATTTTTTCATGGGAGGGGAAGGGGGAAAGGGGGGGGGGGGGA
>NW_004797359.1:1479445-1482208 GCF_000002075.1 Aplysia californica | reverse complement strand
AGGGGGGGGGGGGACAAAATAACCCACTTCACATGGGAGCAGGTGCTTCTCATTTCATACTGAAAGATTCTTTGTAAATATCTTTTCTCAGATGCCCGGGGTTTTTTTTTCTTCTTTTCGTTTCTTTTGTGTACCTCTACTATTGTATACTGTTATCTCTCCCTTCTTCCTTTTTTTATTCCACTTTTGTCAGTAAAATAATTGTCTAGACTGGCACGATTTGAATTATACTATGTTTCAATGTTAATTTTAGTGAGGGATTTATGGCACTTGTAACACAAATAGGTCATATAACGGCAAAAGATTACAGGTGTAACTAAAGAATAACATCGACAAAAACAAAAAAGAAGGTGGAGAGATAAAGACGGTAGTTGTTTGATAGAAAGTAAGAAGCAAACCACATCAGAGAACCCACCAAACACCCATATGCTATGATTTAGAAATTATGACTTGTTCGTATTTGGCAAGGCATTGTATTTTTCATAAATCTGATCAAAATGCAGATTACGTTACAATAAATTAACCTCTGGGTTTTTTCGGTGTCTTTTTTTTTTTTCCTAATATGCTGAATGTTGTCCTACTCTCCCAGTTTGTTATGCTTTCATTAGAACTTATATCCAGTGCCGTTTAAAGGCAGGATATTGTGACGAGACAACCGAAAAACGTTTTTGAATAAAGTTTTGGCACGATTATTGTGTGGTCAATTTGAACAAAGAAGCCCTACTCAAACATCCTTTTTCTCGTGCGTGTATTTTTTGTTCTTGTTTTGTCTTTTGGAAAGGGGGGAGGGGTTGTTTTCTTTCTGTATTGTTTTTTGTTGTTGTTTTTTTTCTGCTACACTGAGAGAAAATGCACTAAAAACTGTCTGAAAGGGAGATAATCTCTAATGCTAATACTGGTAGATTGCGTCCCCTTAGAGCACCCCAGGCCACATCCGGTGTGAGCCCAAGTACAACACGTTTCCTTCCCTTACTCAAACGGTTAGGTATTGTGTTAGCTTTATGTCAACGTGCTCACCCGTTATCGCCATATGACGTCATGTTGGAAAGATATGTCGTCAGCAACTACTAGGCTTATTGTAAACATCGCACGCAGTATCGATTCCTCTGTTGTGTAGAAGAAAACAGAGATCTCGTATGGGAAGCGTCGAGATTTTCAGATAAGGTCCTAGCTACAAAACAGTTCAACCAATCAAACAAAACACCGCCCAATGTGGCGAACAATGCTATTGTGAGTCTCTGAATCTGATGGCATCTCATTTCCCCCGCCGTATTTTATGACGAGCCGTGTCTATGTGATAAAAATGAAACATCCGCAAGCCAACCTCGAGATTTCTGTCTTCTAGATCTAGACATTGTGCCGTGCAATGTCTTTTATATTTGTGTAGCGGCGTACGAGATCCTAGGACATAAACATTACATCACTTGTGGAGAAGAATACAGCTTTTCCTGAAATTGTAACCCTGTGTAGGTTTTTTCTTCTTCTTGATTTTCCTTTTTTTGTTTTTTGTTTTATTTTTGGTTTATTTTTTTGGTTTTTTGGTTTTGTTTTTTTGTGTTTTTAGTGAAAAAAATGGGGGGGGGGTGTTGTTGTGTTTTTGTTTTGTTAGTACTTTTAAGAATTTAGTATTAGTAAGTTTACTACTCTTGCAACACTGGTATATTGTGCACGTTCTGGGAACTAGGGGTGCTACTAGAGAGTTGCATACACAGGAAAAAAGGTGGAAAGATAAGGACGACAGATGTTTGATAGGAAAGAAGGCGTCAACAACACCCAGTGGGGGGCGTCAATTACATTCGCTGCTTCTGTCAATTGTGGAATCTGTAAAATATTCCAGACATCTTTTACGGTATTTTTAGGGTGTGAAATTTCAGACATCACTCCCGCGAAAGACAAATTGTGGGAAACGGCGTGAATTGTCTTGAGATGGACTTCAAGAGGAGTTAAAAACAAAACAACCCCCCCCCAAAAAAAAATAACAAAACAAAAACAAAAAAAACCAACAACAACAACAACCCTTCAATAAAATCACTTACAATACATGTAGTTGTCATGACTACTTCCATTTTCCATTTTCCATTCTCTATTCCAGGCCTACCGTTAGCTGACTTGGTATCACGCGGAACCACTGAGCAGATGTCACTGGTTCGAATCCCGAACTCATCACAGTGGCGACCTGCCACAGCGTGTTGGAATTTTTAGTTTAGGTTAAGTAGAGGTTTTACGGCGCTAATATGGTCTCATGAGCGCCAGAAGATTACAGGTGTTGCAAGAGAGTAACAAACATAAAAAAGAAGAAGGGGAGATAAGGACAATAGATGCTTGATAGAAAAGAAGAAGCAGACCACACCAGAGCATCCGCCAACCACCAACGTATTGGAATTAAGAGACACATCATTTATTGATAATCTCCATAGCATAAAGCTGATAAACAGTTTTATAGATAAATTGTAGCATGCTCGTATTTCATTGTAATACAATGTTCCCAAACGGGCATCGAATGAAAGTGTAATTATGTCTCATCTGATCATTTCATCCATCACTTCCTTCCCCTAACAGCATCGAGCCACTTGCTCCCGACATTTCGTTTTCTCCTTACATCTGCACGCGGCTCAATCAGCGCCATTATTGTAAGAATTATCGTTGTCTATTGTCTGTCATCTCCCTACTTGCCTCTGGGACGTTCTTAGAAATCTGATTCTGACCACGTTTTTATTCTACAGCTGCAGCTCATCTTATCTCCCGTTTTTTCAGGGGGTTGGG
>NW_004797359.1:1464172-1477540 GCF_000002075.1 Aplysia californica | reverse complement strand
TTAGTATGTTTGCCACACTCGTGTGACCCGCTATTTCCGGGGTGCCTTGATAGTCGAAGCAGACTTTGTGCTGTTGAAGCTAGAGAGGTGAGCAGAGTAAGTCTGATTCCCTGTAAAGACTTCTCTGTTGACATCCACCCCTTGGCGCTCATATGACCTTATGCAGTTGCTAGCGCCGTAAAACCTCTACTAAAGCAAACAAGCTGCCATTGCCACAAATTATAGATCAGTTGCGAAAGGGGAATTTGCTTATCTCTGGATAACTGTGTTAGTTGGTTAATGTGGGACTACAATAATAAATTGCGGTTCGGAATTAGCCTCATGCAAGTCCGCCTGCGATAAGGGTTCCCAGATAAAGCCCCATGCACACTAGGGCAGTAAGTTTCCACACTGGTCGTGCAGCAGCGAAGTGTGACGTCACTAAGCGAGGAAGAAAGACAACCGGGCGAAAATTATTGCCTCATTTACATATTCGCAGCCGTGCGACCAGTGGAAATATTCCTAGTTTACGCGGGGCCCAATGCCTAGTGTTATCACCGACAATAAGTCTATGTTGTTGTTTTTTGACCGCCGGTTTATTCATTCATTCATTCATCCATCCATCCATCCATCCATCCATCCATCCATCCATCCATCCATCCATCCATCCATCCATCCATGCATCCATGCATCCATCGATCCACCGATACCTCTATCCATCCACCCAGATAGATAATTATTCATTTATTCATCCGTCCATGCATTTATTAACCTATCTATTCTTAGGTAACAGATGAGTGTTTTAAAAACAAATCGTTCCTAGAAATCAAATTTAATTATCGTTGAGTTTGTTTGTTTGTTTGTTTGTTTGTTTGTTTGTTTGTTTGTTATTTTTTGCTCCCTTGTTTTGTTCGAGCCTTTTGTTTGTTTGCTTGTTATTTATATTTGTTTGCTTTTGTCGTTGACGATGATGGTGGATTTAAACTTTTTAATTTAAAAAAAAATTGGGGGGTGGGGGTGGGGTTGTCTACTTAGTACAATGTCCAGAAAACAGGTAAAATCGAAGATCTTCTACCAAAAAATCCAACATATAATTGCCCAAAGAAATAAAGAAATGTCCAAAGAGGGAAGTCGATAGTATCTCAAGTTGTGTCTGTGTACTGCGGGGCCCTGTGGGATTTAACCAAAGGAGAAGCTTGGATTTTTCTTACAAAACCCAGCAACTTTGATTAATCCCACAGGGAGAAAAACGACAGGTCGCGGAAGTTTTATTTAGACGCTGAAAACTTCAATCTTTTTCTTTTAAACTTTCATATAAAAAAAACAACAACTGTTTTTCAAAGGTTTTCTTGGTTCCATCTGTACGTTTTTCAAAGGTTTTTTTTCCATCTGTACAATTAAAATTTGTTTTTACTAATAGCATTTACGTGGTCAAAAAAAGGTGAAAAGTTGTCCACAAATTAAGTTTCAGTCAAATTTGACTTACTTGTACTTCTGTTTTGCACTGACGGTACATGATCTATCTATCTATCTATCTATCTATCTATCTATATATCTATCTATCTATCTATCTATCTATCTATCTATCTATCTATCTATCTATCTATCTTGTCTGTCTGTCTGTCTGTCTGTCTGTCTGTCTGTCTGTCTGTCTGTTTGTCTGTCTGTCTGTCTGTCTGTCTGCCTGTCTGTCTGTCTATCTATCTTTAGATATATAAGCCAAATAAAGGCATCCAGAAAACCAAAACGATCACAACGCAAAAATAACAAGAAGAATGCAAAAAATGCGCTATTCTTCATTATAGATCTAGATAATATCACACACAACAGAAAAAGATCCATGAACGATGTTACTCACCAGATATGTTGTTATCTGTGGGATCTGCCCATTGTAGCTCCGTAGCTCTTCGGTGATGTGTTTGTACGAGCAGGGAATATTCTCCCACAGAAAGGCACACACACGTTTGGCGGTGTGGTCGTTGCGTCAAATGTCCTGACTTAATAAAACTCGTGTGCAATATCTGAACAAATGTCAGCCTTGTGTGTCTATTCCACTTAACGGTTGGTCAGATCTCCAGAGCCCAGGTTTGTATCCACAGTTGTTTAAATGATTTTCCGGAAAGTTTGAGCAGCTTCACTTTTCTGTAGTCGTCAAACAGTTTTCGGTAACCCAATCAATATAATAACCGCAAAAACTCGGGCAGAAGTGTTCACTGGATTTCTGGAAGTAGTGGAAGGTACTTCAAAGATTCCATCCAGAATACAGACACGAATTCAGTGGTGAATATCTGTATTCCCAGGTTGCTCTGTAAGTGTGTAAATACATTCAGATGTTCACGTGGAATATCCGGGAATGTCCAATGCAACAATTTGCCATTAGGTGAAGGATCCATGTGCATGTAGTTGAGTCATGTCGTCAGAACAACTCGGTTTTCCCGATATAATATGTGAAGCGTCAATGCGTAGAGACGGTATTGGACGCGATGACCTGCAGTGTTCTTGGACAGATGTGTGACCTTGAGCCTTGCTTTATGATGACGTTCTGTGGAAGAGCAAGAAAATGAACGATGTGTAAAATTTTGATAAGAGGATTATTTCATTTGTAACAAAAATGAAATAGGTCATTAATATAAAAGCCGAGATTTAGATTCAGTAAAAGTTTTAAGGCATTTGCAACACAAAAAATGTGTTCATATAAGAGCTGAAGATTAGAGGGGTTACAAGAGAGTAGCATGCACAGAGAAGAAGCAGACGAAAGAAGTATGATTTAGTATGTTTGATAGGATATTTTACGATAGAAGGATCAAACCAAACAAGAGCACCCTTAAACCACACATGACGAAGAAGAGTGAAAGTGAAGGGCAATAATTTTGAGATGACTTGATCATTCGGTGAAAGTGCAATAATTCTGAGATGACTTGATCATTCGGTGAAAGTGCAATAATTCTGAGATGACTTGATCATTTGGTGAAAGTGCAATCATTCTGAGATGACTTGATCATTCGGTGAAAGTGCAATCATTCTGAGATGACTTGATCATTCGGTGAAAGTGCAATCATTCTGAGATGACTTGATCATTCGGTGAAAGTGCAATAATTCTTAGGTGACTTGATCATTCGGTGAAAGTGCAATCATTCTTAGGTTACTTGATCATTCGAGGAGAGTTTTAGACCAAATCAAATCTAGGAATGTTGACTTGGGAATTTGCTTTCCACGCACACTAGGAACATTTCCTCTCGTTGCATGGTTGCTAGTATGCAAGTGAGAGTGCAATTTTTGCCCCACCCACGTTTTTAACGTTGCAACAAGAACAACAAAAAATAGCTAACGTGTATAATTTTGCTGCATCGCGTACCCGGGCTGAGCACTAGAGATCGGCGTGCACCCTAAACAAATCTGTAAAAAATTAAAAGCTCGAAAAACACGACAATCCTTTTTTAAAAAAGGGGAGCTTTTAGTTTCGAATCGTGCCATAGCACTTGTTCGAACTGTAAAGTAAAAAAAAGAAAATTGCTCGACGACATTTTACGTTTCGCACAAGAAAAGTTTGAACTTTAAACTTTCAAGTGCACGTGCTGTTATCAGCATCCCCCGCCTCTCTACGAAAAAACAAAAAACAAAAAAACCAACAAATCTTTTTTTTAAGCGATGGATCAGCGTCCGCTTTTTGCTCAGCTAAAACTGAAACCATACCCTTTTTTAGACGCACGATCAACAGATTTTTTAAGTGCATGTTTAGAACCGTGCTGCAGGAAAAGGTCACTGAAAGAGCAAACCATTACGAGCAAACTGAGACGGATATGGGGAAAGCGCGTAGTAGTGATAATAATAATAATATTATGAACATGTGTGGACCCAGTGATATCTGAGTCAGCGACAGAAGTTGTTCCGTGTAATGTGGTCCTTCTCTACTGTATGATATACAGGTATTGTTGTTTGTTGTTTGTTTGTTTGTTTGCTTGCTTGTGTGTGCGAGTGTGTGTGTGTGTTGGTTTTAAAAATTTTGTTTGAAGATCTAGCTGCTGGTTTTATAAGAAGACGCATCGACATGATTCTGTGTAGACTGCGGGCCCTGTTTTTTTGTTTTTGTTGGGGGTTGTTTTGTTGTTGTTGTTTTTTTGGGGGGGTGTTTTTTAAATAATCTTTTTCACAAGATCTAACAAACAGAGTGACTCGAGCGGCAGACAGAGATAACTTGTAAATACGTCAAGATTTTGAGAAATATTGTACATATTACCTTTTTCGAATAACATCAAGAGGCTAGCCCAGGATAGAGAAAGGTGGAAGGTGTTTGCCCGTGGCCTATACCCTGGTGCAGGCTGAGAAGGTGTTTGCCAGTGGCCTATACCCTGGTGCAGGCTGAGAAAGGCAATGATGACCTTTTTTCGTTTACCACAAAAATTAATGCGTAGGTAATTAGTCACATTTTTCGTTGTTGGAAAGTCTGATCGCACGAACAAATTCATCAGTTAGAAGCGGCCCCCATGTGATTTTTCGAGAATACCGTGTATTACATGTTAGGGATTCTGTCGACAACTTTACTCCAAATTTTGGTCACTCTATGCGAGGAGTTGGGAATGAGGGTGATGTCCTCCCCTTCTCCCCACCCCACCCCACCCCACCCCAAGGACAGCCTGTGGAGGGGGGGGTCTACGGTAGGCACCAAACAAAGAGCCAAAATAACGTCAATGTTCTTGTACATCATCATTCCCAACTCATCATCATCATCATCATCATCATCATCATCATCATCATCATCATCATCATCATTAATATAAATCGCCAAAGTTAGATCTAAAAAATCGTATTTCCAAGCAATATTTTTGTTATTTAGAAGAAAAAAAATCTAATTTTAACTACCACATTAATTAACACAATAATATGTTCCTCATAATTTACCAATTTCGGCTTCCAATCAGGAAACAGGACCAACTTATAAAAATGTAACAAAACAATGTATGAACCATCGCCCACCTGAACGTGTTCTTGTTAGTTAGTTAGTTAGTTGGTTTATTAGTTAGTTAGTTAGTTAGTTAGTTAGTTAGTTAGTTAGTTAGTTAGTTAGTTAGTTTGTTTGTTTGTTTGTTTGTTCGTTTGTTTGTTTGTTTATTTCTTCCTTCTTGTTTCCCCCTTTTCTATAAATAGCATCCTCAGGTCAGCTTTCCACTCGGCACATTTCTCAGTCCGAGTCCTGGCTCCAGACATTTTTGGAGGTCAGAAGTGATGGAAATAGTTCGCTGGTCAGTCACCGGAAATTCGTTCGCCAACTTAACGCCATTCCAGTGTCCCTTCCTGGTCTGTCAAAACCCCAAGAGGGACCGCCCACCCCGGGTATCCTTCACCGCAAAATCCCACGGGAGGGTGGAGCCGGGTAATGAAAAAATGTTGGTGGTATGAGAAAAACGGAAGTCTTGGGGAAAAATGTGTGCGAAATTGTTTAGGTGCAACCTTCCCTTGAAGGTTATTTAAGAGACAGGACCTCGAAATCTAACGTCAATTTCTCATGGAACCTAGCCACAGGGGAACATTCGGGTGAAGTGTCATTTTCAAGGTCTCGTCTCAACGTAGGATGGAGTTGAGCCTCGAAACCCCAAACTCTCAGTCTCACGATTTCAAGTCGGGTAGATTACGATTTCAAGTCGGGTAGGTTACGATTTCAAGTTGGGTAGATTACGATTTCAAATCGGGTAGGTTACGATTTCAAGTCGGGTAGATTACGATTTCAAGTCGGGTAGATTTCGATTTCAAGTCTGGTAGATAAACCACTAGATCTAGAAAAGATAACCGATGTTAAGTCTTGAGCAAATGACATTTACAAAATTAAAAGAGTTCAAATAACAGCAAGTTCTAGGTTAGTTTTCTTAAATGTTTATGGCACTTGTTACACGAATAGGTTATATAAGCGCCGAAGATTAAAGGTTTTACTAGAAAGTGAAAGACAAAGAAAATAAGAATAAGAGAAAAAGACGATGGATTTTTTACAGTAACGAATGCACAAACCACACCAGAGCACCCGCCAACCACACAGCGAACTTAGAAAAAGGACAAGCATAATAGAATTAGTTTAGAGAATCGCAGAAAGAGTCAATATATATATATATAAACTTCAGCAGTAAGATATATTAGAGGATATCATTAAAGAGTAACTAACATACCAACAATATCTAAACAATAGTGAGGAGAAAAGGTAAGTCATGTCTGACGGAAAATAAAGAAAGAAAATGCAGAGACGAAAAGAAAGCGGAAAAAAAACATTTAAGTGACATGGGAAATTAAATACAGTCTGCTTTCCTATCGTCAAACTCGACCCCCTTATTCGAGGGGAAAAAAGTTATGATATAAGTGACAAAGAAAATGAAATGCTGTCTGCTGTTCTCTTTTCATCAAGCTTTACGCCCTTGTTCCTTCCACGTTTGTTGGTAAAAAGTAGAAGGCCACAGCGACATACATTAACACACCCGCCTGTTGGTGAGAAGGCCACATCAACATTAAAACACCCGTCAGTTGGTATGAAATCCACAATAACATTTTAAAACGCCCGTCTGTCGAGACTCGGTTTGTGCCAGGAAAAGTGACAGCTCTCAGACAAAATCGCCAGGATTATAAACAAGCATCAAACTCGTGATAACTTCACTGGCAAGGCAAGCGCTACGCTACATAAAATACCATCGAGAACGCACCCAAAAAAAATTTACTAAAAGATTGGAGGTAAACAGAAGTATTGATCATTCCATTTTGACAACCCCTGAGTTTTCTTTCTGTTGTCCACTTTTCGTCAACCTGTCTGGCCTCGTTCGCACCCTATTACGGTTGAGAGAGAGAGAGAGAGAGAGAGGGGGGGGGAGAGAAAGGAAGAGAGAGAGGGAGAGAGGGAGAGAGAGAGAGAATAGAAAAGAGATGGAGAGAGAGAGAGAGAGAAAGAGAGAGAGAGAGAGAGAGAGAGAGAGAGAGAGAGAGAGAGAGAGAGAGAGAGAGAGAGAAGAGACGAGAGAGAGAGTTACATTACAATTTGTCCACCACCATTTTTATGTCGTTTGCTGCGCTTCTATATCCTTCTATACGTTTCTCGTATAATTATTTTGATTGTCAACAGAGCACGCTTCTGATGTCCACATAAGGCTGCCCAGGGAAGAAGTTTTAGAAAGCCCAGGCAGCGCTGGTAATATCGAAGCTAGCGGTGGCTCTTCTAAATTAATTAACAAATCACTCGAAGTGTTCGTGTATCAATCGATACCCTCAATGACTGGTTCTCATATCGCAAGATACGGAACACAGGCTTCAGTTTGCCGGGACCTGGACGTAATAAATGTCAGCTACCGTCGAGTTTGTTTCGCTATTTTAGCTTGCTGTGACACTATGCTAATCCAGTCCGGAATTTGAGGCCACAGGTCGATGTACAAATTTCAAAATACAATCAGTACAGTGAGTCGAAACCCATAGATACAGAGTGCATAAAAGTACAACCAAACTGGAAAAAAATAATGATTAATCGACAGAGAGGCACGAGAAAGAGGCTAAAACAGCACGTAGACGTGGATAACTGGTGCCTCTATAAATACATTATGGATGGTCTGGTCTGGTCTATCATTGCAGGGATTTATTTTCTTTTAATGTAAGCGTTTCGCGCGCCCATCGACACAATTTAGATCAAGTAATCAACTGGATGTCTGTCGCAGATCTGGCGCAGGATGATGGTGATGATAATGAATCAATTAGAAGGCGGGATTCGACCCTGAACCATCAGGGCCAACCCGGGCTGAGAGGGATACAACGTCCCTGCAGAAAGATGGAGATACTCGATAAAAACCCTCAACACAAGGGAGTTAAACTCATGCCTTATACGCGTGTTGGCTAAACTAAACGCAGAGCAGCTTCTCCACAGGCGCCGGTGAAAGTTAACAAAGATATCGATTTTTTTAAAAATTAACCGAAGTGAATAATTATCATAACTGTGTAAATTACAGCTGTAGGTACAAGACACTTTTACTTCTTTCTTAAAAGATTGGCAGACTGGTTTTTTTTTGGGGGGGGGTTTTCTGAAAGTGTTTTTACGTCCCGTTGACACAACTTAGATCACTTAGGAGGTGGGCTTCTATCCTCACTGAGAGGGATACAACATCATCCCAGCAGAGAGAACCACTCTGGAATCAAATCTGGGTCTCCTGCGTGCAACGGCGAGACGCCTAACCTCTGCACCACCAAAGCCGCTGGTCTTGGCAGACTTTTCCTTGCAGTTGCGAGCGCCGAAAAACACTTACAAAATTTATTTTTTTTAAAACCCGAACAAAAATGACTTTTCCTGAAAAACGCAAACTCTTCATTACTGCCTAATGTAAAAACAAGAACCGCCTAGGCAAGATCAGCATTCAAGCAATTATCCAAAGTCTGGAAATAAAAAAACAACGACTCCCTACGCACCAAGATTCGACTCTTTAATTCCAATGTCAAGTCTGTGCTCCTCTACGGCTGCGAAACTAGGAAGAAAACAAAGACAGTGCTGAATAAAGTCCAGACTTTCATCAACAGATGTATGAGGAGTATCCTAAGAATTAAGAGGCAGGATCGAATAAGAAATGAAGAGCTATGGAAAAGGACAGGACAAAAGGATATAGAAGTAGAAATTAGGACTGTTAAAGTGGCGTTGGATGGGACACACCTTCAGAAAGCCCAGCAATTACATCACAAGACAGTCACTGCAATGGAACCCACAGGGAGCACGAGGCAGGGGTAGGCCACGAGAAACAAGGAGGAGGTGTGTGGAAAGGGACATGAGAGAGATGAAGCTCACTTGTAACGGACTAGGAAGGATGGCACAGGACAGAGATAAATGGAAGGCGCTTGTATGTGGCATATACCCTGCCAGGGGCGAAAGGCACAGATGATGATTACTGGTTAACTAAAATTCATAGAGATCAATGTTTTATTCAGTGTTTACGCATTCTAAAAAACTTGAATCAAATCAACATTCTGTTTCCTTTTTTGATACGTCTTTGTATTCCTCTATAGCGTCTTATTTCAGGCGCCAGAGTTGACCTAATTATCCACGTCCTCGAAAGAAGTGTGAGGCAGCGTGGTGGAATCAGGGTCTCGTCAAAATAATCAAAGTGAAGAAAGTGGCATTTTTCCGCGGGTTTGTGAATTTTTATCAAATTTTTGGTTTTTGGCTCAACACCTTTCTTACCCGTTAAAGAACTCATTTCTGTGTGGATTTAACTGAAAAACGTTGATTGAAGGCACACACACAAAAAATGTAAATTTCCAGTTACCACGGACTCTTAAGCTAAGGAAATAACTAACTTTTAGCAGTCGTTTTCTCACTAACTTTACCTCTGAAACCAGGTGACCTGCACCTCCTTCACCTTCATTCGTAAATATTTCGACTTGTATTGAAGATAAATTATGGATATTATTATCATCCAAATAAAGACAAGCAAAAAATATTTAAGATGATACCAATAACTCCACATACCCAAAAATTGACGAGAGCCTGATTCCACCACGTCGTGACACGAATAGACTGCGCGTCCCCCGAGAGAAACTATTCAAATCAACTTGGTTTTCTTTTTTCTTTCTTTGGTTGTTGGGTTTTTTTTTCTTTTAAAACGGACTCTCATTTGACAGTGTAGAGTTCGGGAGAAGACAAGTGTTTAATAAAGAGGGAGATGAACTATCCGGACTGGCTCCCCTGTGTGGCTTCCTGCGACACTCACGAGACGGCGCTAGGCGGGATTCCAATTTAAGTGGGATGTTTTCTCCAATGTTTGCTCTCTCGCTGTCTTTCTGTTTCTGTCTCTATCTCTGTCTCCCCCCCTTCTCTCTCTCTTTCTCTCTCTCTCTCTCTCTCTTTCTCTCTCTCTCTCTCTCTCTCTCTCTCTCTCTCTCTCTCTATCTATCTATCTATCTCTATCTCTCTCTCTCTCAGTCTTTCTCTCTCTCTACCTATCTCTCTTGTTGAGGAATTCTGACTGCTCCTATCTCTCAGAATTTTTTACTTCACCGTCTTTCTCTCTCTCTCTCTCTCTCTCTCTCTCTCTCTCTCTCTCTCTCTCTCTCTCTCTCTCTCTCTCTCTCTCTCTCTCCTTCACTTCATCCCCCCCCCTCTCTCTCTCTCTCTCTCTCTCTCTCTCTCGCTCTTTTTCTCTACCATCTCTCTCGCTCTTTCTGTCTTTCTCTCTCTCTCTCTCTCTCTCTCTCTCTCTCTCTCTCTCTCTCTCTCTCTCTCTCTCTCTCTCTCTCATCTTTTCACACCCCCCCTCTCCGTCCTATTCGCTCTTTCCTCAACTCTCTGCAATGGTTTCCTTACCTGCCCGCTGCCATCTCCTAACAGATGTAGTTCTCACAACTTTTAAAAATTCTTTCTCGCAGGAAATTTTCAGATGTAGTTCTCACAACTTTTAAAAATTCTTTCTCGCAGGAAATTTTTCCACTCTCTAAAGTTTAACGTTTGTATGCCACACTTTCCCCGTCCCCTTTCCAGATAAAGTTTCTAATTTAACTTTAATTTGTTTGTTGTTGTTTTTTTATATCTTCATATTTTCCGCTGCAAGACTCAATATACCCCACTTGTATTCCAGTCGACGCCAGGAGTTACAGATTATGACCTTTCTGCAGTCTCAGCAGCGAAAGCCGTCGTCTACTGTATGATAATAACGTAATTGATTATGTCTAGGCATAGCATGTTTAGAATTAAGCCCCCTCCCCCCCCTCTCTCTCTCTCTCTCTCTCTCTCTGTATGCTACTGTAAATCATATTTTTCGTGTAATTTCCCTGGGGAGGGGGGAGGTCGATAAAGGTGAAATTGTATCCTATGTTATTTACTTACATCGTCTTCTCAACAATACACGTATTTACTTTTGATGCTACTTTAAAAAATGTCACGCCCTACCTTTGTCTCTGCATTATCGAAATTTTATGTATCCCAGGAGTAAAATATAACGAACAATTATTATGTTCGCCATTATCGATTTTTGATTAATTGATTGATATCTGTTTTATCTGTTTGCGATCCAATCCAAGATCGGTCGTTGATGCTTCTTTATTTTATCTGCAACCCCCCCCCCTTTTTTGTATTGATATGTAGACCTTTTCCACTGAGGACAACAGAGAGCTGAGAGGAGTGGAGGAGATTAATTGTTATCATCAGTCAGAGGCAGCCCAACTGATGGCAGTCCACGGGAGAAGAAGTAGACCCTTTTTCAGCTTAATATATTCTTCAGAAGTCACATTCTTGTACTTAATTATTGTGTGTTTATTTTATCATAAACAAGCTTAGGGATTATTTAATTCTATTTCACAAAACTTGTTGGGTAACTGGAATCACCTAAACCGGTGTCAAACTGTCACATTAACAAAACATTTTAGAACGATTGGCCTGTCACAACTTTGGAATCTGTCTGAGGTGGCGAGAGATAAGAGATAAAGGCTTGTCGCCTGTTTCCATAGCTACTACACCGACACCTCAATCACCTCTGTGCTTCTGGGTTTTTTTTAACTCATATTATTATCCCAAGTGGAAGGCAAAAGAAGGATTGAGGGTGTCAAGGAACCCTTTAGAAATCATAATATCCCAATTGAAAGAGCCGAGGAGCTGGCCTGGCCTACCATAGAAAACTGCATCTCCCCTTGATGAAATAGTAAATATACAAGAAGTATCCCCATCATACTTTGTTTGTCAGTCTGACTACCTTGTATCTTCCCTGCCTCTTGTATAGTGTATTATTTGTCTGTTTATCCTATTTAGTCCACGTCATCTACAAAGTTATTTCGTTCCCCGTCCATCTATCATGTTTTCATTGTGTCACCTATATGTTTTGTTCTTGAGTCTATCTTGTTTCTTCTATCTCCCTTTTAAACCCCGTTATTTGTCTGTTTATTCTATACACTCGTTTTAGCAACACCACAGGTGATCTTTTACGGTGCATTTCGCTACCCCAGAACTACGAACGCGGGCAGTATTGCATACAAGAATGCCAAGAATGACTTACGTCTGTATGCACTACTGCCCTCGCGGAGTTCTATCTGCTCAATAACTACTTTTGAGAAATTTGACGTCCAAATTTGTGAGTTTAGTTCTATTAGAGGTTTTATGTCGCTCGCAACTGCATAAGGTTGTATGAGCGCCAGCAGTTAAGAGGTGTTTCAAGAGAGTAACAAACATTTTTAAAAAGAAGAAGGGGGAGATAAGGACGATAGATGTTTGATAGGAAAGAAGGAGTAAACCACACCAGAGCACCCGCTAACCACCCACCAAATTTGTGAGTTTCACAATAATATGCGAAGCTTTTTCGAATGCAACTCTTTGAATATCTTGATAACGAACTCCGAATATTCTTTCGATTTCGATAGAGTAGATAGAGCCTTTATTTTCTGATCTCGTGGTCTTAGTAGCTCAAAACGGCCAAAAACGCCTGAGGGGTTAGGGTTATGGTGCACCTTATGGTTAGGGTTATGGTGCACCTTCTTCAGATTGTGTTGTCCCCTCATGAACAAAGGCAAACAAATATAATGTAGAGGTTTATGGTTAGGGTTATGGTAATGGTTAGGGCTGGGGGCATTTATTGCTGACTGTGATCCCCTCTTGATCAAAGAAAAACGATGATAATGACATAGAGCCTAGGGTTCAGAGTTTTTGTTATGGTTATTGATATATCTCTTGGGTTGGGCTTAGGGTATATTCATTGCAGATTGTTTCATCACTTTATTGACGAAGGCAAACACACAGAGGTCGACAAGGATATTTCCCCAGCAATCAACATATTATATTTGTTTACGCGAGAGCTTCATTATAACTCACTTATGATCAAAGGACCTCTTTGCCACTGGTGGTATATCGATCAAGCAAATTATAGTTCTACAATAACTGATGATTATTCCTGCACGTAGAACGTAAGGACTCGGCTTTAATAAGAGGGCGGTGCTATGAAACCCTTGGCTTATTTTGTAGCTGCATAAATGTATCCCCCGTTGGCTTGTTAGGCCAGTCACCGTTTCACCAGAGCCCCTTTAGCCAGCAACGTTTCGGGGTGACCCGGGTCGGTCTTCATGGCTAGCTTAACGCCTCAATGACATAAAGCCTCACCTTACTTCTCCCAGAGAACTCATTTCACAGAAAACCAACGAATCAAAAGCTTTGGCCACCTGCCACAAATGCTGCTACCTAATCAGCCAGCCTCGAGAGCCTTTAACGCCAAGTACTCGGGCTACAAAAGAAGAGGCAGATCACGCAAAATGTGGATTGATGGAGTCAAGGGAGCCATAGAGAAACAACAACATCTCAATTAAAGAGCTGTAGAGTGGGCCTACCGTGGTAAATTGCTTCTTTCCTCGGTTCTCAGAGGCAACAGAGGATGAAGATGAAAAGAAGAGAGAGAGAGAGAGAGAGAGAGAGAG
>NW_004797359.1:1460210-1463213 GCF_000002075.1 Aplysia californica | reverse complement strand
CAGACAGACAGACAGACAGACAGACAGACAGACAGACAGACAGACAGACAGACAGTGAGAGAAAGGATGGGAGGGAAAAAGGGGGGGGGGAGTGAGTGGGTGGGGACAAACTAGAAAAGTATGTTCGAGAGGGAGACATAAGAAGAAGAAAATATAAGGCCTCAACAAATATTACCGTTGGAAAAAATTGTTTTCAAATGACATGGACGAAATCAATAAGACAAAAGAATTCAACAGCATGATGATAACTTGGAGAAGTAGCTCAGTGGTTACTGAGCACAGGCTCATCATAATGTCAAGTGTATGATAACGATGCAGCGTTTAGCTGGGTGGTCTCTGGGATGTATCTATGCTGTTCGTCATTTTGAAATGTGCAGTATATGCAGTTTTTACAATTTTCTGGAGAGCCAAGAAACAAACAAACAAACAAACAAACAAACAAACAAACATACAAACAAAACAAAAAGAAAGAAAAGCAAATGACTTTTGTTACCAATAAAACAACATAATTTGCTTAAAGGATGATAAGGAAGTGATTATCAAAATTGTATTCTTAGAAATATTGACCTGGGATGTTTGCAAAGAGCTTGTTTTCTTGGTAACGACAACACTGGTTTTGATGTAGTTGTTGCTGTGTTGTTGTTGTTGTTGTTGTTGTTGTTGTTGTTGTTGTTGTTGTTGTTGTTGTTGTCGCTGTTGTTGTTGTTATTGTTGCTTGTGTTGGTGTTGTTGGCTCTCCTATAAAATTGTAAAAACTGCAAATACTGTACTTTTTAAAATGACAGCAGTGTTTGCAAGACAAGCTAACCCATAAATGACGTAGCGGACACATAAATCCAACAGCAGTCCTAGGTCCATGCTGTAGCACATCTCTAAATTCCACACACACAAACCAGAAACACGGGTTAGCATATTTCACAGTATGTGTGTTAAAGTTTATCTTTTAAAGTTTCAAATATAAAGAAAATCGAATTGAAAAATTGTAATTTAAATGATCAACGAAATTATACGGTTCTTTTTTAAAGTGCTCTTGAACAGTGCGGACTTCAGCGTTGTTCAAAGACCTGAACATGTGTCCTCGAAGAGTTTGTCCGAGATTATAAATAAAGAATAGCAGTGATATGATAAACGATGCTGTGTTGGTTGTCATCGTACAAAGGCCGGTGTAATAAATATGTAAATGTCTCGCTTCTTTTTGCTTTGTTTCGTTTCTTTCCGTTTCCTTTTATTTAATTCAGTTTCATCTCGTTTCCTTTCGTTTTATAAGAGTCTTACGGCATTTGCAACACATACAGGTCATATTAGTACCGAAGGTAAGAGGTGTTACTAGCTAGATCTAGTAACATAAAAAGAAAGGGGGGAAATATTTGGACGATAGCAATTGTTTGATAGAAAAAAAGGAGCAAACGACACAAGAGCACTCGCCAACCTCCCACACAAGGGCATTCTAACAATGTCTCTGAATTAATTCCAGCATAATATGGAAATGTTACAGCTGACATACAGGCGTGAAATAATATGCAATATTATACCCTGCCATGACGTGATAATTTGAAGGGATTGTGTTTAGTTTGAGTAAAGAGATCACATCAACATAACAATGGTCGTAAAGAGCGGGGAAGACCTGCTGCAAACAGACAGAAACAACAGAGGCGAAGTAATGAAGTAGGGCCTACCAGTGGAGCCCTGCAAACACCCACCCACACAGACAGATGATACAACAGAGGGAAAGAAACGAAGTAGGACCTACCAGTGAATCCCTACACCCACCCATATAGACAGAAACAACAGAGGCAAAGTAAGGAAGTAGGGCCTACCAGTGGCGCCCTCCAACCACCCATAGAGACAGATGATACAACAGAGGGAAAGAAACGAAGTAGGACCTACCAGTGGCGCCCTCCAACCACCCATAGAGACAGATGATACAACAGAGGGAAAGAAACGAAGTAGGACCTACCAGTGGCGCCCTCCAACCACCCATAGAGACAGATGATACAACAGAGGGAAAGAAACGAAGTAGGACCTACCAGTGGCGCCCTCCAACCACCCATAGAGACAGATGATACAACAGAGGGAAAGAAAAGAAGTAGGACCTACCAGTGACGCCCTACAACCTCCAACACAGACAGATGATTCAACTAAGGGAAAGAAAAAAAAGTAGGACCTACCAGTGGCGCCCTACAACCACCCACCCAGACAGTTGATACAACAAAGGGAAAGAAAAGAAGTAGGACCTACCAGTGGCGCCCTCCAACCACCCATCACAAGGAGGGAGGACCCGGCGATCTGCTCCATTTAATGTCGATTGGAACCGGATTTTATGTGTGTGTCGTGGTCTAGATACTAATGGGTTCTGGGACAAACCAAGATGGGGCCAACACAAGAGAAAGGTAACTAGACTGGTAGAGATGGGAGTAGGGTAGACTGATGGCAACGAAACTGTGAATAAGACGTAGAACGTTTGTTGTTGGTGGTGTTGTTGGTGACGGTGGTGGTGGTTGTTGTTGGGGGTGATGGTGGTAGTTGTGGTGGTGGTTGTGTTATTGTTTGTGTTGCGGTTGTTGTTTTTGTTATTGTTATTGTTATTGTTATTTTTGTTGTTGTTGTTGTTATTGTTATTTTTGTTGTTGTTGCTGTTGTTGTTGCTGTTGTTGCTGTTGTTTTTGGTGGTGGTGGTTATTGTTCTTGTTTTTCTTGTTTGCTGTGGGGAAGGTTGTGGGTGGATGAATGGATTTAGGCAGCAACGGAGTAAGTTCATGTTATTCGTCTACTGAGAGATGGACCGACAAAGACAAAGACAGAGACAGAGACAGAGAGAGAAAGAGAAATGGTGGTGAGAGCAGAAGTTGATAGCACTGAATATCTAAAAAAAATAACTGAAACTCGGCAGGACAGACAGACAGACTGACAGACAGACAAAATAAGATAGATAGTAATAGAGAGAGAAGAGAGATAATGGGAGCGTATGTGTGTGTGTGTGTGTGTGTGTGTGTGTGTGTGTGC
>NW_004797359.1:1455570-1456928 GCF_000002075.1 Aplysia californica | reverse complement strand
AAGACACACTCACACACACACACACACACACACACACACATTTACACACACACATTTACACACACACACATTTACACAGACACTGTAACGCCTTTTACTTTTAGCGTAAACTTATTTTTAAAAATTAGAATACGTTTGTTGGTTCAAATATTGTATG
Source organism: Aplysia californica (assembly GCF_000002075.1). Lineage (NCBI taxonomy): Eukaryota > Metazoa > Mollusca > Gastropoda > Aplysiida > Aplysiidae > Aplysia > Aplysia californica. The sequence goes on along the minus strand of NW_004797359.1, from coordinate 1,456,771 downwards.
AAATCTGAAGGATGAATTCAGTTTCAGAACAAATAAATCATAAAACAATAATTGCAGCAGAGAGCCTGTTTTCTATGTAATCTTATTTTAAACCATAAGTAAGAGCGTCCAAAAAACGTGACACATTCACCTAAAGTTTGAACCACAGAATAATGCGCGATGATCCCAAATTGCAAGTTATGAGAAACACGGGATTTTCCGATGAAGTTATTTTTGTAAATTTGTATTCAAGATGGCGGTGTTTTCTCGACAATCAATATGTCTGTCGAGGAGGAAATTAGCGGCCTGTTTTTGTCGGCACGCCCAAAATCCTTGCACAATTAGAGGAAAATCCTTCTTCTGGTGCAGATAGGACGGTCAAGAGGCTGCACACGACACAGAGGGGTCATACTGAGGGGTCAACAACTTATGGTTTGTTCAAGCTTCTTTTTTAAAAAGTTTTAGTAGAGGTTTTACGGCGCTCGCAACTGCATAAGGTCATATGAGCGCCAGAAGATTATAGGTGTTACAAGAGAGTAACAAACATAAAAAAGGAAAAGGAGAGATAAGGACGATTTATTATGTTTGATAGGAAAGAAGAAGCAAACGACACCAGAGCACCCGCCAACCGCCCACGTTAAAGTTTCAAACCATATACATGTGGTGTGGGATTGGGAGGTGGTGGGATGGATGAAGCAGGCTTTAGAGACACGACGCAGGCAGTATAGGTTCCATTCTAGAGCAATAAGGAAGGGCTCCAGCGAGAGGAAGGGTATAGTGATGGTGGAGTAGATAGCGGAGTGGGGTGGGGTGGGGTGGGTAGAGGGGTGGGCTACTGGGATGGGAGGGGGGGGTAAGGGAGGTATTGGGGGAGGAGGGGGGGTGGCAGGTTCCGTCGGATGAGCTCCAAACAGTTCCCTCCTGTCGTTTAATGTCATCAATTTTTCACACCGTGTCAGACCATCAATGGCGGCACACACACTCTCTCTGTGCATGCACTAATGACTGCGCCAGCCATTTGATACTGAGAACGGTCTAGCTCGCAAAGGTGAGATAACGGTTGGGAGGGGGGGGGGCGGATTTGCCGGGGGTTTTTGTGTGTGAGTTGTTAAAAAAAATTCTTTTTAGGGGTCTGCCGCGTGAACTAAACGTGCACTTTGTGAGTCTCTTTGATTTAGCTTAGTTTGAGAACAGAGGAGGAGTTGACTGGTTTAACAAAGGT
>NW_004797359.1:1450032-1451742 GCF_000002075.1 Aplysia californica | reverse complement strand
ATCCCACATCCCCATCCCACACTCCCACCTTCCTCACCCCCAACCCCTCCCTATGCCTCAAAAAGAACAACCAGCAGTGGTTATTTTTCAGTGCAATATGATCATTGAATTCTGTCTCGCAAAAACCACAGATCTTCGGAGTCTTTCTCACAATTTATTCCTGGAAGCTCGTTTTCCTCTTCAAAGTGAATCAAAGAGCAGCTAGATACACACAGCTTTGGGGACCCTAATTATTTTCTGATTTTCTGGTCAGCTTATGAAACTACAGTCTTGAAACTTTGCTTTTAGTTAATGGATATGATTTCCAGTAAAACTTTGTATTATCAAAGTTTCGTAAAAGCTTTAAAGTTGTGGAAAATTATGCATATTATGAACAAAAATCACAAATTATTCACAAATACAGTGAGTGCGGCTTAAACTAAAATCTGCCAGACCGCCACATTTTTTTCCCGTTAAGCCGGGTTTTCGCTTTTGAGAGGTTGCTCAAATAGAAGGAGAAAAAAATGGGGAATTTTATTTTCTTTCGGTTTATCGCTGTTTTCGGATTAACCGCACCAGTTTCAGTGGACATCACAGAGGTGAAACCAGCACGTATCATTATTCTCAGACAAAATGTTGGCGCATGGCACCTGTACCGGATAAAAAAGCATGTTACAATCATGTGGTACTTCTCAAATAAATACAAGCATGACCTACGCAGTCCCTCTCGGTTACTTCGAGGGAGAAAAAAAATAGCGGTCTAGAAGCTTGATAAATAAAACATAAATGTACGATAAACATTATCCATCAACGGCACCCTCTGGTTTTGCGTCAAGAGTGCATAATTTATTAAAAGTAACTTTATGGGTTAGGGTTAGGGTTTGGGTTGGGGCACCGTCGAGGTAGGGGTATGGGAAGAGGTAGGGGTAGGGGCAGGGGTAGGGTAAGAGGTAAGGGTATGGGAAGTGGCAGTGCTAGGGAAAGAATAGAAATAATCGCTCGGACCCAAACCGGATTATCACCCCAACAACGTACTCTGGCCGAAATTCCAATAATCTAAATAGAAGCTTTAATCCCACGGGAAATCCTTCACATTCTCGTTCTTTCCGTCCAACATGGGGAATTCACTTACGAGCAGGGTCCCGTCTGTTTGGAGTGCAACATCGCATGGCTCGACACCCGCCTCCTTTGCTATATTTATTACCTCAAATAGGCCAACCCGATCGCCACCGCAAATATTGATGATGTCATTGTGCAAATTCCACTCGGTACAATTTCCGAGGTATTAGAGTAAGGGGAGAGAATGCAGAAGTCCCAGACTTGTGCTCCGTGTTTGTCCAGAAGCATTGCAGATTTTGTTTTGTTTTCTTTTGTTTTGCTTTGTTTTTGTTTTTTGTCGTTCTAGTCGAACTGCATACGTGCACTTTGGCAGGAATTCTCAAACTATTGTGGGGGATGATGTTCTTAAATGTGAGGCGCTTTTACGCCCTCATTAACACAGTTTAGATCATTTAGGAGGCGGCGGACTTCTGACCTTGTCTGTCAGGGCCAAGCCGGGCTGAGAGGGATACAACATTCCAACAGGAAGACCGAGATACTCGATAAAATGGAATCTTTCCCCACTATGGAATCGAATTATAGTCTCCTGTGTGCGACAGCGAGGCATCTAACCGCTACACCACAGACTTCGGTGATAAGCTTGAGTTTTGTTGGGGGGTGGGGTTTAAGGGG
>NW_004797359.1:1446818-1448037 GCF_000002075.1 Aplysia californica | reverse complement strand
GGGGGGACGGAGTTGAATATCAAATGAAACTGAGCTTTGCAATAAGCTTTAGCCCTAACACAAACATGAATTTTTAAGTATACCGGCGGGTTTTTTTGTAATGATAAAATGTCGTCGTTGGCACAGAAACAATGATCACAGTCAAACGTTTGGAGGTGAAGAGAGATCGTGGCCGTGCCTAACTGACATTGTCTCCTTTCTGTGACGTAGTAGAAGCTAAAGTGACGCAACAACGGCTTTTTTGGGTTGTCCTTTGGCTCAGCTGGTACATGTATCATGCTGGACTACGAAGCGGAAGGCCTTGGTTCAAATCCCAGTCTGATTGTCCTGGAACTCGGATCATTTTGTGGAGTTTTCAAGACTGTGGCCCATTTTTCACTCGGTTTTGTGGGACGAAAACTTTTGTATTTGTTTTAGTAGATGTTTTACGGCCCTCACAAAGCATAAGGTCATATGAGCGCCAAGGGGTGGATGTCAACAGAGAAGTCCTTACGCGGAATCAGACTTACTCTGCTCACCTCTCTAGCTTCAACAGCGCAAAGTCTGCTTCGACTATCAAGGCACCCCGGATATAGCCGGTCACAAGAGTGTGACAAACATACAAACGAAGTAGAGGAAAATGACGATAGTAGGGATTAGGGGAAAAAAGCAGCAGTTCCCTGTTGTAGTTCAGGCACAGTTATGAGCATGACATTGTTGGATCAGCCCATTTACAATTCTACTGTGCATTAGAACGAGAAATGTCCCCCCTTTGGGAATGGCCTAAAGACACTTCAGTCAGTGGCACCGCCCCGAGGAGTAGGCAAACTTTGAAATCGAATGTCCCTCCATTTGAATAATCTAACAGTGTTGATAAGGGTGTTAAACCGTTATACTTACATGATGCTTTTCATTATGTAAAATTAAGGGAAATGACACGTCAATGTAAATATGCTGATGAAAAATACCATTTATTACAAAACAGTTTAATTCCCTGAACTCTGTGCTAGTGGTGGCCAAAGCAAAATATAAATTGATATTTTTACCTTGGTTCTTTAAAAAGATATAAACACTTTGTGGTTTTTACGTCCCCATCGACACAATTTAGACATTTTAGGAGGAAGGCTTCGACCCTTCCTCTAATGACCAATAAATGTTGTATCCCTCTCAGCACTGGTTGGCCTTGACAGGCAGGATAGAAACCCACATCTTAATAATTAATGGTCTAAATTGCGTCTAT
>NW_004797359.1:1442856-1444461 GCF_000002075.1 Aplysia californica | reverse complement strand
GGGGGGGGGGTGACAAGGAGAGGGAAGGAAGAGCATTTTGGAGTCTATGGTGTAGCGGTTAGGTGCTTCGTCGTAGCTCAAAGGGGACGCCGGTTCGGCTCCCATACGGGGAGGATTTTTATTGAGTACCGGTATCTCGGTCTTTCTACAGGGACTTTGTATCCCTCTAAGCCAGGGTTTTTCCCCGACAGGAGGGGACGAACCACGCCTTTTGCGTGATCTAAATTGTGTCAATGGGGGCGCAAAAAGTGTATATTCCAACAAAACAAAAAAAGAAAGGGAACAGGAAAAGGGGATCCAGAAAAATAGAGGAGGGAAGAGAAACTGGGGTGATTATTTCTGTTAGGACGAAGCGGACACATATTATGTTGGATCACCAACAGACTAAAGACAATGTTGAGGTACATTTCAAACCACGATACATAATTTACAAAAACGCAAATTTGCAAGTTTCACTCTATGCGTGTAGGGTGTGGGACAAGAGAGCCAGGGGAAGACAAAAAGTAACCTGAACGGACAGCATTAAAACATGGACTGACCTGGGTATATTATATAGATCTATATATCAAAATGTGCAACGTCAGCTCGCGACCGTGAAGGATGGTGGGCATTGGAAGATCATTACACGTCAACCTCAGAGTCACAGATGTCACTTCTAGGTACTTGGTACCAGTGTTGTCGCCTGTATTTTTAAGTTTCAGATAACGAACATAGATATGGAAACCTGTATTAATAATAAAGTTATGCATTTATTTCGAAGTTCCCCAAACGGCGTGTCTTTACGCATTGTCCAACAACCAGAATGCACATCTTCAAAGAGTATAATATAACTTAAGGAATATAATTATTTTTTCAGATTTTTTGAAACAGAACTAAATAATAAATGCTGAATGTCTGTTTAATCTAAGTGTAAAGCTAACATACGATACACCCGACGGATCTTTCCTTAGAACAACAACAACAACAACAACAACAACGACAGTTTTCTTCAGTTTTGTTAAAGTTTTATAGGTCCTCGCAACCTGTTAACAGCAAAAGGTCATATAAGCGCGGGAGACATAAGTTGGATGTTTTCACGTTAATTCACAACACGGCATAGTTTAACTTTGTATTACTGTAAAACTCTCTGGTTTAAATTTGCAAAAATTATTAAAGTATCTAAAAATACGCAGTAAAATTTCAGTTAAAAAACAAACCCAAAACAGTACTTTATATTAAAAACACACTATCTCCCTTTTTGAACAAAAGGCAAAGGTCACAATGATATCGAGAATTCTATAGAGGTCAACGATGGAAAACAAATTCTTTGAATTAGTTACATTCAAAATAATGCGTCAATCGGGTTTCTCCAAAGTCCAGACATTCTATTCCTGTAAGTGTAAGAAAACCTTGACTAGCTTCAGCGACACCAATATAGATCTACACCATAGATGTACACTATAGTTTAAAAGGGGATAACTCTATGATCTACACTCACTGTACGCTTCTCAGAAAATCGAGACTGTCTCAGAACGCTATCAGGTCTGTTGGGGTAATAATATACTTGTAGATTGTCCAGCATATTGACATGGAGCTTGCTGTTGAGCGGTAAGTTTCATATATATA
>NW_004797359.1:1439741-1442756 GCF_000002075.1 Aplysia californica | reverse complement strand
ATACACGGCACAAACTTTTTCTTCCTCGTTCTCGATGACAGCAGCTAGACAGTCAGCCCGTGGTCGCGCACAAACTGTGCAGTTCGCTTCAACTCTGAGACACTGCCATAGAGCTTTTTCTCAGGGGGAGCCACATTCTGCCACGTCTGTGAGCGAAGGTTGGCGTAGCGCGGGCAGTGCAGAAGGATATGGTTGGCATCCTCTTGGTCGTGTTCTCATTTACAGATCGCTAACTCTCCCACTTTTAATTTGGTGTGCATTATGGTACTTGAGTCTGTTGTGGCCAAAACAGAGTCTGAAGATTGTGACTTGGTCTGCTCTATTTAGTATGTAGTAGGGACGGTACAAACAAATTGTATGTATTATTAGTATTGTTTTCATTACAAAGCACAACACATATAATCAACACATGGCATTCTCCCTCTCTCATTATATCGTTGTATGAAGTTTATAAGGATCTGTGTGTATTTCAGCTACTTTTATTGTATTGGATGTCAAAGTTTGAGAATTGTAAACACAAAATGAGATAAAATCTTTTTTCATGTGTCATTTTCTGCGTGTAGATTAGTTCTTAAATCAGAGCGAAGCGCAGATTGCCATGTGTGTAGCGCGCTGCATGCAAAACCCGCAACATACCGTAACTCCGACCGAACAGTCACAAAAAAACAGACAGAACTCTTTTCATCTCGTCTGGCAACATACACATAATTACTCAATTGTAGCGGGGTGGACAAACACAATATGGCCCATACACATGTGATGAGACATTGTTGTTCGATGTGTCTACATGATGGACGTTAATTGACGACAACTGGGCAGCCGGGGCTTCAATGGTCTTAGTCTATGTCTCTGTGCGTGCGTGCTTTACACTGCTGTGAGGGGAAATAACGTTACTGTATAAGAAAGTTGCTAAATGTTTTTATATATTATATACAGAGAGAGAGAGAGAGAGAGGGAGAGAGAGAGGGGGGGAAGGCGAGATAGAGAGTACAGGAAAAGGGAAAGAAAGAGTGGAAAAGAGAGAGAAAGGGAGAGAAAGAGAGAGAAAGAAAGAAAATACGGAAGAAAAAGAGTGAGAGAAAAAGAGATAACGACACAGGGGGAAAAAGAAAGAAAGAAAGAAAGACATTATGGGAGGAATAGAAAGAGATAGAAGAGAAAGCGGAGGTTGATACAGATCAGAGAACTCCCCAAAGCCGCTTCCCAAACCTGCCAGCGGGACCCTGATCAAATGTCAGCAATTCACCAGAAACCAAACACTGGCAATTGACTGGGACAAAAACCGTGCATAATTGCGCGAGCCAACTCTTGCCTGCTTTTGATTCTATTGCATTACGTCAGAACAGATTGCACACTGCGAGAAAAACTCGGTCCCTGTTGGGGTGAAAGCTCTGGGATTTTGTATTCGGTTTTTCCTGGTGAGTTTGCATTATAACAGACCGCTACTACAGGGCCAGAAGGTGCTATCTAAGATATGCTCCTATTTTATTTTTTTTATTTTTTATTTTTTTTTGGGGGGGGGGTTAGTTTCAGTTTCATTAATAAGAGTTTTACACCACTCACTGGCATCATTAGGTTTTACACGTGTCAAACATTTAGGGTGCTTACCAGAGAATAAGTTATAAAAAAGGAGGAGGGATAACGACCTCAGATATTTGATATGAAAGAAGGATCAAGCATTACCAGAGCACTAGCCAACCATCCACATGCTCAAGTAAAAGATCCTAGAACTCAGAAGTTGTCACACACTATATTTCGCTCAAATTAAGAAAAAATAATAAACTTCTCATGGTTTTAACTAACCAAAAAAGAAAAAGATAGTAATAATAATCAAGGACTAAAGGTTGTGACTGTTGCATAAAATACAGAGAAGGCACACGTACAGGAATGCCCCACATAATCATTCTTTGCTCCAAACTGTGGAAAATCACGAGTTACAGCCTTGTTGATCTGGGCTCACGAGATTCCACGAAGCACTCAGTCATCGCATTGCTCTTTGGGAGAGTTTGGGCAAGTGTCTGATTATACTGATATCATAACACAAGTGGAAAATGGAAATTTTATTTCCACAACGCACCCCCCCCCCCCTCCCCACACACACTTTTTAAAAAATCCTCACGACCCCTCCCCCTCCCCCCAAAAAAACCCCAGCAAAAAATCGCTCCCCAATCACTAAAACCACCAAGCCGTAATCCGTTTCGGTATGTGCAAATACTGATAAATTAAAGATGGAATAACAACAATTTCCTCGCTCCTCTTTTCCACCAATACCACACTTTAGTTCTCCATTTCGTTTTGGCAAGTGATTGATACATGTGAAGTACGACATATTAATTCTCTCTCGAACCCCACCTCCCCCCATCCCCGCAACAAAACCCCCAGTATCACACAGGAGTCATCTTTGGCTTTGGCAAGTGTTGGATAATAAACTTGAGGTGGAACATGTATACCTTTCTCCACCCTCCTCCCCCCCCCTCCAAATCCCCCTCACAAACTACCACCATCACCTCGCCGTAGTTCTCATCAACTTGAAAAATGCAAGAGCTTGACGGATTTAGAAATTGGGAAAAAATGTTTTTTTCGCACTCACCTCCCCACAAAATTCCAACAAACAAAGAAACAAGCAAAAAAACAAACAAACAAACAAATAAACAAACGAACAGCGGGACAAAATCCCAACAAAAAACGAACAAGCAAAGAAATAAACATACAAACAAACAGCCAAACAAAAATACCCCCGATCAACCCCACACTGTTGTCTCCTAAGGTGAGTGCAAGTATTTGATGAATCAAAAGTTGAAAATGTCAACTCTTCATCCATAACAACCCACTCCACCCCCCACCCATCATCGCCTCTTCCAACCCTTTCCCTCCTCTCCTACTCCCCACCCCTACCTCCACCTTCCCCCTCCTCACCCCTACCCCATCCCCTTTCCACCCCTATCCCCATCTCTCTCCCACCCACCCCTTTTCCTTTTGCACCAGAATACATTGCTCTACAATCCCCACCCTCCC
>NW_004797359.1:1433649-1438356 GCF_000002075.1 Aplysia californica | reverse complement strand
CCCCCACAAAAAATGTTAATTAAAAACCAGGTTTATGACATAACTCCACTTCCGAAAATGAACCTTTCCCATCAGTTTAGTCTTACTGTTTGTAGAGAGAATATTGGTGGACATTTTGTTGCGCATCTGTACACGGAGAGTGTACCTCTGCGTTGTGCGACGAGATTTACCTATTATATTATGAAACAATTGCACAACAGGATTCATAATAATATTTTTACAAGGGCGATTGATATAATTTGACCATTTTTTTACAGGAGCTCTAGGTAATTAGATGTTTTGATAAAGGCGACAGATATTTGGACAATTGGACAAGGGCGACTGATATGGGGACAATTAGACAAGGGCAACAGATATTTGGAAAATTAGACAAGGGCGACAGTTATTTGGACATTTGGACAAGGGCGAGAGAGAGATATGTGGACAATTAGACAAGGGCAACAGATATTTGGACATTTGGACATGGGTGACAGGTATTTGGACATTTGGACATGGGTGACAGGTATTTGGACAATTAGACGAGGGCAACATATATTTGGACATTTGGACATGGGTGACAGGTATTTGGACATTTGGACATGGGCAACATATATTTGGACATTTGGACATGGGTGACAGGTATTTGGACATTTGGACATGGGTGACAGGTATTTGGACATTTGGACGAGGGCAACATATATTTGGACATTTGGACATGGGTGACAGATATTTGGACATTTGGACATGGGTGACAGGTATTTGGACAATTAGACGAGGGCAACATATATTTGGACATTTGGACATGGGTGACAGGTATTTGGACATTTGGACATGGGTGACAGGTATTTGGACATTTGGACATGGGAGAGAGAGAGAGAGAGAGAGAGAGATGTGGATAATTAGACGAGGGCAACATATATTTGGACATTTGGACATGGGTGACAGGTATTTGGACATTTGGACATGGTTGACAGGTATTTGGACATTTGGACATGGGAGAGAGAGAGAGAGAGAGAGAGATGTGGACAATTAGACGAGGGCAACATATATTTGGACATTTGGACATGGGTGACAGGTATTTGGACATTTGGACATGGGTGACAGGTATTTGGACATTTGGACATGGGAGAGAGAGAGAGAGAGAGAGATGTGGACAATTAGACGAGGGCAACATATATTTGGACATTTGGACATGGGTGAGAGAGAGAGATATTAGGATACTTTGACATGGGTGAATGTGAATGTTCACATATTTTGACCAGGGTGATAAAACTTATTTGGACATTTTGGACACGAACACCAGATATTTTGATGTGGTGTCAGAGTATACCGGCCTTTATCATTGTTGTATATTTTTAAAACTTATTATTGTTGTTTTTTAACTAAGTAAAACGGGGGAAATAACCAATATGATAACATTCAATCTGATGATCTCCTTGGTAAAATCTGGCTTACGACGTCGTACACACTCAAAACACACATAATACAATAGTATATATAAAATATGAGTTTATTTTTTTACTTTGCGCCTTTTTAAATCAATTCTTGATAACTCAGAGCTCAAGCCTATAATTCCTTTGCCTGGGATGAGCCACGCGCTGGAAGTGAAAGTATACCACAAAGCAATTCCAAGAATGCAGGGGTGCGAATGCGCGCGACGCAGTGTGTGTGGTATTTTCTCGCACGTATCTACAAAGAATGATCAACGTTGCACACCACACATTATCACACCGGTGCACACAATCATCACACCATGACTGATTTGCATTGAGCAGAGCCTTGTTTATTTTCTTTTTTTGTTTGTTTGTTTGTTGTTGTGTTGTTGTTTTTTTGGGGGGGTTGCTGTTTTTGGGGAGTTGAAAGGGGGGGGGGGTTGTTCGTTGCTTTATTGAGCCAGGGTTATTGTGACTTGTCGAAATGACATAACCTTCCACCGACACATAAATCCATCTTAATAATGAAATATTTAACTGCCGACTGACGTAACGTTTCAGAATCGTTCTTTCTAAAAAAAAATCAATTACTCAAAATCGTCTGTGTTTTGTTCTCAGTGTGTGCACAAAATTGTCCACCTTCATTTTTATCTTTAAAAAAAAACAACAACACATACATGGTTGCCCTTGAACCTCCAACTGTTGAAATAATATCGGCCACATTAGTTCTTTTAAGCATCACTTTTGCCACCTTTACGGTTTGTTTGTTTGTTTGTTGTTTGTTTTAAAAATTAAATCTCATGTATTATATCCTTTTATTATCATATCAATTTTTGTTATCATAATAATTTACTTTATTTTTATTGGTATTTCGCATTATTAAAATCCAAACTGGTGTCTGTGGTGAAGTGATTAACCCTATCCGTACGTCCTGTTTTACAATCATATCCATACGACGTGGGGAAACTCTGTGCCCCCACTTTCTAAAGAGGAGATTTACTCGTTAATCCGATCCGTACGCTTTGCACAGCTGTCTGTCAAAATGATTCTTTGAGAAATACTGAAAGTTTCAAAGAGATCTTCGTACTAGAAGTATTCTAAAACGTGAAGAATACAACCCCAGGGGAACAAAATGACTCCAGGTCGTACAGATAGGGTTAAGCACGTATCTGTTGCACGCAGAGAAAATGGGTTTGGCTCCAGTGTGAGTGTAAGGAGGTTTTTTTTATCAGATGCGTCTGTCATGTCTGCTGGGAAAGGGGGAGGGGGGGGGGTTGTATCCGTCTCTCTCAGGCGGCGAAGGATCTGACAGGCCAGGCAGGGTCGAAGCAGCCAGCCTCCTAAATGATTTAAATGTGCCGATGGGGGCGTAAAAACTTCTACCGTTACTTAATTTACTTTTCTTTTAACTTACTCATTCTTTACGGCCTCAGTTACTTTACGGTGTCAGGGGAGAAGTAAACATCTCTATGATTATAATTCTTTTTAAAAAAAGATGGCTAGATTCTAAATTCAACCCAAAACGGTGGAACATTTCAGAACACTCACCTTATATAGGCCTAAATCACCGGGCGAGCTTCCTGCTTCCACTGCTAGTATTCTCTCATGTTTGTTCCCATGATTCCCATCTGTGGGGGGTTGACAGAGTGTGGCAGTCAGCAGTACAAAGGGAACACAGCCATAATAGGCCGGGCTTAATGAAAGGTCAGACCTACCCCCAGTGCACACTGCCAGTCAAATATCTGATTCTGATGGGGCCAACTATCATTTCGGCACAATTACATCGAATTCGACTGAATTTTTAACCGTGACCTATAAAATCGCACGTGTTTGTTTATCAAGGTTGGGAGTCGGACCGGTCAAGGCCGCGGGATATGAGCAGCCAGTCACAAGTCAAGGGTTGAAGCCTACGAGTCACAAGGCTGGGTCATTTTTGTGCGCACGGAATGCGATAACGGACGGTATAGATTTGGAGAAGCGGAGACTGTCTATCGACATTCCACATGTCTTTGGGATTCAAGACCAATCGACTTCTGCGGTGATCTGGGCTCACGAGATTCCACGAAGCACTCAGTCATCACATTGCACTTTGGGAAAGTTTGAGCAAGTGTTTGATATTATATCACAAGAGGAAAAGTAAGGCGCTTTGCCTTCCCACATAGGAGACCATCGGCCCTTGAAGTCATTATAACAGGCTGATTTTAAAAAATACACCAAAATCACCGTTCGATATTCCAACAACGAAAACGAAAAGGAAACCCCAGATTGGACATGTGTGTTGTACATACCTCCAAGTTTTTATTTCAAGTTTTACAAGTGCTCAATATTGCCGCCATCGGCAGCACGGACTACATCAGGCAGACATGAGAATTCCTCCCAAACGCGTCTCAGAATGTCTCTGTTCACCGTGGTGATTGGAGCTGGGGGGGTTTTTATCATTCATGCCATAGATATTTGATGAAAGTGGTGGAACTTTGTCTTTAGCAAATCCTCCCCCCCCCCACATTCACACACACACAAATGACATAACCTTCCACCGACACATAAATCCATCTTAATAATGAAATATTTAACTGCCGACTGACGTAACGTTTCAGAATCGTTCTTTCTAAAAAAAAATCAATTACTCAAAATCGTCTGTGTTTTGTTCTCAGTGTGTGCACAAAATTGTCCACCTTCATTTTTATCTTTAAAAAAAAACAAAAAAACATACATGGTTGCCCTTGAACCTCCAACTGTTGAAATAATATCGGCCACATTAGTTCTTTTAAGCATCACTTTTGCCACCTTTACGGTTTGTTTGTGTGCTTGTTGTTTGTTTTAAAAATTAAATCTCATGTATTATATCCTTTTATTATCATATCAATTTTTGTTATCATAATAATTTACTTTATTTTTATTGGTATTTCGCATTATTAAAATCCAAACTGGTGTCTGTGGTGAAGTGATTAACCCTATCCGTACGTCCTGTTTTACAATCATATCCATACGACGTGGGGAAACTCTGTGCCCCCACTTTCTAAAGAGGAGATTTACTCGTTAATCCGATCCGTACGCTTTGCACAGCTGTCTGTCAAAATGATTCTTTGAGAAATACTGAAAGTTTCAAAGAGATCTTCGTACTAGAAGTATTCTAAAACGTGAAGAATACAACCCCAGGGGAACAAAATGACTCCAGGTCGTACAGATAGGGTTAAGCACGTATCTGTTGCACGCAGAGAAAATGGGTTTGGCTCCAGTGTGAGTGTAAGGAGGTTTTTTTTATCAGATGCGTCTGTCATGTCTGCTGGGAAAG
>NW_004797359.1:1426843-1432579 GCF_000002075.1 Aplysia californica | reverse complement strand
ATATATATGTGTGTGTGTGTGTGTGTGTTTGTGTGTGTGTGTGTGTGTGTGTGCGTGCGTGCGTGTGTGTGTGTGTGTGTGCGTGTACGCGCGCGTGCGCATGTGTGTGTGACTCTTTTTCTTTTTTTCCTATTGTATCACTGACTCGCGCCCACAACACTAAACACATGACTCGTTAACTGCTCGGAACATAAAGGACAAGCACATAAAACATTAATGACACAGGGTACTCCTTCTTTAGAGGAAATTCAAAGTTCGCTTGGCAGTAGGTTTAAAGGATTTCCTGCCTCTCTTGAATTGTTTTTCGATGAATTAGTTGTCTGCTCGCTCTGAAAATTGTATGTACGGAAAAAGATACTGCGTATTACTTCGTATTCCCTGTTAGAGTCCTTAGAAATGTCTTGTTTTCTCATTAGGGTTCAAGCTTTTTGGTGTCTAATTGCTGGGCGATATTTAACCTTCTTTAGGAATGTAGCGGACATAATACATTACAATGTCTGATCAGCAGCAGAGCGAAAGCAATGTTGGAGCAGAGGAAGATATAGGACTAACACTATCATTACTTAAACGCTATCCCACTTCATCACTCATCCCCACCATTATTTCTAAAATCATCATTGCTCTCAGACCAATGACTTACATCTATAACCCTTGAATCTCTATCTGTAACAGTTACTTGTCAAACTAAATTCACGTTATACACTATTGGACACTATCATACGCACTTTTTTCTACAAATCAGAAGGCGTCAACTTCATGTAAATGGGCAAGCGAGAAAAAAATCAATGTTTAAGCACATAATTTCGATCTATGATACATATATATGAGAAACGTGAATTTGTGCATAGCACACGTTTTGTTGCTTGCCGTTATAAGTTTCAGTGATAGAAATGGTGACTTGGTATAATATGTATAACACTCCTATCGGCGCTGTTAGATTATTTAAGAGGTGGGATCTCCGAGTTTAACGTCCATCTCCGAAAGAACCGAGCCAAGTGGGAAATTTGTGTGAAGTGTCTTTCCCCCAAGGACACAACGTCGGATCGAGTTGTGGCTCGAACCCCCGAACCCGAAATTTCACAATTACGAGTCCGGTAGTCAACCACTAGGCTACCGACGCCAAGTTTCAGTAAAAGAACAGGGAATTGAACAAATCTGTGTGAAGAAAGATGATACGATTCGTTTTGAAAATTACCCAAATACGGCTCGTCTTCAAGCGTTGTCCAATGATCAGGTTGCGCGTCCTCAATAATTTTTATATATATCTACCAATTGTGTTTATTTTTTCTTCCAGTTTGTCTTTGAAGTTTCAGCCCCAGCAGTATATCAAAACTCGGGGACAATGACTATACACCACTGGCAATGGGCAAAAGATACAGAGCATTACAAGAGGATAAAATATGTATATATATATATATATATATATATATATATATATATATATATATATATATATATATATATATGTTGCATCGTGGTGAAATCAGGTGCTCGCATTATTAATGAAAGAGGAAACCGACATGTGTTTGTCCGTCAGGCAATTTTCGTTGAATTTTTCTTTTGGGGGGGGGGGGGGTCAACGCCTTTTAGGTCCTTTTAAAAATACCCTTCTGCCTCTTTTTTAATGAAAATCTTTTATCTAAGGCACAAACAGTGTAGAGTTACAATTTCAAGGACACTCAAGCTTTGAAAGTCACCAAACTCTGGAGGCTATTTTCTCGCTAATATTACCTCTGACATCAGGTGACCACTACCTCGTTCAATTGCAAATATCTCAAGTTCTTTTTAAGACAGACTGTTATTTTTTACCTAAACGAAGTCAAATGAAAACGCTTTATAATTATATGAATAACTCCGTATTCCCCAAAACTGACGAGCATCTGATTTCATCGTGTTGTGGCACGTATAAACCATTAGTTCAAACTAATGACATCCTTGAAACCTAACAGCCTAGCAGACCAGGACGCAATGACCTGATCGTTAGCTGCTTCGGTACAGATTCTAATGATGACTTTCGATTTTTGTGGTGAGAAATTTAGTGCGAAATTGTAAACGTTTCACGCTCCCTTGTTTTTTTGTTTTTTTGTTTGTTTCTTTGTTTTTAATTCTAAAAAAACAAACAAACACTCTATGGGTCTTCTTTTTATAAACCGCAGAGTATACAAAGTTAGTTTGCTACTTTTTCCTCTAGGAGTTTCTGAACGAGGAGATAAGATTGGGTGGTATAGAACGCGACTGAAAAATAAAATGACTAGATACATTTTGTCCATAATTTCTAAGAACAATAAAGTTCTTCTACCAACCTGAGTTTGCTGCTCGTGTTGCGGGAATTTTTTTTATCGAGCATCTCTGTATTTCTGCTAGGTCGATGTATACCTCTCAGCCTGTATGGCTCTGACAAGTAAGGTTGAAGCCCACCACCACAATGGTCTAAATAGTGTCGATGGGGGCGTAAAATGTTTCCTTTTTATAAAAGTTCTTCAAAACATAATTTGTAAAAAAAAAAAAAGATTAAATAACATCCTTCACGTTTCAGCTCACCCTAGGAGAGATTTGTCAAGTGCCTCAGAAGATTTCACGTGCAGACAAGATTGAGCTCAAATAAATCTCTCTGAGATTTTAATCAAAATTGATGTTAGAAACGTCTGCTCCCCAGTCCTTAGTTTCCGAAAGATTTGGGCTCAGGGATGAGTGTCGGAAGTCTGGGCCTAACTATGATAACCTCCTTAAGGTTCTACCATGATCCTGATTTCTTTCTTGTCTCAACTCCATTTTAACTCTTTCTCTATAGGCTGTCCGTATAAAAAGTAAAATGGCTTATTGGGGAAACCTTGTTATTAGAATTCAGCATTCTATTCCAAAATTTTGATTAAGAAAATATTTTAATTTGTCTCTGTAGGCTGGAAAAAAACCCAGTTTGCATCTGATAAAAAAATAAGTAGCATTTTCCCCTTTGCCATTGTTTATGAGTGTAACAAATATTTATACTATTCATTTTTCCGGTAGCCAGACTTGAATAGAGGACAAGCAAAAGAAACACCTTTTGTTGAGAGCGAAAACCAAGACGGTCGCCTTAGCATACGAACAAGAATACTTCAGGGACTGAGGCAGGGGCATCGCGTGAGTTGCAGACAAGGTGGTGTTTAATTGGAAAGTGAGCAAATGGGCAATAGGCTTAGTAGCCACTATTAAGATTTCTAAAGAAAGTCAATTAGAATCTGCAGGATATCCCGTAATCTACAGCTCTCGACATTTGCGACTGTTTCTGGATGAAACCGCATAAAAGTTGCAATAAAGTGAAACAACTCACATTACTCAAAATCTGAGAAGATTTAAAGATTTCTTTATAAATTTGTAATTACTTCGTGCAGCACCAGGACTTGGTACATAATAGAAGGAGACAATACTTTCGATACACTCATTCTTCATTGAGTTACTTTAGACTCTAGTGTAGTAGATAGGCTAGCGGAAACTTGGATCAAATTTTTAGCTTGCACCAAATGAGTGCTGCGAAGAGCAGTTTCATGCACCTTTCTTTTTGTGCGAGAAGAACGATGCCTTGATTTCTCTACAGTGACAAAAATAAATTTGGTGCAAAGATTTTGCTTGCTCCCAGCTAACACTACCGCAAGCGGTGCGACGAGTACTAGACCTATACCATCCTCGCTATCTGTCTCTTCACCGGTGCAGCCAGCGGGTGACATATCGCAAGGACGCAGTAGGCTTAATGTAGAAATCTAGAGAACTGACTGGTTTAGAACAATTAGAAAAGGTAGGGGAGAAGGGGTGAAGGCCAGGGTTTGGTGGAGCGCTGGCACCAATTGCACCAAGGGCGCTCCGCCACTGCGAGGCATGGCTAACTTGTTGACTTACTGGTTGTAAGGGAGGGGGACTTTGTTGTGAGAAGGCTAATACTTGGTTGACGCCAGAAAGGCAGAAAAAGGCCTTTCGTCTATAGTAGAATGGACTTTTGATATGAATGCCACAATCTTGAGAGAAATATTACGTGAATGAAGAACAGAATTCATTTTTGTTTTAAAATTGCAAAGTTCAACACAAAAGGAGTCCAAAGTTATTGTTTTTAAAAGAGCCGCTTTATCCCCTTAGTTAAGTACGAACTCCTAATAGTTTCAACATCTCTTTATAACCAGCAGCTTAAGATAATATATTAAATATAGTTTTTAGTAAGTGTTTTACAGCGCTCGCAACTGCATACGGTCATATGAGCGTGCAGCACACATTAAACATTTTCAGTTGGTGGGAAATTTTGAATTTTGCCCGGGTGGCGGCGAAGCATACTCTTATCGATTTTAGACCACCAAGGGATCTTTAACGTGCGCAACTTACACACCGGCCCTCCGATATTATTTGCCCCTTTCCGTGAAGGCTAGGTGTAGATCTTTTCTACCCGAAGATCAGAGCTGTGGCTGAAAGAAAGTAGTAAGAAGGGGCCAAGGAGCAGCAGTAGAAGGGCTGCAGAAAGAGTCAGGAGCCTAGAGGAGGGGGAAAAGAAGGCGAAGAGGTAGGGGCAGAACGTGGAGACGAAAGCAGACGACAGAACATTGCTAGAGAGCAAGAAAGGAGGTGAAAGGAGAAGAAAATGTTTCCGTTGCTTCACGGATTAGAACCTGGGACCTTTGGATGAGAGGCGGACACCTTAACTTCTAGATCACGAGAGTCCCCCAGCAGTGGCCGATACAATTTGGGACCGAAAGAGCTCTTTATTTGTTATACAGGTGTTTTCTACGTCCCTTTCCGAACAATTTGGACAAAAGCGGGTGGCGGAATAATTTGACTCAGCAAGTCAGGACTAACCTGGAGCGAAAGGGATCAAAGTTTGGGCTGAAAGTAAGAGAGAAAATGTTCTCCCCACAAGGGAATCGAATTCGGATCTTCTGCATGAAACGACGAAGCGCCTAGGTACTATGCCATAAACACCGGTAGAAGCTCTCTAATCTCGTGGATTTGTTATGTCTTATTGAGGTCAGGGGGGGGGGGGAAACAAACATCTGTCCACTGATCCCTACAAGCATGTTGGGAATGGGTACCCAGCCATAGACAGCAAAAGATCTTGTCTGTATGTTAGTGTTTCAGCGCCTATAAATGGCCGCTTGCACGGTATGCTTCCCAGGAAGTTGAGGTTGTATCAGAATGCTCTCAGGTCTGCTGGGGTAATAGTATAGATTGTGAAGCTTGCTGTTGAGCGGAGAATTGCGCTATACAAATGCTATTTATTATTATTTGTAGGAAACCCATTGCCCCGGGGCTCTGTGCTCCTTGCACTGTCATTTAGACTGAGGAAGATTTAGACCATGACTTCTCTCTCATGTAATCCAACAAAGCAAATACAGTAAGAACCTTCTCTGTCGACCACCTGTCCAAGACGATCACCTCTTTAAAAACAACACTGTCTCACACAACCCCACACTCTCCCACACTGCCCGTCACTATCCCACACTGTCCCACACTATCCCCACACTACCCCACACTATCCCACACTGTCCCACACTATCCAAACACTATCCTACACTATCCCACACTACTCCACACTATTCCACACTACCCTCACACTACCGCACACTATCTCACACTACCCCACACTACCCCACACTACCCCACACTATCTCACACCACCCCACACTACCCCACACTATCCCACACTCCCCCACACTACCCCACACTACCCCACACTATCCCACACTACCCCCACACTACCCCCTTCACTACCTCACACTA
>NW_004797359.1:1417847-1419254 GCF_000002075.1 Aplysia californica | reverse complement strand
AGGGTAACTCTGTTCGCAAAGAGTGCGCTTTTGTGAAGAGGGCGCCACCAAATTTTGAGGACACTTTTTTAATTGGCTCAAAGAGAGAAGTAGCCCATCTTGTCTTGTACTATCTTTGGTTTTAGTAGAGGTTTTACGGCGCTCGCAACTGCATAAGGTCATATGAACGCCAGAAGATTAGAGGTGTCACAAGAGAGTAACAAACATAAAAAAGAAGAAGGGGAGATAAAGATGATAGATGTTTGATAGGAAAGAAGAAGCAAACCACATCAGAGCACACGCCAACCACTCACTTTTTCATCTTTGTCCTTCATTTTGTTTCAAATAGAGTCAAAATGGTGCGCTCCATTGTGCCTTGGAATAACGTCATGTGTGTCCAGTCTTATCTATTTTAGAGACACTTTGAAAATGTTTCTGAAAGACTTCAACATTAATTTACTCATTGACATGAGAGCCTCGCTTCTGACAGATCCACTTGGCGAGCGCTAATCACAAAGGGCAGCTAGTTTTATGAGGCTTCACGAATAAGTAATGCTGAAAACAAGAGAGACCCCGCAAGCTGCACGACATATTATTATATCCACAAGTTCGTGGAAATGAATTTTTAAAATTAATTATTAAAATGTGGCAAACTTTTCTGTGCTAGAATTGGCTTCATGGGTCTTGACAGAAGCCGCAAGTCGTCATGATTCTTTTTTTTTTTCATTTCGTTTAATGCCAATAGACAAGGCTTTCCGACATAGTCATAGATAGAAAAGAATCTACGCAATATGTTAGTATCTGGTCGTCTTTTTCCTTACTTGTCTTATTTCTACTATATCTAGGCGTTCTGGGAGGGGGGGGGGTATCTCAAAAGGGAGTTGATTTATTTTCCTTTATCTTACACACCAAGTTCGAGTGGTTGAGAGAAAAAAATAACAAGAGATTTTGAGAGGGCAGTGTTTTGTAAACACAAAGGTCTCTACAAGGTCAGCTCACTGTTGCTTACATTGTGGGGTCGATAGTGTTGACGGTTGAGAAGGGACAACGACTCAACCAAACAACTTACTTCAAGCAAGAAAGCAGCCTTCAATGAATGTTCATGTCTAATAAACTGGGATTTATGAAACGCAGGAATGTGCTTTTACTCTTAGTCGTCCCCCATAACTCAATTCTCTGGCCTGGCAGTGAAATGGTTAAAGGTCACATAGAAAATACTAATTTACAAGTACGGAGACGAATTGTTGCTAACCAAATGAGAGCTTTGTTCTATTCAGTAATTCATTCCGACGTACATGTAAACAAACACGCCAAAGCTCAGATGTCAAAGACGCATTCATAACTCCTGTTCAATATCTCCATTTTATCCCTCTCTTTTCTCTCTCTCTCTCTCTCTCTCTCTCTCTCTCTCTCTCTCTCTCTCTCTCT
>NW_004797359.1:1412284-1415866 GCF_000002075.1 Aplysia californica | reverse complement strand
ATGATGATGATGATGATGATGATGATGATGATGATGATGATGATGATGATGATATATAGCATTTGTATTGTGAAAATTCCAGCTCAACAGCCAGCTCTATGCGCTTCACAATCTATACTGTTACCCCAACAGACTTGAGAGCATTCTGAAACAACCTCAACTTACTGGGAAGCATTATAGTGCACGCGGCCATCTATAGGCGCTAAAACCCTAACATATTGACCAGATCTTTCGCTGTCAATGGCCGGGTACCCATTCTCACCTGGGTGAAGTGAGGAAAATTCGCACAAAGTGCCTTTCCCAAGGACATAACGTCAGGCCCGCGGCTCGAACCCCCGAACCCGCGGCTCGAACCCCCAGCCTCACGATTACGAGTCCGGTAGCCTAACTATGATCTACATTTAAATTTGCCCCACAACACAGACAGTGAACGCCCTAGGATACACGTATCTCCACAAAAGCTCTGAAAAGAACGTTATTTCTCAGTTTTCCTGGCTATGAAAACAAAGGTATCTCACTTCTCCGTTGAGCTCGTCAGACATTCAGTTTAAACGCTTGGGGGAAAAAACCCCCAGATCTTTCCCTGATCCATCCGTCAATGGATACCGCCCTCAGGTATCTACATGCTCTCCCTTTGTACCACGGAGCAGCGTGAAAGCAAGCCCGCCAACAGCGCTCCCTGGCGGTTTTCTGGGCCTGGGATGAGCGCTGTATATCTGACAAAGATGTTTATCGCCCCCTGCCTCCAGTCGATGAATACTGTACGGATCATGGGTGATGCTTTTCCCTTAACCCTACCAGAGCCGGTTGAAAAAAACAACCAAAAAAAAAAAATCCCCAAAAAGCAACCAAAAATAAACAACCAAAAAACCGTTAGATAGAAAACGTTGCGTGTCTCTAAATGTATGGCCAGCGAGCGTTTTAAACGGTTAGTTTGGAGGGGGGCATTTTTCAGTGTATCAGTTTTTCTGGAAGTTATCTATCCATCATCACTGTGCTAGCAAAGTGGTACATCTCAATTTTGCTACTTCTGAGATAAAGAAAAAAAAACCAACTGTTAAGCAAGACTGTTTATAATCTAAGAATGATAAAACTTGCCATGCACGTTTCATTTGTGACTGCCAGTGCATTTTTGTTTATGTTTATCTTATCTTATCCTGTCTTAAGATAGATGAAACACTACTAAATAAAATAAAAGGCTAGGAGAGAGTTGCATTTTGGCCCAACTATGAGTTATGCCATTTTGCTAGCGCAGTGAAGATATCTAGAAGCCTTTTACGAGAGTGCTTTTATGTGACGTATGTTTTTCTTGGCCACGATTGGACAATGGCGAATGTTTACATTTTGTATTCTATTGGCCTCATTTGTTCCTCCAGGCTGCGGAACAATGGACATTCAATGGTCGTGTTCTTTTGAACGCTTTCATTGTGTGAGGAAGAAGCTGTTTCTAAAGCTCTTTGTGGGATTTTATTAAATGTAAAAGACAGACCGCGAGACAAAGAGATGTGATATTTACATGTATGTAAAACACATCATCCGTTTCATGTTCCTCTTCTTGTTCTTGATCTTATTTTTGTTCTTCTTCTTACGCTGTTTGTTTGAACCTTCCTGTAATAAAACACTCTGCCTCTTGCCATTCTGCCTGCCTGAGTTGATCTACATCCAAACTAGGTTTCTATGTCCAGTTTCCATCTTCTGTTAGGTCTCTCCCTTCCTGTCTTGCCTTCTATAGACTTTACTTCCAGGATATTATGTGTTAAACATATTATAGGGAAACTAAAACGTACCATGTGATGTTAAACTCAGTGGTCCTGACATCGTAGCTGCATGTCCAACGTTTCCTACTGCCAGTTGAGACTTTCTTCTATCACCGGTGAAGTGTTTTGAGTATCTATACAACTTTTTAAATCTGAGATAAACTCCTGCATGTGGTTTGAGATATTACTGCATTTGATGTGGCCTGTTGTATTATTGTCACATTTATATGTCTGTTCATATTGAAATTCTTTCATGTAAGTAATATATTATATTTAATAATTCAAATTCTATGTATACCTATATGTATTTTTACCATTCTTGTAAAGCCACAACAATTTTCCACATGGAGAATAAATTACTATCTCATCGTATCTTATCTTATCTTATATCATCTTATCTTTTCCTATCTTATCTTATCTACCTTAAGTGCCGGGTCTGGAACAGGCACTCTCAATCATGTCCCTCAACTCAACGCTACATCATTCTCAGCACGTTTACGGTATGCGGACTATTTCCAACTGGAAAGAAATTTAGGCTTTAAAAATTTCATCATTTATGCTGCTCTTTGCCCTACACAATGTTTCGTTTCACCAGTCTTCCCTCAGCGAGGGCGAAATGTTCACAACCCTTGCCACGCTTTAAGTGTCCAAAAATTGTATTCATTGCCTCTTTCTAATCGTGTCACGACGCGGTGGAATCAAGCACTCGTCAGGTTTTGGGGGGCTTGTTCATTTGTCTAACTTTTGATGAAAAGAAATATCCATCTACGAGTATCTTGAAAAGTCTTGAAAAGCAGTCGATTTTTTTTTTTTGGCTCCTGAAAAATGTGGTATTTGCCTTTTGTCAGAGGTAAAATAAACGAGAAAATGGCCGCCAGAGTTTGGTGTTTTCCAAAGCTTGGGCATTCTTGGAAACTGCAAATTCACTTTTTGTGTGCCTTTGATGAACGTTTTTCAGTAGAATTCACATATAGTAATATGTTTATAAATGGACATAAAAAGTATTGAGCCAAAAGAAACATCGATGAAACTTGTCCAACGTATGGAAAACTAAATCATTATTTCGAAGAGCACTTGATCTCACCCCGATGAATCACAATTGTTTTTACTCTACATCGTTGTAGAAATGCTTCATTAAGCACGGGCTGCTTGTTCGTTTTCTTCTCCTTCCCAGGAAACTCTCAGCATTTTTCTCTCTTCTCACACACCTCATTAATAAATTCTTTTGCTCTCAATTTATTCTCCATCTATTAAGTTCTTATCAATCATAAGCAAAATATACAGTCGAACCTGCTCTAACGACCGCCTGTCCAAGACGACCACCCATACCAACGACCACTTTGCTCAACACCCACTCCACCCTTGAGATTTTTGTTCTACATTACAATAACGACACCGTTCAAGAAACCCAACGGTCTAAGACAAGCACTTTTATTCTCCATAAAGGGGTAGCTTTCTCACACAATGTCGACTGTGTATAGTTCATACCGAGCACTGGCGAATGCATAAAATCCACTTTACATTTTATAAAATGTACGTTTGCGACAGCTAAACAAGCCTAGACAATAGAGAACGAGCAAGGATTTACATACCAGGGAACTACTGGTGGGGTATTTTCAGAGAAATAATATACATATATTTACATTACTAGATGAAAGAGACCACAGTGGTAAAAGCTTCATTCCTAGGTGCCTGTGTACGCGGAGTAGCTTTTTGTTTCAAATGTATGTGTGTATGCGTGAGTGTGTGTATGTATAATGTGTGTGTGTGTGTGTGTGTGTGTGTGTGTGTGTGTGTGAGTGAATGTGTGCGTGTGTGTGTGTGT
>NW_004797359.1:1410879-1412007 GCF_000002075.1 Aplysia californica | reverse complement strand
CTCTCTCTCTCTCCCTCTCTCTCTTTCTCTCTCTCTATCTCTCTCCTTCCCCATTTATCTATCTATCTATCTATCTATAGATCTATCTATCTATCGCTCTCTCTCTCATACACTCTCTCTTTCGCCCGATTTCTCCCCCACCCCCACCCTCTCTCTTCCTTTCTCTCTCCCTCTCCTCCTCTCTCCTTTTCTCTCTCCTCTTTCTCCTTCTCCTCTCGCCCTTTCTCTTTCCTCCTCTCTCCCTTTCCTCCTTCTCCTCTCTCTCTCTCATTCTTCCTATTCCTGCTTCCGTTCCCGGATGTACACGTATGAGTCTTAATTTTCCCACAGCGAGCAAGCACAAGCACGTGTAACAGTGCGTGGCTGAATCAATTCTAAAGAGGTTATATAACGCCTTCCTTAACAATATAGATCTATAACCCCGGCGTCCACATTACGATGTATAATCAATAGACCTGTCGAATCTCTTTCCACCTTATAGAATACATTCAATAGCACCTCAACAAATGAGTTCTCATTAAAACTCCCTGAAGAACGAGCGAAAACTCGATCTTTATCCATTCTTTTCTTGCCTCACTCACTCACTCACTCACTCTAACGGCAAACCCTAACCCTTTATTAATAGACTTGAGATTGATGATAGCATTATTAAATATGGTGTAAGCTCCTCTGACGTAAACCGGTTTACCTCTGAGAGCACCTTTTTACTCTATATTATGGAGCCAAGGAAACAGCAAGGAGGGAAAGGTGGCCTACTCACTCGACTATAGAAAGGTTGGTGTTTTATCCTTCAGTTAACCCTATCTGTACGTCGTGTTTTACTATCGTATCCATACGACGTGGGAAACTCTGTGCCGTCACTTTCCAAAGAGGAAATTTACTCATTAATCCTATCCGTACGCTTTGCATAGCAGTCTGTCAAAATGATTTTTTGAGAAATACAATGTACTAAAAGTTTCAAAGAGATCTTTGTACTAGAAGTATTCTAGAATGTGAAGAATACATCCCGGGAGGAAAATATGACCCCAAGGCGTACGGATAGGGTTAAGCGTACGTCCTGGTGAGCACCAATGCAGCGTAGTTTTTATAGACAGCAAAGCGTTGCGGCCATGACAGTGCCGGGTCTAG
>NW_004797359.1:1407504-1408757 GCF_000002075.1 Aplysia californica | reverse complement strand
AACACTCTATCTATCTATCTATCTATCTATCTATCTATATATCTATCTATCTATCTATCTATCTATCTATCTATCTATCTATCTATTATTTTATTTGTAAATAATCATCGTTAAAAATGTTGTCATCACCAATCAATATTACTGGCCTCTTATAGCGTTGTCATCATTTTTTACATTTTTGTCCCCGCGAGCAGATTCCAGTGCATGTCAGTACCATGTGTTTGTCCATTGGGTTTTTTTTAAAAAGCTTATAAACTTAACGAGAAACTTTTGATAAAGCTGAGCTTTACGAAAAGTTTTACTCTGAGCTTCCACACTTTAACAAGCGGTTCATAGCATATTATACATATAAAAGGCGGTTGATAAAGCTTACAAGCTCAACAATTTGTTGTTTTTTGTTGTTGTTGTTGTTGTTGTTTTTATAAAGCTTACTAACTCAACAAAAATCGTTTGACAAAGCTTACAGGCTCAGCTAAAAACGTTTGACAAAGCTTATAGGATCAACGTAAAAGCTTTTGACAAAGCTTACAAGCTCACAGTAAAGCTGCTGACAAAGCTTACAAAAATGAAGAAAATCTGCTGACATGATTCTTTTAAATACGACGTTGCATCACATGAAGCGAGCACACAAACGTAGAAGGCCGCTAATCACACATATTGTCACCTTCTCTTCATAACTGTGCTGCACAATACTCCAATCTTCTTCCCATCTTCTTCCAATTTTCTTCCAATCTTCTTCTCCGATGTCTTTAAAAATCTTAGCTGCACAGACAAAAGGGATGAGGAAATAATAGATCTAAATCTTGGAGTAGGAAATGAGTCGTGAAATGTCATCGAGAAGAGAAAATGTAGCAGATTGCCTTGAAACTTGAGAAAAAAAACTTACTTGTTTGGGATTATGTCGGAAAAAATTATGTCTGGAGCTATATATTATTATCTTTGCTCCACGCTGATGCCTGAAAACCTAGATATAAGTAGCTCATAGTAAGACGGCATTACCTTAAAACAATGACAAAAATTTGATCTCAATATATACGAGATCGGTTTTCTTTTAGTTTGGGAAGAAATCAATACACTGTCCAGTTTATTTCTTGAGGCTTTGCTTTCTGTCCATCTCAGTACTTTGTGCTGGCGCGGCATTACGCAAGCGGAAAAGAAAGTTCCTTGGGTAGTGACAAGTTTTGCGCAAGCAGTCTACACTTCAATTTAATTTCGTTCCTTATTTTTCAATTTAATTTGTGGGGTTGGGGGGG
>NW_004797359.1:1405542-1406760 GCF_000002075.1 Aplysia californica | reverse complement strand
ACGAGGCAATCCCCCAAAGCCTGATGTACCAAGGTCACAAGAAAATGGTCAAGGTCAGAAAAACATGGCGTCGACTACTCTCTGTCTTGTGCAACTGACGGTACAGAGAGTAAGGAAGTAAGTCAGCTTTTCTTTCCTTTCCTTTTCTGACTTGACGTTGTTTCGTCCACTGCAGGATGTCGCCCTCCTACAACGATCTCTACTCTGTTTTATCAGCTGTTTTCCGTATCCAGGTTGTACCCAACCTCTCTTTGACGTTGTCCTGCCATCTTCTTTCTGGTT
Organism: Aplysia californica; assembly: GCF_000002075.1. Classification (NCBI taxonomy): domain Eukaryota; kingdom Metazoa; phylum Mollusca; class Gastropoda; order Aplysiida; family Aplysiidae; genus Aplysia; species Aplysia californica. The sequence continues at coordinate 1,406,478 of NW_004797359.1, read as the reverse complement.
TACCTCTATATTTTGTTCCCTGTTCTTGGTCTCCATCCCGTACATGTAATAGTAAAGCGCTTCGCCGAAGCACATAGACGATTCAAGTTCGTTACCCATAAGGGAAGAAGTTTTATCGAGATTTTTATAATCGTCTTTCTGATAAGATGTTGTATCTCTCTCAGCCTGGGCTGCCCCTGACAGGCAAAGTAGGAAGTCCGCCTCCTCAGTGACCTAATTATGTCGATGGAGTTGTAATTTTAAAAAAATGTTTAATCTCAGCCCGAGTAAAGGGGGGAATAGTACCTAAATACTGAATAAACATACCTCTACACCTGGGAATCGGACTCACGTCTTTTGTGAGCAACAGTGGAGAACCAAAGAATCAAGTGGTTCGGTCATCTGATGAGAATGTCGCCAAATCAACCACCTGCACGAGTTTACAACTCTTAAAAAGTCGGGATACAAGGGCGAGGGAAGACCACGCAAAACTTGGCTGGATGGCGTTAAAGAGGTCCTCCAAAAGAATGACATAATTACAACTTGTGAAATGCGATGCCTTAGAAAAGGAGTAAAGAAAAAAGACCAGGCGAGGCAAAATCCAAAACCCAGTAATCAGAGAAATGGTGGGCACAAATGATATCATGCATCACATCCAACACCAAAAAATTAAATGGTTCGGTCATCTCCTACGATTACCAGCACACCATACCCAGCACAACGTGCCTACATAAATAAAAAATCGATGGCAACAAGGCTAGAGGGCGACCGAGAAAGGCCTGGATAGATGGAGTCAGGGAAACATGAACCACCCACGGTATCCCCCTGACCCAAGCTCTCCGGGTGGCGACAGAGAGACGTCTCTTTCTTCGGGCCACACCCAAAAGAGTATAAGCGGCGGATAAAAGTGAAAGTAAAGTAAAGTTAAAGTAAGTGTGTGTGTGTGTGTGTGTGTGT
>NW_004797359.1:1400387-1401680 GCF_000002075.1 Aplysia californica | reverse complement strand
ACATGGAGGAGATGCGTGTAAAGGTACATGAGAGAAATGAAGCTCACTTGGAACGAGCTTGGAAGGATGGCTCAGGACAGAAACAAGTGGAAGGAGAATGTATGTGGCCTATACCCTGCCAGGGGTGAAAGGCATTGATGATTATGATCATTTAGAAAGCGGGCTACGATCCTGCCTGTCAGGGGGAACCCGGGCTGAGAAGAGGGATACAACATCCCGGCGGAAAGACCGAAATGATAAATTATCCCCTCTCAGAAATTAAACTCGGGTCTCCTGCATGCGACAGCGAACCGCCTAGTAACCGCAACACCACAGGCGCCGATATAGAGTCAACTGACTTTGAACAATGTACAATGTGGTGAGAAGGATAAGGTGAAAGTTGTTCTCAATTATTTCATTTTTGTCAACCACGCCAATTTATTGTAGGTGTACAGGGCGTCTTTGGCTGCAGATCCTGCTTATTTACCTTTCCTTTTGCTGTTTCTACCTGGTCTGTCTTACTCTTTCCCTGCTAAAAAAAAGATTATTGTGCCGATGTGTTTCTCTTTAATCAAACAAACAAACAAACAACGGCTGAAAATGGATAATAACCACAGACTCTTCACGATTTAGAAGAAAAAAAATCCCAATAAACGAATTTGCACAGTTTTAGTTTAGTTTTTGTGAGAGTTTTACGACATTCACAACACAATAAGCTCAAATAAGTGCCGAAGTTGAGAGGTGTTACTCCTGAGTAACATTACAACATACAAGAAAATAAGGAGGAGGGATAAGAACGACAGACGTTTGATAGGGAAGAAGGGACAGACCACACCAGAATGTTCGCTAACCACCCACGTACGTGCGCAAATTTATTTCAGCTGTACACAAAACCCCAGGAAGTAACGCCAACACAATTGTCCTACCATTCCTACACTATTATCCTCAGCAGCCGCCGCCGCGAGCCATCTGTCCGCTCTCCGCCACTCAGGGCGTGATCTTGACGCTTCCAAATCTCTTAACAAATTGATCTCCGCCACTCACGGCGTGATCTTGACGCCGACAAATCTCTTGACAAATTGATCTCCGCCACTCACGGCGTGAAGTTGACGCCTCCCAAACCTCTCCCACAAATTGATCTATCTGCGCGTGTCTCCGGCGAGCTGGCAGGCCGGCCTGGTGGGATGGGATGGAGGTAGCCTCGGGGTACACAAGACCCAGCCTGTGTGTCATTTGTCTTGTGTGTGGAGTGAGTACTTGCTGGCGATGGAAGGACTGCGGGAGATGAACGGAGCGGTAAATGTACATTACGAC
>NW_004797359.1:1397376-1399252 GCF_000002075.1 Aplysia californica | reverse complement strand
CCAACCACACACTTCCCCTCCCTCCATCCGCTCTCCTTCTCCGTCCCACCCCCACACCGTTTCCCTTCCGACCCCTTCTTTCATCAACCCTCTCACACTTCCCTCCCTCCGCCACCTCCCACTCCCCCTCCTCCCACATATCTTCCCTTCCTCTCTATCTCAAGTCCCCCTCTTTTGTCCCACCGTTCTCCTTCCCACTCCCCCCCTCCCCACCCACCCCCTTCCACGACCGAAACACCTAACAGCAAGACCACAGACATTGGTCGTTTTCATACAGACCAGACAAGGAGACAGAAAGCCGTGAAATCTCCCACAACAACTCAAGTACATGTACAACAAAGACCCATCCGATGTTCAAACTAGGGTAATCCACTTCGTAGCCAAGCATGATACCCACTGAGGTAAGAGATCGCACGACAACTGTGACGTAACTTTCTTCTTCCTCTTCAGGTGTCAGGTCTGGAGCAGACATTGACGATCATGGTACCCCATTCTTTTCCGTTGCCTGTCTTCCTGATCAGCTCCGTTTTTCTCATTGTGTTACTATTATCAGCTCCGTTTTTCTCATTGTGTTACTATTATTTGTTGCAAAGTTGTTCAGGTTATCTGTGTATGTTGTTCTTTGTCTTCCTCGGCTCTTCTCTCTCTCTCTGTCTTTCCACACAGCTGCAGTTTTTCCAGTTCGTTTGATATACATGTATGTAAATTGCCAAAGAATCTTAATGATCTCTTTCTGATGGTTCTGAATACCTGATGTGTCTTAGATATAGGAAGGGCAGCACACTCTACCGTGCAATTACTTTTTTTTCTGGAAGCTAAGCTAGAGGGCAAGAAAGAGGACAGGACATAGAAACCTTGCTTTGAACCGTAACAACTCAGACAAGCAGAAAATGGCAAGAGACGTGTGGGGGGTTTTGTTGTTGGTTTTTTTGTGTATGTGTTTTACGTTTGTTTTGTTGTTTTTGTTTTTTAAATAACTTTTGCCCTTTGTTTTTGTTGTTTGTTTGTTTGTTTGCAAAAAGGTCCGATAGGCAAAATCCGACAATTGGAAAAGCGAACAAGTACAAGAACAAGAACAAAAACAAGAACAAAAACAAGAACAAAAACAAGAACAAAAACAAAGAACAAGAACAAAAACAAGAACAAAAACAAGAACAAAAACAAAAACAAGAACAAAAACAAAAACAAGAACAAAAACAAGAACAAGAATCAACAGGCTGTGATCGCCGTGATGTACGAAAGCATGGAGGCAGGTGAGGGACGTGGGGCGGAGGGGTTAAAGTATACTTTTACCCAAGACCTGACAGGGACACAGAGAGAAGGTTCGGGTTTCTGACAGAACGAATGGCTGGGAGGTGGGGAGATCCGCTGACAGTAGAGGTGGGCAAAATCCGGATAACATATCCGGAAAACCGGATAATCTCAATGAAACATTACCCAAAATCAGACTCTTTAACTCTCTTTCCTGACCCGTTTCCCGAAGTGGGTACACCCATTTGTTAAAGTGATGTTAACTCGTTTTTCGAAGTGATTCTAACCCTTTGTCCGAAGCGGCTCATACCATATTATTTGCCGAAGAGGTGCACTAACAATATTATCCGGATTTTGCTCACGCAACTCATTGCCTAGTCCTAGCTGACAGCGACCTAGAATCCAGTGACGTCTCTTCAGTCCGGGAATCCAAAAAAAAGAAAAAGAAATAGACCCAGGATAGATAATGTTACTGGCCGCAAGCTATGTGCTGTTTCTTTTTTTTTTCTTTCTTTTTCTTTCCCTCTCTTTCCCTCTGTCTCTATCTCTCTGTCTCTTTCTATCTCTGTCTCTTTCTATCTCTGTCTCTCTGTCTTTCTGTCTCTCTCTCTCTCTCTCTCTCTCT
>NW_004797359.1:1388480-1391092 GCF_000002075.1 Aplysia californica | reverse complement strand
AAGAAGAAGAAGAAGAAGAAGAAGAAGAAGAAGAAGAAGAAGAAGAAGAAGAACAACAACAACAACAACAACAACAACAACAACAACAACAACAACAACAACAACAACAACAAGAATTTTGACAGTGATTATAATAACTAATAGCTCGTCCATTAATGTCTGACGATGACCAATTCATCTGTAGAGGAGAATATTTAGTTAGCGAAACAGATGAAAAAAAAAGGGTTATGATACCTTGTAGCTTCTGCTTTGGCCAATGAGACCATATCTGGAAGAGAATTGGTGGCTTTTAAGGACAAGCGGGCTAACCCAGATTTCGGGGTTTTCCAGAAATCTTTATCTACACCAAAAGTGGGCATTGTCCTACCTACAGGAGAAGTTTGGTTTCATTGGTGTGTATATTTGTTTGTTAATAGAGAAAACTCTCCTTGTATTTTAAAGACTAAACAAGGGGCATAAACTTTACCTTCGATTTTCTCAAGACATTTTTTTCCGGATATCCTTCTTGTGCTTAAAAGCGGCCATTTGTTTGCCACATTTGAGGCATTTAAGGGCTTTATTTCCACTCGTGGATGAGCGCAGCTTGCGTGCTTCTCTCTTGGTTTCATCACTAATTTCTAATTCGTGAAGCCTCACATAAATTTGCAGCCCGCTGTGACTGCTCTGCTCTCCAACTGGGTCTCTCGACTCTCAGTATTGTTAGAACCAAAAATGTTTCAATGACTCAAAACACCACGGTGTAACGTGCAGAAACAGACCTACCATGCAGCGTGGTGTAGAGGTTAGGCACTTAGCTGTCGCACACAGTAGACACGAGTTCGATTCCCGAGAGGAGAGAACGTTTTTTTTCTAAATCGAGTATCTCGGTCTTTCTACTGGGATATTGTACCCCTCTTAGCCCGTACTGGCCCAGACAGGCAGGGTCGGAGGCTCGCCCAAATGACCTAGACTGTTTAAATGAGGGGGGACGGGTGGGGGCGTAAAAAAACATACATTTTTTTTAGAAAATCAAACAAACCTGTGTGTCGAAGACAAAAACCAAGACAAACAAAAGGAGGGCTCACCAAATTATAGGCTCACCAAAAAAATACAAACCATATTTATGACCTGAAGCAGACCAGACAGAAATCGCATTTGCATCCGAGGCCAGCGCTTATTGTCATGGCTATTATAGCCGTCCCACATTACTATACCGTCAAGTGCCCGGCTAGCTCTATCACAGGGGACGGGTAATCGACGAGACAGAATTTTTGCGAAAACCTTCGGGAATATCAACAACAATAATAATATTTGAGACCAACCTCAGTGGTAACATGGTTAGGGTCGTCGCTGATGCACGAGAAGAACGTGAATTCGATTCTAGGGAGTAAACGTGTTTTGAGGAGATTTTTTTAATTTTAAAAAAAAAATTATTTTTTTTTGGGGGGGGGGAGGGAGGGGATAGACGTGCATCATGATTATTATCACAGGTCGTGCTCCCTGAAGTATGGATCTCACAATTTCAACCAGTTTAGTTTTTAAAAGAGTTTTACGGCACTTGCAACACAATAAGGTCAAATAGGTGCCGAAGATTAGTGGTGTTACAAGAGAGTAACAAACACAAAAAGAAAAGGAGGAGGAGAGATAAAAAGGACGATGTGTTTGATAGATCTAGGAAAGAAGGAGCAAGCAACACCAGAGCACCCGCAAACACCCCCCCTCCCCCCATTTCAGCCAAACGAAGGGCAAAGAGTGGAATATTATTATGTCCCGTGCGTACTATGCAATAGCGAGACTATTGTGTGAGTGTGTGTGTGTGTGTATGTGTGCGTGCGTGCGTGCGTGTGTGTGTGTGTGTGTGTGTGTGTGTGTGTGTGTGTTCCCTTCAAAGTTCATTTAAGCGTAATGGCGGAACTCGTAGTACCCACACTTCGCAGCGACATTTTTACTGAGAGCCAAAAAGCGGCAGCCTTAACAGTAATACGTTGTCTGGGAGTGCTATATTATATTATAAGTCTATGTTTCCGTTGTTGTGATGACGCTCTAATTGCGTGTGGTCTTGGGATTAATCACAGACAGGAGGGTGGGGTGAGGCTGAAGTCAATGATAATTATAATAATGCTTACAACAGATCCTCTGGATAATAATAAACGACGTCCAACACACCACGTTGGCCTCTATGGTGTAGCAGACAGGCTCTCTGTTCTCGTACGGATAATGAGGGTTAGGGTGCGGTGGCGGAGCGGTTAGTGCGCTCGTCTCCGAAGCGGAAAGTCCTGGTTCGAGCCTCGGTTCGGACATGGGGTTTTTTTCGCCCCCTCCTGTCCACCCAGCAGTAATGGGTACCCGACTTCGAGTAGGGGTAGTAAAGGCGGCGTGGAAAAGAACTGGCCACCCTACAACAATAATATGCGGAAGACCCAAAAAGTTGTATCACTAACAGGGCAATCCCCAATGTCCGGATCGGACGCGGGAACAACTTTACTTTACGGGTTATACTATGTCAGTTTGATTCCTGGGAAAAGGGTGGGGGGTAATTGAGTAACTCTACTTGTGTACTGAGATAACGCTTGTTTGTTTTGTTCTTTGTTTTTGTTTTTTGCTGGTGGTTTGTTTGTTGTTGTTGTGGGGGG
>NW_004797359.1:1384341-1388373 GCF_000002075.1 Aplysia californica | reverse complement strand
GGGTTGGGGGGAATGTTGTTTGTTGTTGTTTTGTTGTTTGTTTGTTGTTTGTTTGTTTATTTTGTTTTGTGGGGGGGGTTTGGTTGGGAGGGGGGTAATGCGTGTGTTTTTACACCCCAATCGAAGCAATTTAGATCGTTTAAAGAAGGCCCGCGTCAGCCCTGCTTGTCAGAGCTAACAAGAGCTGAGCTGAGAGGGAAACGACGACCTCCCAGCAGGAATACCGAGGTGCTCTGTGGAAAATCTACTTACTCAGGAATCGAACTTGGGTCTCCTGCGAGCAACTGCGAAGCGCCTACAACGCTACACAGCCTCCTAACGTGGGTCGATCGGGGTCGTAATAAACACATTAGTTTTAGAAGAAGAAAAATAAGCTGACGCGGCAAAAGAAGCTGGGTTTTGTGCCATTGACGTCTTTCTTGTCCCCACAAAGCATTTTTTGTTTTTCCTTTTTAAAATCATAAATGCAAGATTGTTCGTTTGCTTCTGGGGGGTTTTTTCTGATGTTGTTGGGTTTTTTGGTTGTTAACATGTTGTGCGATTTATTTTTTGTCCGCTTTTCCCGATTTTGAGCACAGGTTCTTTTTTGGGTGACTTTTCCCTAATCATTTCTCAGTTTTTTAAGGTAATCTCGGTGGAGCACAGATGTGGTTTCCAGATGAAATACCATGCAAAAAACTCAGTCTGAAAGCAGAGAGCAGTCAAAGAAAAATTTATCCAATTAGATGTTCCAAAACAAAAAAAAACTACTAAGCAATTATTATCGACGAAAGGTTTGTGGATTTTCTAAAATAGTTTTTGCGTTACAGTTTTCATCTGCTTTTAAAAGCAGACAAAATTATCCAACACAGGGGGGAAAAAAAGGGGGGGGGGTGCGGAGAGTGGTCTTTTGTACCGGTGATTGCCTTGGACAGGTGGCCGTTAGAGCAGGTTCGACCGTAATTGCAACGGACAAGTTGAAAATATTACAAAATGAAAGACTTACCTGTCTACTGCCTGGCGCTCTCTCGCTGTTTGGTCACGTAATCACTGTCCCGCTGAGCTCAGGAAAATGTAAAAGCACGCCGCCATTTTGTATTTCAGACAACCAAAGTCGTCTGTCACCTGGGTTACCAAACCGTCCAAGTTATGGGCTCCAGCGGTGGCAGAAAGGTCAGGAAGGTCAAACGTGTTTCTGGAACGAGTGAAACAATAGGGTTGTTTGTTAGCTGCAAAGTACTGGTTTGGAAAAATAAAACCCTGAATGTTAGAAGATTACCGAAATGCTAGTCCATTAATTCTCAACACGGCAAACCATCGTCTGTAGTGTAGCCCTGGTAGACACGTCACCGTCTCGAAGTAAATGTCAGCCCACACAGAAGACACGCGTTGCCGTTTTGACTTTACCTTCTTTTTTTTTATGAAGGTTTTATCACACACCCACACACACACACACACACACACACACACACACACACACACACACACACACACACACACACACACACACACTTTAAAAATATTTAGGTCCTTGAGCAAGCAGAATTCGACCCTACTTCTCTGGACCAACCCAGGCTGAGAGACTCAACCGAAAAACTGAGATATTTGATTTAAAAAATCCTTCCCCGTCACGTAAATCGTATTCAGATCTTGTGCAGTCGACAGCGAAGCGCCTAACTGCTGCACCACAGATGCAGAGAGGAATAACGTGACAACATACCTCTCCTGAATTCATGTTCAGCGCATTCATCATATCTGAATCCAGTTGAGCACTTATGGAAGATTTTAGATCGCGCTGTAAATGCCAGCCCCAATCAGGTTCAGAGTTCAGACCCTTACTCGATAAGAACAACAAACCATCACTCAAGAGTGGAATAACATTCTGTAAAGTCAAAACAGTGGCCAGTGGGGTTGTGAGTGAGTTGTGGACTATGATAATAAGAGAAGCCTGCCGCACCCTCCTTCTACATATATATTTGGAGGCTAAAACAACATTATTAATTTTGTCGTGAAAAATTGGGCTGGGACACAGGCCAGGCCCGGAAGAACAGCTTCGTATCTCAAGATTAGGGCTGGGCAATGAGTCGCTTTAGCAAAATCCAGATAATGTTAGTGCACGTCTTCAGCTATTAAATGTGTCATGAACCGCTTCAGCAAATGGGTTAGAAGAACCACTACAAAATAATATGGGTGTACCCACTTCGGCAAACGGGTCAGGAAAGAGAGTTTAATAGTATGAATTCGGTTATCCGGATTTTGCCCACCACTACTCAAGACTGGATTACCGGCGTCTGTGGTGGAGCAGTTAGGCACTTCGCCGTCACAAGCAGAAGTGCCGAGTTCGATTCCCGAATTCGGAGAGTTTTTATCGAGAAAATAGACCTTCTGCTGGGGTGTCGCATCCCTCTCAGCACGGGTTGGCCGTGACTGGTAGAGTCAGACGCTCACCTCCTAAGTGGTGTAAATTGTGTCGATGGGAGCGTAAAAACACCAACATGTTTTTCAAGGTAAGTGATTTGATCGAGCCAGAAAGGAAAGAGATGTACCTACCACATTGAGACGCACCTGTTTCAGTAAGTGTTTTACGGCACTTGCAACACAATAAGGTCATATATAAGTGCCGAAGATTAGCGGCTTTACAAAAGAGTAACAAACACAAAAAAGAAGGAGGGGAGATAATGACAAAAGAGTAACAAACACAAAAAAGAAGGAGGGGAGATAATGACAATAGATGTCTGCTTGGAAAGAAGAAACAAACCACGCCAGAGCACCCGGCAACCACCCAATGGTATGGCCTCAATAATCTTGTCCTGTTGTTCCCACACGCATATTGCCCACCTGCTACACCCACATACATGTAGAACAAACCCACAGGCACAGGTGGTGGAAATGTGTGGGCCTGTCAGATGTTGCTTCTGATGTCATTGAAATCTCTTTTTAGATTCATAGATCAGACTGAAGGTATGGCCTTTTGCGCGTTGACAGGCGATCTTTAAACATACGCATAAATACATGATGTAGCTTTTCCTGGGTGGTAGACATAGAGGTAGAGATTTCAAAAGTTGTTACTTCCCTTCGCTTCCTTCAGATCTTGACTTCTTTGATATGATCCAAAGGAGAAAGATAGGCTGAAGCATTGCCCTTTGAACAATTTCTGAGTAATAGTGGCATGAATCCAAAAATTATTTTTCCGTTGTTGTTGCTTGTTGTTTGTTTGGGGTTTCTTTTAGGGGGATGGGTGTTTTTGTTTTTTGTTGTCATGCTTTTTTTGTGTGTGTTGGGTTTTTTTACTGTTGTTTTTTTTTTTTTGTCTTCGTTTGTTTGCTTGTTTCCCTTTTCTAATAGAAACTATCAGGGACAAACCTAATCAACTCCTGCCATATCCATGTTGATGTATTGAGCAGATCTGAACTCATAGGTTTGTATTATATATTGTATAATATCCTACACCGTGCCCTACGGTGTAATTCCGATTCACTTAATAGTCTCATCATTTCGCTCAGTTTGGAGTGAAATAAAGGACAAGCTGGGGGAAAGAGCTTCATACATTCAACAGTAGCCAGTATGGTGTTCTTCCATACAATTGGGAGCCCACGGTGTGTAAGATTCGAAGCGAAGGTTGATGAAGAGCAATGAGGAACACGCATGACAGATAACGGTCTAGGATATTAATATTCATAATTCATGTCTATGGGTGGGTGCACTGGATAGTAATCAGGGATGACATCGTCTTGGTGCAAAAAGGTTGGTGGAAAACCGACTCAGCGACCCAACTCGGGCAAAACAAATGGCTAGGTGTTTTACCTGGGTGCGGGAGTAGCATTAACACACAACTGGACGTTTTTGTCTGTTCAGGTGTCGACGATGCGAAAATAAAAGTAGATAATATAAGGTAAGATAACATGAGAAACATCTTTATTGTCTGCTCACTGGTTTGGTGTTTCACCACACCCACATATATACAAGAACGCAAGCACACACATACACACACACACACACACACACACACATACACACATACACAAACACACACACACACACACACATACACAC
>NW_004797359.1:1378199-1384241 GCF_000002075.1 Aplysia californica | reverse complement strand
GCACAATTTATTGGTCGTAGTGTGCTGCTGTAAGTGCTTTGTGTGTGACAGGAGAGCAGCGACAATCAAATACTGTTGCCTCAAGACTGTCCAATTTGTCCGCCAAGCAGAATTATTCTAGCACCGGTTCCGACATCTCTTCATATGATTGGAGAAGTTTTCCCAGTATTTATAGGTGAGGGAGAGAATCTCGGAGCCGATCTTTCTTTTCATAATATTCCGGATTTTGTACTTACTCTTTCAAGTTGATAGCCGGAGAGACGTGAAGGGTGAAGGTCGCCAGTCAATCTGGAGACTCCCCCAATAAATATCGTGCAGAGGATCGGCCTTCCCCGCGCGGTACCCTCGGGGACGCCGCCAAAACAAGATTTAGGAGGGTGGGGCTGGTGGTTAGATCAATAGGGAGGAACAAGTTGACGGAAAAGAGCAACAATTTGGATGTATTAGCCACGGGTAGCCTTGGATGATTAACGCCGGGTCCCCAGGCGGTTCGCTGGTAAATCAACCATCTGACTTGTGTTACCTCCATTGCGCGGAAAGCTACAGTCCGACTTGTGTTACCTCCTTTGTGTAGAGTGCTACAATCTGATGTGTGTTACCCCCACTGTGCGGAGAGCTACAATCTGACTTGTGTTACCTCCATTGTGCGGAGAGCTACAATCTGACTTGTGTTACCTCCATTGTGCGGAGAGCTACAATGTAACTTGTGTTACCTCCATTGTGCGGAGAGCTACAATGTGACTTGTGTTACCTCCATTGTGCGGAGAGCTACACGGAATGTCGTCCTATGGGGTTGCGTGAAAAGCTGGACAAGGCTTAGGGAGAACTAGGCTACAAAAAATATCCGTTGTTTTGGATTCTCGGAAATGAGTGGAGGGATAGGGAAATGAAGAACACACACATACACACACACACTCACGCACACACATATACACACACACACACACATTAACGCACACACACACACACACACACACACACACACACACACACACACACACACAATGGAGATCGTCACTCTAGTTATTGAAATTTTTATTTTTTTTTATTTTTAGACACGTGAATTCTTCAAGTTCAAAATTAAACCTACTAATAAGAATCACTTTCCTTTATACGCGTAAGCAGTTGAATTTGTTTTTAGAGGATTAAATCATCTTCTCTGAAACTTTCTAAATGGATTCGATGACAATCAACGAAGATAATGATATGTGAAGTCAGAAATGTTCAAGAGTATAACCTATAAGTTCGGCTGAAAAAAAATATATATATTATTTCTTTTTATAGAAAAAACGCCTTTCCTGAAATAAAAAAAATGGTGATTGTATAGGTTTAACGCCGCTATCAGCACTATTAAGTTATTTAAGAGACGGGGCCTCCGAGTTTAACGTCCATCTCCGAAAGGACCAAGCCAAATGGGAAATGCGTGTAAAGTGCCTTTCCCAAGGACACAACGTCGGACCGAGCCGCCTTTCGTGGCCCTGGAACGGAATACAACATCGCTGATTACAACTAACCTGTCCAGGAATGCGCTGCTAAACAGCCTGTGATGTTGGCACGTTCTTTTCGATTCGATTTCTTTCTCCATCTCGCGTGGGCGGCGAACGACACCATGTATATTTAGCTGGGGTAAACAACCAGCACAGAGTGACAACTGACAACCTGGAACAGGTGCTAACGTAGCACTGAGAGCGGCGGAATCTTCTTTCATCTTTACACCTTTCTGGTGGAAGGGGGTTGAGGGAGAGGTAGGGGGAGGGGGAGGAGCGGGGAGGAGCGGGGAGGAGGGGGAGGGAGAGGGGGCTCACAGAAGAATTACAGTACAGGTTCCCACTTTACGGGATCACCTGGATACCTGTAAGCATGATCTTTGGTTCAGAAGTTGATGCATAATGACTCGCGATTATTTACTTTCGCGAGCTGCTCTCGTACATTTTGTCTTAGGCTTAATTATTTAGCCAAGTCCATACTTTGGCGTTGTTCATCCACACTGTTCGTGCGGTGTCAACCCTAAACCTTCCATCTTGCCGTCCAGTATATCCCTCATTTGTATTGTCTGGTGGCATTATTATATATATGACCGAAGTATTGTTTTGGAGTTGTTGTTCTTATAGTTTGTTCGTTCGTTTGTTTGTTTTTTCGTTATGTTCATGTGATTGTAGTGCTAAGAAGATTCCAGAATCAGTCCTCATTTCATTTTTTTCGACGAAGATCATCGCCCAAAGAGAGCTAATTGTATTGACTTCAATATTCTATGGCACATCGGTAAATGCAGACCGCACTTTGTTCCCATGAACCCACACTACTACAACTACCCAGTACTCACTGGAAATCAGCTTTTTGACTGAGTTGGGATCAACCAGATTTTCTTTTTTAGAGGAGCAAAAGCTACATTTTGGCATAATACGACTGAATTCAACTAAATTCGACTGTAACCTTCAAAACCAAAGACGTTTGTTTTTCAAGGTCGCAAGTCGAATCTGTCGTATGGTGCCAAAATGGTAGCTTTGCGTCTCCATGATAGATAATCTGGCTGCTCCCGACTCAGTCTGATGAACCCGGCTGACAGTGTGCACTGGGTATAACATTATGTTTTTTAAAGTTTTAGTAAGTGTTTTACGGCACCTGCAACACAATAAGGTCATGTAAGTGCCAAAGATTAGAGGTGTTGCAAGAGAGTAACAGTAAAAAAAAAAATTTTTTAAAGAAGAGATAAAGACGATAAATGTTTGATATCAAAAAGGGGCAATCCACACTACCAGAGCACCCGCCAAACATCCACGAAGATTACGTGAAAAATTCTGCTGCTAGAAATTCTCCAAGCTCCCAACATTTGATGAAGCGCACACAGCCTGTCGCTCCCTGTGGCGTCGCCAGTTTAGTGGTCAGCCTACCACACCTCTCATCGTGAGAATGCGGACTCGGGGGTTTTAAGTTCAGCTTGACCGCACGTTGTGGCCTTAGGAAATGCACTTTACTCTATTTTCTTCACTTCACCGAGCCACTGTGAATGAGTACCCGACCATAGACAGCGAAATATCCTGGCAGTATGTTAGCGTTTTAGCGCCTGTAAAATGACAGCTAACATTGTTTGCTGCACAGGAAATTGGATCAGTTTCAGAATGCGGTCAAGCAAGCCCGTCGTTTTTCAGGCTTCGTTGTCTCGTTCTTCTCCCGTACAGTTGTTGACGTCTGTTGTCTCGCACCTGCTGATGGAGCGGACATTGTGTGGGTGTATTCCTTCTGGCCTGTGACGTCGGTGGTCTAGTGGTTAGGGTATCGGACTCGTGGTCATGAGATCGTTTGTTCGGAGGTTCGAGGCTCAGCGAATGTTCCCGTTTGTCTCGGTCCTTTCGGAGATACTGGCAAGATCTTTCCCTTTCAACAAGTGGGTGCTCAGTCATGTCAGGCGATGAAGTGGGGAATATTTGTGTAAAACGCCTTTCCCAAGGACACAACGCCAGGCTGGATTGAGCCTCGAACCCCCGAACTCGCAGTCTTACGATGTCTAACCACTAGACCACAGACTCCTCTGGTGCGGGTCCAGCTCCTCTTCCCATTAATTGAGCAATCACGAGAATATTTAATTCTTTATAAATCGCTCCCTCAGAATAACAAAATTCTATATCACACACATTTTTTTGGCCGTTTTAAGTTACTGTGACTATGAGATCCTCACAAAACTATGCCCCCCCCCCCCCGGTGCCAAATGTACAAGATCCAGGCCAGCCTAAGCCGGAGATGACCATGAGTTCAGAAACCAGATGTTCTGTCTACTCTATTAATATCGTTAAAGTATTCGGATTCATTATCAAAGATATTCAAAGAATTGCTTTTTAAAAAGGCTTGATATGTAGCGGAAGTCAAACATTTTTACGTCAAATTTCTAGGTACTGTGCAGATAGAACTTTGTAGTTCTAGGGTAACAGATGTAAGTGTAACTGCATGGGTTTAACGGCCCTGTCAACACTGTTAGGTTATCTAAGCGGCGGGACCTCCGAATTTAACGCCCATTTCCGATAGGACCGCGCTAAACGGCCTGGGAGCCTTCAAAACTCAATAGCATGACCGAGTTCAAGAACGCCCAGTCTGGGATTCGACCCACAGCCATCCGCTCCGTAGCCTAGCTTGATGCCAACTGGGCTGCTAATAGAGCGTCCTTTCTAAGACTCTTTTAATTAAAGAAGCGCACAATAGAAAGACGATTGAGGAAGTCCAGAATGTTGTTGGAAAGTTTAGGACTAATATTTTTCTCTACACTGTGGTTTGAAATTGAGACTCTGTTCTTTTATTCTACTGTGATCTGCAAGTTTCAAAATTAATGTCTTTCTTATGTTTGTACTTGATTTCTTCTCTTTAAATTCCAGTCGTTGTGTTTATTTGCGTGTGTGGGTTTTTTTTTCTTTGCAATGTTTTGTTTTGTTTTGCTTTGCTTTGTTTTGTGGGTGGGAGGGTTGTTTTGTTTGTTTTGAGTAGTTTTTGTTCGTTTAAAAAAAAAAAAATTTAATCTCTACCCAAAAACAATAAGTTGGAGTCAATGCCAGTCGTATTAGGGCGAGATTCTAAGCTTTCTAACAAACACATGTTTGTGAACACCTTGTGTAAAGTCAAAAAATAACGACGAAATAGACATCGTAGCAGTACGTCTGAAGAGACTGTGAAAAATGACAACGATGTACATTAGTAACATAACTCACAGAAATACTTCGCTTGATCCTGGATATTCCACTTCAGAAACTCGGTTCTGTACTCAGCTCAGTTCTATTGTTAGAAAATATCTGCTGTCACAACTCACTTTGTCCCTTTGTCTGTTTTTCCAGAGCTCCAATTAAGTCACCCGCTGAGAGACATTCCAAAATCAATACAGTCTCTAACAAGTGTCACCGATAATTAAGTATAACAGTCACTGACAATAAATGTCACAGATGATTAAGTATAACAAACACAGACAAATGTCAGCGATGATTAAGTGTAACAACCACTTACACAAGCACGATGCTCTCACGACAAGTTAACCCTATCCGTACGCCCTGGGGTCATTTTGTACCCCCGGGGTTGTATTCTTCTCATTTTAGAATACTTCTAGTACGAAGATCTCTTTGAAACTTTCAGTATTTCTCAATAAATCATTTTGACGGACTGCTATGCAAAGCGTGCGGATCGGATTAAAGAGTAAATTTCCTCTTTGGAAAGTGGTGGCACATAGTTCCCCACGTCCTATTGATACGATAGTAAAACACGACGTACGGATATGATAAAGTGGTGGCACAGAGTTCCCCGCGTCCTATGGGTACGACAGTAAAACACGACGTACGGATAGGGTTAAGACTTTATCACGACAAGATTAAACCCACCCGCACTCAGTGACACTCACGGGAAATCACAAACACCAGAGAGAAAGGAATAAGAGACAAACTGCGGCCTTACGTGCCACTTCCAGATGCTACACTCACCATGCACGGCGCCCACTCAATGGAGTCTCTCTCTCTCTCGTCCTGACCACAATAATAATTATACCGTATTATGGTGAGCAAATAAAACTACGCAAGAACTCACCTCGGCGAAAACTTCACGACTCGCACTCTCGCGCTGCTCGCCTACTATTACAGCTGTTGCTAGTCTGTTCCGTTGCTCACTCTGTGCCTGGCTGTTGTGTGCGCGCGCGCGCTCGCTCGCTCGCCCGCTATCAAACACGTGCGTTGAATATTGCGGCGTCGGTCAAAGTCTGTCTGATTCAAACTGCGGCGATTTTAGCAGACTCTTATTTTGACTGTGGGGAGCGCTCGGGTTAGTCGTGCTGCAAAAGGTCAGCGTATGATCGATTCTCTCGCCGTGGGGAATAATCATCAATTTAGCCACCGCGGCATTGGTTCCGTGCGGCCACTCGCCTGATTTGTGGGTGTGTCTGGTTGTCTCCATGTCGTGCCGGGGGATTACACGGGAGTGTTTGTGTGAGTGTAGTTGTGAGAATGAGTAGAATTGTTTGTATGCATCATGTTTACGTATGTGTGTATGTTTGCATGTGTGTGTGTGTGTGTGTGTGTG
>NW_004797359.1:1375136-1378067 GCF_000002075.1 Aplysia californica | reverse complement strand
GAGAGAGAGAGAGAGAGAGAGAGAGAGAGAGAGAGAGATAGCATGTGCGTGTCCGTATACGTGTTTTTGTGTGTTTAAGATTTATGATAATATTATACCAGTGTTGTCCTCCAGCAACACACCCAGACAAAAACAACAGAGGGAAGAGAAAGAGAGCTCAACTCGTTAATGAAACTACTAAGGCCCATGGCCACCTTGCGTGCAGGTTTATTCTATCATCTACCCGCATATTTTGCAAGCCCGCTGCCACCTCACTCACCCATCGCCGAAGGAATTTGACGGGGGAGGACGACAAAGACAAGGGAAAGGATAGATAAGAGCACATGTTTGACTTACACAGAGGATTGTTGAAAGTGAGAAGAGAGCGACGTATATATATTAGACCTCGCTCTCTGGCTAAGGAACAACGTGTCTGATGGCAAGATAAAGACAAGACGATCAGATAAGTATCAAGGTGCAGGAGGCTGCCAGAATGTCATCCATGTTGAAGAAGGGCAGACCGCTTAGAGCAGGGCTGTGCCAACCTCAATTTACACGGGAGCCACTGTGGGTTAAGTAATGGAATGAGTGAGCCTGGGCCGCATCAAATTAAATATTCCACTAAAAAGGGCTTAAGTAAGCGTAATATTAATTGTTTAAAGTACAACCGATTCGTTTTCCTTAATCTTTATTGATAGTATTTCAGAACAGGAATCGTTTTTCACCCCTGGAAGCTGACGCCAGCCTGGGCTACGGTAGACCATTAGTGATATATTAAATTTATTTAAAGATCAGAAAAATCCAGGGCAACACCTCGGTATCAATCAGCGTTTGAGAAAAACGTGAGCACCAGACTAACAGTAAACTTTGATGTCAAGTAAAAACCTCGAAAATATCATACTGCGAGCTTCAATTATTGACCCTCAGGCCTCGACATTCAGTGCTTAGAGTAGAGGTATCACCAGAGCCTCGAAGTCCCAGCTACCTTGGGTCTGAGAGCCCGTGATAAGAGCACTTATAATATTCTGTGATAGATAGAGAAGCATCTATTAGGCCTATTTTGTTTGGTGTGTTTGTCTAAAATGTCTCGATTTAGTAATTTGACCTTTGACCTTAAAAATCAATTGACAAAAACAAAACTGCTGCTACTGGTGTGGTGCTGGTGTCTTCTACTACTACTATCATCATCTTCATCATCATTATCATCATCTTCATCATCATTATCAACATCATCATCATCTTCTTCTTCTTCTTCTTCTTCTTCTTCTTCTTCTTCTTCTTCTTCTTCTTCATAATATCTATCTTCAACATCAAGTGTTTTCATAAACTCCTCGGGTTCTCAGCCTTAGGACAGAAAACAGAAACATTAGACACCAGCAAAATACAGCTAGTTTGTTTCTGCTAACAATGGGAGTTGCACAGTCTCCGTCAATAGCAAGCTTTTGTTCATATTATACATGTAGCCTACATTTATTGTAATACAGTGTAGTTTGAAACAGGGAAGGGCAACAACTTGCCCACAAACTAAATACATAATCGAAATAAACGAGTCACCTCCCCTTTCATCGCAGAAACGATACGACTCACTGTGACAATTATTATTACGCAAGCCTCGGTCTCACCGTTCTTTTTATAAAGTAAACTTTGACCCACATTTCTACAAGGTTGTTTAACTCTTACAATTTGTGGGCCTATTTCCTGCTTTGTAGTGGAAAGTTTATTTTAAAATATTAATGCATCAGCATTAACAGCACAGATTTCAAACTACAAGCATGTATTATAAAACATTTTTTTAAAGAACCGAATGAAGATTTGATACAATGAGAGAATATAGTAAAGTGCAGAAAAGAGTATATCTATGACTGTTTAAGGAGGAAAACCACCAAAACCCCCTTATAATGCAGCATCTAGTCAGTAATTTTGCCGTCTGCTAAGAGGTAATAGGATGAACCAAGAGGCTGAGCGAATAAATCGTTCGCCAGGTCGTTATAACATTCTCTGCCCTTTACACATGATGGTATTCCAACCTGCTTCCGTACAGATTAGTATATATTTACACAGATAACAAGCAAAAACAGGTCACAGAAGGCTGAGCTGGGTGGGTTCCGATTTCAATTACATCAGTTTCAGGACAACAAGTGTCAAAGAGCAGAGGTAAAAGGTCAAACGACTGAACCCATGTGGTCTAAATCACCAAGGTAGACAAATTATGAGTGATCACATATTATCTGTCACGGAGTGAAGGGAAAAGAGGAAAGGGTGGCGGGGGAGGGGGGTCCTTAGACAAACACGAAACCCCAGAAATAATTAGTTAGCCTGAAAGGTCAAACATGTGAACAGACACAAACAAACAAACAAACAAACAAATGAATTGTATCGCCATATTTATATGCTCTCGGAAGTTTGGGAGGTTCAGATCGGGGCTAACAACCCAGACTGGTAAAAATAATATGTTACGGAAACAGCAACAAAGAGAAACCATTCATATACTATGGCTTTACGCATGTCCGAGCTCAAAGTTCCAGACGTGCAAATGGCGACCTGGACATGACGTATTTTACCACACAACCAGTGTGCTGACGTCATAACAATTATGTCTGAAAAATGCTAAAATAACAGCGTTTGATTTGCCCCATCCATGAAGCAAACAAGTCGGGCTGCTCCAAACTCAAATCTCGAATAGGTTCAAGTCAAAGTTTCAAACGAATCAAATTGGCATCGTGACCTAGGTAGGGGGTGTTGACCTCTGGAACAACGCAAGAGTGACAACAAGGTCGATCAGTGCATCTTGGAGATACTTACGCTCTACGTCAACTTGGTGGTGGCTCTTTGGCACACCGTTGCGTGTATCGGGATGTCTGGTGTCGTTTTATCATGAAGAAGAAGAAGAAGAAGAAGAAGAAGAAGAAGAAGAAGAAGAAGAAGAAGAAGAAGAAGAAGAAGAAGAAGAAG
>NW_004797359.1:1371109-1372827 GCF_000002075.1 Aplysia californica | reverse complement strand
ATATTTCCTGTCAGAAATGTTATCATTTATCATTCAAAGTCCTAGAATAGAAAAAACATGAAATTGTTTTTTGCTTGGAACAGGGGAAAATCTTCAGATGGTGAAAAACATTATTGAAGAGAAACGCAATTTAAGCTCAAAAGTGCAAAGAGAAAACCGAGTTATTTTACTGTGGATGCTGGATGCAAGCATAGTCGAACCCTCCTTAGCGACCACGTGTTCAAATCAGTCACCTGTACAAACGGCCACTTCCACCCCCACCCCTCACCCCCTACCCCTCAATGTGTTTTTCCTATACTAATGACCAAAAAGGACCACCTGTCTAGGATGAAAACTTTCCCTTCGACAATTAAGGTCTGTCTTGGACAAGTTCGACTGTATCTATAATATTTATTTAGGATAGAATCTAATGAAAGTACAACAACCTACAGCTTTGAGGAAAGAATTCGTCAGTTGGTACAGAACCTATGGAACTAGTATAAACAGGGGCCAGCAGTATAGATCATACGAAACCATTTATTTACATTAACAATTACGGCATGACACATTGGTTTCAGGCATATGAGTTGTGGTATAATCTTAAAGCTTGTTCATTTGTCTTGGGGGTTTTTTATGAAGAAAAAATCCATCTACTTGCATCCAATGCAGGAACAATCCATGCAGGTTACGGTTACGTGGCCTCATCTAAAAAAAAGGTGTGTGTTTGAAACAAAGGAGGATGTGAGGTTGTACCTCGCTAGTTCACGTGAGTCAGAGGGATATGTTTATGTTTCATGTCAGGACATTTTTGGATTTCGAATTTTGCTCGAGTGGCGGCCAAACAGCCTACTTTTTTTTACTTTCAAAAACATAAGAACCAAAGGATCTTTAACGCTTTAACGTGCGCAACGAGCACATAGAATCTCCGAGAATTGTTGTCCTTATCCGAAAAAAAACCAATGATTATCATAGACGTTGTATTAGGAGGCGGGCGACTTCGAACCTGCACGCCGGACAAACCCGGGCTGAATGAGAGACAACATCCCGGTAGACAGAAGGGGGGGTCCTTGTAGTCAATGGAATGACGTCCCTATTTGAGAGTCGAACCTAGGACTATTTCTCGCGACCACAAACAGCCGACCCACTAGACAACAAGCTACCCTAGAATTATAAAATTCTATCTACTCAGTACCTAAGTTTTGATAAATCTGACTTTAAAAGAAATTGTGACTTAACATCATTGTCAAGCTCTTTTGAGTGCATTTCTTTGTTTATCTTGACAACAACTCCGAATATTCTTATGATTTGACAGAGCAGATAACATTTTTGGATTCTGAGCGTATGATCTAAGTAACTCGAAACAGCCAAAACTGTCAGTAGATAGAACTTTATATTTCTAAGGTAGCGATAACAGACACCGGAGAGACTTGAGTCTGAGTGCAGAGAAGCACATCAACCCGACAATGGCCAAATAACGAAGGGAAGAAGCCAGACAGATAGACAGAAACAACAGAGGGAAAGAAAAGAAGTAGGAACTACCCGTGGCGCGCTCCAACCACTCGTACCGGAGAGACGGACAATGGGAATTCTGTGGGAAATCGAAACAAGATGTGAGGTAAACAGGAAGATAGAAGTTCCGCGGTGGTTTGTGCTGGCAACTGTCGGCTACATTACTAATACGGGTAGAGAGGTAGAGAGAGAGAGAGATTGAGAGAGAGAGAGAGAGAGAGAGAGAGAGA
>NW_004797359.1:1368405-1370014 GCF_000002075.1 Aplysia californica | reverse complement strand
ATTTTTTATTTTCTTTATAAAGTTATCCCAAGCAGAGTGGGTTGAACATAACAGCAGAAAAACCGATTTACTCTATAAAATGAATCCTCATGGAAATCGACCTTGGGTCTTCTGCATGCGACGACGAAGGGCCTAACCATTACACCACAGATGTCGGTCCGTTGAGTGCGTGTAATTGACACCCCCCCCCCCTCCTATTGACGTTAACTAACACCCTGTAATTCGGAAATGTCCGGAGTCGTACCTTTTGACCCTTTGGGAAGTGCTCTATGTGCGTGACACGGGGTCTAAACAGCGGCAGTAATGGTAATGGATTTTTAAAGGGGGGAATTATTGTATGAACCATAGGCAATTTTGTAATTAGGGAGCGTTTATTAAGAATACGACTGACTTCCGTGCTTGTTGTTGTACCGTAAGGGATTTACGCCCCCATTGACACAATTATGATGATGTAAGAGGCGGGTTGTTTCAACACTGCTTAGCGTGGCGTCGGTGGCCTTTTTGTGGTTAGGCTAGCGGACTCGTAATCGTGAGGTTGCGTGTTCGGGAGTTCGAGCCGCGGGCCCGACGTTGTGTCCTTGGGAAAAGCCCTTTATACGAATTTTCCTCACTTCACCCATGTGGGAATGGGTAACCGGCCATAGGCTGCGAAAGATCTTTCAGTATATTCGTGTTTTAGCGCCCATACATGGCCGCTTGGACTGTATGCTTCCCATGAAGTTAAGGTTGTTTCAGAATGCTCTCAGGTCTGCTGGGGTAATAGTATAGATTGTGACGCGCTTAGAGCTTGCTGTTGAGCCTGGATTTGCGCGATACAAATGCTGTCTGTTATTATTAACGTCACAGCCCATCTGGGCTCAGACGGATACGATGATGTCCCTACAGAGAGACAGGTACATTCGAGTTTTAATTTTTTAAAATTCCCAACAAGGGAATCGAGCACGTGTCTTCTGTGTGCGACAGCGAAAGGCCTAATCGCTACACCACAGACATTGGTGCTTAATTCTCGTGATACCTTCTTTATTGTCCAAAAAAGGGGGCTGGATTCCTTTTGGATCCGGAGCTTCAAAGCTCCCTTTGGGCCAGTAAAAGACGGGTAGTCTATCTTTTGGATCAATTAGTGTTTACCGATTTCTTGCTTTATATTTGGAAATGGTTTTTCGTGTTGCCTCATCCGTTCACTGCAGTCTTTTGAAATAGATAACATGTGGGATTCGGAAAGTCTGTTATGTATTTATTGTTGCCCTGTGGTCACCACCGGGAAATGGAAGTAGAGCTTCGAGAAGGATCACCCAACCTCCAACCCCTCCCCCCCCCCATCCCCGTCTTTCCTTTACTCCTATTTGGAAATATTCTAGACTATTTTAAGTGGCAGACTTCCGACTCTGCCTGTCAGGGCCATCTCAGGCGGAAAGAGGCTGCAACATCTCGGCAGAAAGACTGCTTTTCAAAAAGTTTTGGTAAGAGTTTTACTCGATAGAAGAAATTTGCCCCCTCGGAAATCAAGCTCGGGTTTGTTGCCTGTGGCGCCGGCCGGGTAAAGTGCCTAACCGCTGCACCAGACACGCCAGTGATTGTGTCGATTTGGCCGGGTGGGGGGGGGGGGGGG
>NW_004797359.1:1366082-1368305 GCF_000002075.1 Aplysia californica | reverse complement strand
GGGGGGGTAAAACATCTACAGTAACAATTCGCTATCTTGGAATAACAAAGTTCTATATGACATTTTTGGCCGTTTTGAGTTACTTAGACCATGAGCCCAGAAACAACATTGTGTTCTATCTGCTCTATCAAAATCGTGAGTTCGGAGTTGTTATCAAGATATTCAAAGAATTATATTCGGAAAAGCTTTATATGGTGTGAAACGCAACATTTTTTTAACGTCGAATTCCTCTAAACTGGGTATTGAGCAGATATAGAACTTTGTAAATCTAGGTTAGCAAATCTACAGTAACAAATAGTATATCTCAACTACAGACTTCAACATAAGTTAAGGACCACTTGCAAACACTCTGAGTGGTCTTCTTGGGTCGTCCTGCACGTGGGCGTTCTTGGACTGATCTAGTTGCTTGATGGCGCTTGTCGAGCGGACAGTGACAGAGTGTGGCACTGCAAGCCTTCTGGCAACTTCTCTGGCTCCAATTTCATCCTGCAGCCATGCCATAGCTCTGGCAAGATCAAAGTCTCTCAGATTTCGTCTTGGTGGTATGTTGATGCGATACTGGATTTTGCGCAAACGGCGGTTTGTATTGCCACCAAAGTGAGTACAGTTCGAGACGTACGTCCGTTTATGACGTGCACAAGAAATTTTAACTGAGGAATGTCCGTGGTGTAGCACACAAGTTGATAACAAACAGCAAATTTGGCTAGAATTCCCCGAGAATTTCCGTGCTGTACGTGGTGGTTTGGCCACTTTAGGAAGTTTTGCAGTACCCACTGGTAACCCATTAACACTTTCAGAGCAAAAATTTAGAATCATTCCTTTCTGTCTTTTTTTCAGATTAAAAAAAATCAGGTCAGTCTGTCAAAGTGGTCCTTAACTTTTGTTGAAATCTGTATTTAATGACAAATGTTTGTTAACACAGTATCTGTTTATTTTCAGCGTCCATTGCGAACAGCTACAATTAGTGATCCCAATTTCCGCTTCCGACCTCACCCACCGCAGACATGGGGGCTGACGGAATCACCAAGGCGCCCACGGTTGCCATAGAAACCGTGCTCGTTGTCAGGCCAATCAAGGTAAGAGAAGTGGGGACTCTCTGTGACAATCCATGGAGTTGTGACGATTAACAATGGTAGAATTGTGTGTGACGTTCAGTAATAAAAAAGAATAATAATGATAGTATGTACTTGGCATTTACGTTTCTGTTATATCTATGTTAGGTGACGGGGGACAAATCGGGATAATATAATTTAGCTATGTTGGGGTTTTGTTTGTTTTTGCTTTTGGGTTGTTTTTTTTGGTTTTTTTGTTGTTGTTGCTGTTTTTTTTTTTGTTTTTTAGAGCATTCGAGCAAAGGAATGAATAGCAAACCAGGATCAGCGATGTCTATCGCAGATCTGGTATTTGATGAGGATGGTGATTTTACCATATTCCTACCGAAGCCCGTAGGGTTAGATCTAAACGTTAAACTTATACAGTGTTCTAGATATTGAAATTCTACTGTCTCCACCAGTTTTGTTTGTTGGTTTTTTAGTTGGGTCTTTGTTGTAGTTGTTGTTGTTTTGCCTTTTTTATCTTCGAGCTTACAACAATGATGAAATGATGAAATGATGAATTTGTATAGGTTTAACGCTCCTATCAACACAGCCAGGTTATGTCTCAGGCGGGACCTCCGAGTTTAACGTCCATCTCAAAAAGAACCTTCGAGTCAAGGGGGAAATTCATGTAAAGTGACTTTCCCAAGGACATAACGTCGGACCGAGCTGAGGTTCGAACCCCCGAACCCTCAATCTCACGATTACTAGTCCGGTAGCCTAACCAGGCCACCTCAACAATGATGTGATGATGATGATGATGATGATGATGATGATGATGATGATGATGATGATGATGATATCACGTCTCCCTTCCCCAGGTGGTAGGACTACTGTGTGGAGTTCTGGCCGTGCTGTTGCTGATGCTGTCTGTGGCGGCCACGGCCTGGCTACAAGCTAACGGCAGCAGGGAGGGCTTGTGGGAGAAATGTACCTACAACCAAACCATCCCTGATTGGCTGGAGTGTGACTTGGGACTGCCACGGGGTGAGGAGAGGGGTGATGGTGGTTGTGGTTGTTGGTGGTGGTGGTTGTTGTTGTGGTGGTGATGGTGGTTGTGGTGGTTGTTGGCGGTGGTGGTGATTGTTGTTGTTGGTGGTGTTGCTGGTGGTGGTGGTGATGGTGGAGG
>NW_004797359.1:1363797-1365396 GCF_000002075.1 Aplysia californica | reverse complement strand
GGGGGGGGGGTCGTGCAAGTGTATGACTTGTGTAAGTGTTTGTGTGTATAATATGTGTGTGTTTATGTGAATAAACGTGTTTATGTGTATGTGTGAATGTACGTGTGTTCACATGACATGTGTGCTCATATAACAAGGGGCATACCAAAAGTTGTTTTTACCTGACCTTGAAGGATTAAAGGTAGAAAACTGAAATTTGGTACTAACCTTAATTTTTCTCTTTGTAGTCACCTTCCATAGTTTTTAGTCATCGGTGTATGACATTGAAAAGACCTTGAAAATAAAAGACCCTCTCTTTGTTGGAAAACCACCCCTCTACCATTTCTTTGACCTCATCGTCACTTTCAAAATGCCTTCCTTTTAAATCCTTTCTTCAGTTTGGGGAATTAAAAAAAGTCGGAGGGGCTAAATCTGGAGAATAGGGTGGATGTGGCAAAATTTCAAAGCCACTTTCTCACGCAGTTTCTGCAGCTTTTCTTGGAGTGTATGCTGGCGCGTTGTCGTGAAGCAGCATAATGCCTTTTCGGATCCTTCCTCTGATTTTTTCTTCTATAGACGTCTAGCCTCTCGTAATTTTTTTAGCTGGTTAGAATAATGATCTCCGGTGACCGTATGTCCATTTTCAAGATAGTCTGTCATAATCACTCCTCCGTGGTCCCCAAAAAACTAATAGCATCACTTTTCCACTTGATTGTTGCACCTTTGCCTTCTTTGGTGTTGGAGATGAGGGCGATTTCCACTTCATTGATGCAGATTTTGACTCAGGATCGTAGTCGTGGGTCCATGTCTCATACATGCTTACAAGCTTTTCAAAAGTTTAATTTCATCCTTTTCATACAGCCCAAGCAATTATTTAAAACAATCCACACGTTGCACTTTTGAGGACGAATCAACAAACGTGGGACTCATCTCGCACAAACCTTGGTCATATACTCAAATGTTCCTTTAAGATTCGTTCAACTGATCCAGTGCAGTGCTAAGCCTAGTTTCTTTGCTCAAACGTTCGACTGTCACTTATCTATCAGACAACTCAAGTTTTTTTTTATTGTCAATACTTACGCTTCTGTTGTTATTATCACTGGCGACTATCACGGTGGTCATCTTCAGTGTCCATGAATCCGCATTTGAATTTTTTTTACGCCAAAATTGTATTTGGCACAGCATGGACGAGCAATCAGTTCCAAATACGGCTTGCATCTACGTAAAAATATCCTGTAGTTGCTTGCCTTGCTAGATTTCACTATTGTCCTGTGCTCAATTTTCTCCACTTTTAGGTTAAAAACTGGAGAATAACATACCCGCATTCACTAACAGTGCGCTTGTGTTAAAACCAGTAATTGGAAATTCCCCAAAATGTACATGCATTCTAGGAAGATAATTGTTGGCTTTCCCCCCATATTTCAGCACTCTACCTTTATTCCTTCGTGGTCAGGTAAAAACCTTTTGGTGTGCCCCTCGTATTATGTGTGTGTAGCAGTGTGTGTCCATAAGATGTGTGTATGTGTGTGTATATGTGTGTCTGTGTGTATGTGTATGTCTGCGTGTATGTCTGTGTGTATGTCTGTGTGTATGTGTGTGTGTGTGTGTGTGTGTGTGTGT
>NW_004797359.1:1362455-1363600 GCF_000002075.1 Aplysia californica | reverse complement strand
TAAATTATAATAATATTTTTTAAAGAATAATACCATTTCACATTTTCTTTTATGCTTTCTCCAGGTCATGGTGAGTTGAGTCATGCATGTGTAGAACACACAAATTAACTCTGGGTAGCTGGTAGACCGCTAAAGCTTAGATTTTAGATTTATTCTTTATTTCAAGTCCGTTTTATTTGGCATTTTGAGTATAATAATATTATGCTTCTTAATTTTTGTCACGCTTGAGTGAACAGTAGCGTCGTGTATTGTGTGCTCTCTTAGACACTAGAACTAGAAGTAATATTTCTTTCTTTTTATAAAAATTATATTACTATTATGTTATGCCTTTTAATTTTACAATCTGCTTTCTGTGGGTGGTTGGCGGGTGCTCTGGTGTGGTTTGCTTCTTCTTTCCTATCAAATATCTATCGTCCTTATCTCCCCTCCTTCTTTTTTTATGTTTGTTACTCTCTTGTAACACCTCTAATCTTCTGGCGCTCATATGACCTTATGCAGTTGCGAGCGCCGTAAAACTTCTACTAAAACTAACTAATCTGCTTTCTACTTTTCAGTCACGCTTGAGTGAACAGTAACGTCACCGATTGTGTGCTTTCAGAGACACTAGAAGAAGAAAAAAAATTCCCCATTTTGTTTCAAATTATATTATATTTATTGCTAGTTTTTATTTGTTTGTTTTTATTTATTAAGAAAATATAAACAAACAATAAATATATAGAATTTCGAAACAAAATGGGGAAACTTTTATTTATAATATGCTTCCTAGATTTTGTCTACGCTAAAGTAAACAGTAGTGGCACAGATTGCCCTGTCTTAGACACCTGTAACCTAGTGACGACTGCAATATTCTTTTTATTTTATTTTTTTTATAGTAAAGGGTTTTACGACGCTCGCAACTAAAACCCTCTACTATAAAAAAAAAAACCCAAAAAACTGCAATATTCTTCATTGTACATGTATTTGTCGTGCTGGGAGTAGTATTGTTTTTTGTTGTTTTTTTGTTTTGTTTTTGTTGTTTTTTTTGGGGGGGGGTTGTTTTTTGTTTTATAGTTGATCTTCCTGAAAGTAAAGAATGAAGTTTAATTATTTGTTTAATGGGGAAGGGTTGTTTTGTTTCGTTTTTATGCTTTTTTGTGGGGGGGGGG
>NW_004797359.1:1359449-1362355 GCF_000002075.1 Aplysia californica | reverse complement strand
GGGGGGTACGCGTCTTCTTCAGAGTAGTGTCCCATTGTGTGAAGTTTGAAAAAAAAAAGTTTGGGTGAATGTCAAGTGTGTTTACGTAACGTGCATGTGGACTGCTTTTCTAGAATCCTCTGAAGTTTCCATTGAGCCACTGACTGTCTCTTCTTTATCTTGATTTGCTTCCAAATTCAAAGATAAAAAATCGTTATAAATTAATGTGATTTAAACTTTATTCATTAATGTGATTTATTCATAGTCTGGTTAATGTTATTTATTCTGTCTTTATTCATAAATGTTATGTATTCCTTGCTTTATTCATAAATGAGATAATTCCTCTATCTCTGTTATATTATTCCAGGCTTTCAGCATAGTTTAGTTTACAGTGGTATACATACATGTACTTAAAATATGCTGACATCCCTCTACAAAATGCTGGACTACAGCCATCTACCCTTAAATGATTTTTTGGTTATATAGCAGCCATAGGGCCATTTTTTCCGTGTACGAAAATTATGAATACATACATGTACTAGATCTACTATTTTGTTCCATGGTCAGAAAATATGACAACTGCCATTTTTTTCCTTTTTCGTAAAAATTGTGACAATTGCCATTCCATTTCCCTCATAATACTGTAAAAACCCTCATGTTCGTGTCATATTATTGTCCTTCCGTGGGTGGTTGGTGGGTGCTTTGGTGTGGTTTGCTTCTTCTTTCCTATCAAATATCTATCGTCCTTATCTCCCCTCCTTCTTTTTATGTTTGTTACTCTCTTGTAACACCTCTAATCTTCTGGCGCTCGTATGACTTTAGACAGTTGCGAGCGCCGTAAAACATCTACTAAAACAAACATAATAATTATTGTCCTTCTTTCTCTCCTCCCCCCAGAGTGGATCACGGCGTGCCAGGCCCTGTGCCTTATCTCCCTCATCGTCTGTATCCTCGCCATCGTCGTCACATCCGTGGCTCTGCGCACCAGCAACTTCAAGATCAAGTACAAACTTTACTGGGCGGGACTCACCCTCTTCTTCTTGGCCGGTACGTAAATCCTAGGACAGCTTTTAAGTAGATGTTTTACAGCACTCGCAACTGCATAAGGTCATATGAGAGCCAGAAGATTAGAGGTGTTACAAGAGAGTAACAAACATAAAAAAGAAGAAGGGGAGATAAGGACAATAGATGTTTGATAGGAAAGAAGAAACAAACCACACCAGAGCACCCGACAACCACTCACAAGTCCTGGGACAGTAACTGTTCAGATTTCGGAATGTTTAAAAAGAAAATATAAAAATTTGCTACCCTAGATTTACAAAGTTCTATCTGCTCATAGTACAATGTACCTAGTTTTGATAAATGTGACGTTAAAAAAGTTGAGTTTCACAACAAGGCAAGATTTATTACGATTTTGATAGAGCAGATAGAACAATAATATTTGGTTCCTGTCCCCATGATCTTATAAACTCAAAAAGGCCAAAAATGTCAGAGAGACTTTTGTAATCCTAAGGAAACGAACTTAACTTTTCCGATCCAGCGGCCAACTGAGTTCTAGCCCTTCGGCCTGTCGATATGGCAAAGAATTTACAGGTTTTTATCAGCTGTGTTTTGTCGCTGTATAAAGTAGGCCCTATTTCCGATATCTGGGGAGGCTGGTAGGTAGGTGCTACGCATGTCGCTTAGTGCAGGGCAAGTAAAGAGATGGTGTGATACTGTTTCATCCTGGCAGTCACACTGTGCAATTACAGCTCTTCCAGTTTTGCCCAATGCCCGTCCATTCAGTCAGCCACTGTTCCCTGGCGTTGCATAATTTGATGATGTTCTTGGCTGTCTGTTGTGATAATTGTACTTGTACTGGGTTTTGAGGTTGTGTTTGTGATGCTCCCTTCTTGTCAAGGGTGTCTGTTCTGTCGTTTCCTGGGATGTTGCTATGGCCAGGTATCCACTGTAAAGTCAGCTCGATGGCATAGGCCTGCATGAAGGTGATAATTGTTTTAAAACCACAGAGAGGCAAGTTGGGCTTTCAAAATTCATGTTTTCCAAAGCTTGGAGTAGGCCTACTGATTTTCCGTCTGTGAATATAACAGTGTCCTTGATTTTGTCTGGGAATATGTAACGGAAACGTTGGTCAGGTGGAGGATTGCAGCTTCAATGACGATGGCTCAGCCTCATAATTTGCGCAAGAAGTACCACGGGCATCAAATGCATGTGGTTCTTCACAAATCTTGTCACGATGTTCTATTCTTACTCCAAAGCCCACATTAATAGTTCAAAAATGTCAGAAAGACTTTTGTAATCCCAAGGAAGCGAAATGTAGGTATTTTTACGCCACGCCCCCATCGACACAATCTAGATCATTTAGGAGGCTTGTCAGGGCCAATTCGGGCTGAGAGGGATACAATATCCTAGTTGAAGAAAGACCGAGGTACACGATTTAAAAAAAATTCTCCCCACTCTTGAATTGAACTCAAGCCTTCTAGTGTGCCACAGCGAAGCGACTAACAGCTACAATACCACAGAGGCTGTTAGCTGTTCAGATGTTTTGTTTGGTTTTAGTAAGAGTTTTACGGAACTTGCAACACAAATAGGTCATAAATTGTCGCTTTTAGAGGGCTATCTCGAAAAAAGCAGTTTTGAGAAAAATCGAAGGTAAAGTGTTTGCCCCTTGTTCAGTTTCTTTAAAATGTTTATACAAGGATCAATGAAACCAAACCAAACTTCTCCTATAGGTAGGGCAATGCCCACTTTGGTGTAAGTCAAGTTTTCTGGAAACCCCCGAAATCTGGGTTAGCCCGAAATATAGTTCCCGAAGATTAGAGGAGTTACTTATAGAGTACAATATTTTTTTAATAAAGAAGGGGAGATAAGGACGATAAATGTTTGACAGGAAACAACAGCAGCAAGACCACACCAGAGCCCCCCCC
>NW_004797359.1:1358296-1359349 GCF_000002075.1 Aplysia californica | reverse complement strand
CCCCCCCCCCCCCCCCCCCTTCGCAAAAAAAAAGAAAGAAAAAGATTAAACCATCCACAGTACAGATGTAGCCTACTGCACCCAAGATTTTGAAATGTATTAACAGACACACGCGTACACACTCCCTCTCACACAAAGTTCGTATACCCTTACTTACACATATACATGATGTACATGTACACCGATTTCCCCTCCTCTCTCCCCGCCCACCCCCACACTCACCACACACTCTATCTCTATGATGTCTCCCCCACAGTGATGTTTGAACTCATCTCACTCGTCATCTTCCCCATCAAGTTTCTGGACGAGATTCAGAACAGGGACGAGGCACAGTGGCGGTAAGTTGTGAGGGGGCGGGGAAGTTTTGTTGTGGGTTTTTTTCTCGTTTTTTTCTGGGGGAGAGAGACAGACAGACAGACAGACAGACAGACAGACAGACAGACAGACAGACAGACAGAGAGAGAATAGAGAGAATGTGATATTGTGCCACGGGACATTTAACAATAACCTATGGTAATCTGCAGTACCACCCCCTCGACGAAACCGACACGATGCTACGATACCAGAATAGATGAAAGCGACTATTGGGCTGGTATCGGTGTCGACGTCTCTGTCGGTGTCGGCGTCGCTATCGGTGTCGTTTCGTATATTTGTACATACATGATGTCTCCTGAGTAAAACGAACATGACGGTCCCTTGATGTTGGAGAAAGAGACTGTTGTTGCGGTAGGGAAATATTCCCACGAGATTTGGGTGGTTTGTTCTGGGTGTGTATGTGGGAGGGGGGTGAAGCATAAATTAACCCTTACATACAGTTGTAGTGGTAAGTCGTTTGTTAGTGTCTATAGATATATGTGAGTGGGGTAAGTGTAAATTTATCCTCTATAAATGTGTAATTTCCACTGTCCACAGTTTTGGCTGGGCCTATGTGATCGGCTGGGCGGCCGCTGTGTGTGAATTCGCGGCCGGCCTGTTCCTGTTGCTGGACAGAGGAGCGGAGGAGATTCTGTACAGGGAAAGGGTGTTGCATGAGGAGAATAAGAACGGGATAGA
>NW_004797359.1:1354160-1356861 GCF_000002075.1 Aplysia californica | reverse complement strand
CAGCCCGAGAGAGAGAGAGAGGGAGAGAGAGAGAAAGAGGGAGAGAGAGAGTGAGTGAAAGAGAAAGAGAGAGAATGAGAGAGAAAGAGAGTGACAGGCAGAAAGAGAGAGAACGTGAGAGAGAGAAAGTGAGAGAGAGGGAGATAGAGAAAGATCAATCTGATATTTTGATATTTTTTCAAATGGCATCACTTGCTTTTTTGCTTTTTATTTGATAACAAATTATTGATTGAGTGACAGTGACAGTGATAAAGTAACTAAGCTCAGTAACAGCCAAATTTAATTAACTTTCAGAGAAAGGAAAAAAGACTCATTCATTTTTTAAAATATACATGCATGTAGAAGAAAAATACATCTTTATTGATTTTGACTTCATCTCTGGTCCACATATTATTGGTTTTGATCGATATATCAGACAGACAGACACACAGATGCACACACTCTCTCTCTCCCTCTCTCTCTCTCTCTCTCTCACACACACACACACACACACACACACACACACACACACACACACACACATCATCACCATCATCATCATAATTATCATGATTATCCCCACCACAATCACAAACCGTTCACAATAGGTATACATAAATACACGATGTACATAAATGAAATAAAAATAGGCCGAGACCTTTATAAATTACATTTGCAATACTGAATACTGCACATTGGCAATCCGTTTGAGAAACCCATTTATAATAAATAAATAAATACAACACACACACACATTATTTAAACATACATACACAAACTCATCGGCAATCTATCTTTAGTCCACCGTGTGTGGTATAGTGGTTAAGCACTTCAATATCCCACATAGATTTGAGTCTGACTCCTGAGTGGACAGAATGAATTTTTATCGAGTTTCTCTGTCGTTCTGATGGGATGTTGTATCACTCTAAGCTTGGGTAGGTCTTGCAAGGGAGGGTCAGAAGCCCACCTCCTAAATGACGTAAATTGTGTTGATGAGGGCGTAAAATCATCTCCACGAAATGTTTTTCCTTCTTTAGCTGTCGGAAAATACTGAAGAATACAAGCTCTTACTGTAAGTCTGTTGGTGTTTCAAACTTTCTCTTGCACAATCATCAGTGCAATTTCTTCAACAACTTAAGATTCTAAACGTGCACTCACATATCAGCAGACTGCCAGCTGTGACTACATTTCATCCCTCCTTGATCATAAAATAAAAACATAGAGACATCGAATTTTTACCTATTTCTTGCTTATAAACACAAAGACATTGAATGTTTACCTCTTTCTCGCTTATAAAACTCAAAGACATTGAATGTTTACCTCTTTCTCGCTTATAAAACACAAAGACATTGAATGTTTACCTCCCCCTTGATTGTGTAAAACATAAAAGAGATAAACATTGAGTACCCGTAACGAATACTTCCCCTTGACTAGAGAACGTAAAGACATTGATTGAACGTTTACCAGTATTTTCCTACAGTGTCACGCTTACACAAGTTGTAGACCCTTACCGTAGACATCTGACTTTATCGTAAGGTACTAAACAAATTTTGCCCACTCCCTCCCACAAAGTGCTTTCCTCTAGATATGAGTTATATCAGTTTTAAGTCATGTGACCTATTATCAATATCACCTCTCATGAGTGCTGTTGCCCGTTGCAATAAATTATGAAATAAACATATATATTTATTCCACCCACAATGATTTTGTGAGTTAGTTTGTTCTTTAGATTTCTGTCAAAAATTAAAAGATATGCATACACATCGACTGTCCATTATAAGACTCTGTCAAATTTTATTTTTTCAAATGGCAAATGACGGAATCTTATACTGAGCAGTCAATACAGTCGACTACGGATGAGCTGATGTCTTCGGGGGAGTGAAAGAAAAGATAAATACATCCAAAGTTCAACTTAACCATTGGGACCTGTAAAGAAGATGAGGTGCTGGGATCTAAGAGAAAGATCAATTTAACCCTATCTGTACGCCCTGGGGTAATTTTTTGTACCCCCAGGGTTGTATTCTTCACATTTTAGAATACTTCTACTAGTGCAAAGATCTCTTTGAAACTTTCGGTATTTCTCAAAAAATCATTTTGACAGACTACTATGCAAAAGCGTACAGATCGGATTAACGCGTAAATTTCCTCATTGGAAAGAGGCGGCACAGTGTTCCTCACGTCGCATGGATACGATAGTAAAACACAACCTTTAACCGAAGATCAACTCAAGCCTCAAGCGAGTTCAACACAAGTGGAGTCGACTGTATATAAATATAAAGTCGGCATCGACCTACACGGCCACCCATTGTCGAGGAGACAAGTTGTTGTAGAGAAAGTACAATCTCAGATTCAATGTGTAGATTCTATAGTTAAACCTGCCCTAACAGACACCTTCCCAAGACAGTCACCTGAACATACGACCGCTTCTCATTTCCTCCCTTGCTTTATTTCTGTTGTATTGTATTTTTAGTTTTAGTAGAAGTTTTACAGCGCTCGCAACAGCATAAGGTCATTTGAGTGCCAGAAGATTAGACGTGTTACAAGTGAGTAACAAACATAAAAAAGAAGGGGAGATAAGGACGATAACTGTTTGATAGGAAAGAAGAAGCAAACCACACCAGAGCACCCGCCAACCACCAACTGTGTTGTAATGACGTTACCCAAGACGTCCACCTCGTCTAAGGGACTGTTCACAAATAATGACGTCAGCTCAGAGGGGGGG
>NW_004797359.1:1347825-1352075 GCF_000002075.1 Aplysia californica | reverse complement strand
TCAATACAATTTGTATCATATAGGAGGTAGGCTGTTAGGAGAGTGAAAAAGAAAAAGTTATGTGTCCCACCCCCAAGGACAGCCTAGGTGGGGGGGAACGCTAGAATAGGTGAAAAAAGCAAGGTGGGGAAAAAACACTGATAAATTAAATAAAACTCTAACAAATAGACATTGTTATTCATATTCTCTAATAGACCTATTGAAATATCATTGTACCTACTCATTCACATTTTCATACCATTTCCTTACCATTCCTTTTCCACTACCTTACCTCTACCTTACCATTCCCTTACCTCTACCTTACAATTCCCTTACCTCTACCTTACCATTCCCTTTCCACTACCTTACCATTCCCTTACCACTACCTTACCTCTATCTTACCATTCCCTTACCTCTACCTTACCATTCCCTTTCCACTACCTTACCATTCCCTTACCACTACCTAACCATTCCCTTAGCATTACCTTAAATCCTACCACATCGACGGCAGGCTGTGTAGACTGTACCAGCCTCGGATCCAGCAAGTCCCGTAGTGTTTCCCCCGTGCTCAGCACCGTCGTTTGTTTACCTCTGGCGCCTTGGCAACGCCACACGTGGCTGATGAGCAGAGAGAAGTCCTGGAAGGACTTGCGGGCACAGTGGGGACAGTGGTAGTGTTTGTCCTCCCAGGGAGGACAGGCCAGCTTACAAACAGACAGCTCCACACCTGTTTGGTAGAGTACAGAGAAGCACATCAATTTTTCAGAGTGAGTCTATGTGTGTGTGTGGGGGAGGGGGGTGTCATTAGTATTTTCACACCCAATCAACACAATTTAGATCATTTAGGAGGACGGCTTCCATCCTTGCCTGTCACGGCTAACCTGTTTGTCGGAGAAAAGAGAAGAACTTTAATATATTCATTTTGTTTTCCTCTTTGGTAGGTATTTGTACACACCTGTCGACACAATTTAGATCATTTAGGAGGGCTTCCAACCCTGCCTGTCAGAGATAAACTGGGCTGAGAGGGAAACAACATCCCTGCAGAAAGAACGAGATACTCTAAATAAATTTATTCCCTACTTGGGAATTGAACTCTGGTCTCCTGCGTGCAGCAGCAAAGCACCTAGCCACTACACCACAGATGCTACTCAAATAAGGGTTGTAACAGTCATTTATTGCAGGGGAAAAGTAAGACAGGTGAACAACTCAACACCTATTCATTTGAATTTGAGTAAAGTAGAGCAGATCAACATTACACCAGTCATTTAGCGCAAAGAAATTGTAAGACAAGAAAAAAGTAAGACAGTTGTTTTTTTATTTTTTATTAAGCTTTAGTACGAGTTTTACGGCACTTGAAAACACAGTTTATGTGATACAGGTGCCAAAGATAAGAGATGTTCATAGAGAAAAGAAGGAGGATGGATCAGGGGGACAGATGCTCGATGGAAAAAAAAGGGGTAAACCAAACCAGAGCATGTGTCAACCACCCACACAGTAAGGCAAACAAAAAAGAAACAAACAGAGGGAAAGAAAAGATGACCATCCAGTAACACCCTCTGACCACTTCTCATTCGGACACACATGATGATATTACATGCGCAACACACATCACTCACCTCCACAAACGTTACACACAACACACATCACTCACCTCCACAAATGTTACACACAACACACATCACTCACCTCCACTAATGTTACACACAACACAAATCACTCACCTCCACAAATGTTACACACAACACACATCACTCACCTCCACAAACGTTACACACAACACACATCACTCACCTCCACAAATGTTACACACAACACACATCACTCACCTCCACAAATGTTACACACAACACACATCACTCACCTCCACTAATGTTACACACAACACAAATCACTGACCTCCACAAAGAAAATTATCCGG
Source organism: Aplysia californica (assembly GCF_000002075.1). NCBI lineage: Eukaryota > Metazoa > Mollusca > Gastropoda > Aplysiida > Aplysiidae > Aplysia > Aplysia californica. The sequence goes on along the minus strand of NW_004797359.1, from coordinate 1,350,178 downwards.
CTGCTTGTGGTCTGGCGCCTTCACAGCACCTGGAGCGTAGCCCTGCAGGAGTTGAAATAAGAAAAGCCGTACAAATTATCTGTATATCACGGAACAAAAATAAACAGAATAATCCACGTAATAGATTTTGCATTTATTACAACCAAATTGCGGCATCATAACAAAATTTACTCAAATTCTTGGCCTTTATATAAACAACTTTTTGTTGTACAATTTGACATTTGACTTTAAGTAAGAGGACCAAATTCTGAACACTAATGCAACCAAAAATAATTATGACTAGAACCAAACTAAGGGACATGTTTAGGAAAGAAAATATTATGTCTGTATAAAGAAAGTACAGACAATTCTAGCTTTAATTTAAGAATTTTACATCCCTTGCAACACAAATAAATATTAGAACTGCACAAGATTAGAGGTGTTTCTAGAGTGAAACATATTTATATATAAAGAAAATGAAGGCAAATATTTGAGAGAAAAGAAGGAGTAAACCCCACCATAGCTAGCACCTGCTAACAAATAGAGACAAAAAAGCATTCTACATATTGACGCACAAGTTTCTTTGCGTGAGAAGCCAGATGGCGTGAGAAGGCGACTCGCTTCAGCAGCTCGGCCGCACACAGAGGGCAGTGGTAGTGGCCAGCTGAATGACTGCATCTCTTGAAACACTTGACAATCATCAGATCTGGTTAAAATACAAAATGTAAGTAAATCTTTTTCCTGGACACAGCACAAAATGCAACGCTTTCATATGTTTACAATTCAAAATATACGCCTCTTTCCTTGACAGAGTGCACAATGTAAGCCTTTCTTCTGTTCCAACACAAAATGTAAGCCTTTCTCTTTCAACTTAACCATCAAAGTAAATTTTACTTTTTATTACACCATTTGCCATGAAGCAAAATCATGACATGAGAAAATGAGACAATATTTGAAAGTAGAAATTTTGTGCCATCTTAACCTTTTCTACAGCCCAAGGTATTATTTCTTTATTTTACTTTTATTGTAAAAAGCAGTAGATTTGTGTCATCATCACATCCAGGATCAACAGTGATTGGGGAAAAGAAACTTAACACAGAAACTTTCAGGCTTTTTCAGCAAAACTGAAAATAGGTCACTGAAATGTCAGTCATAAAAGTATGGAAAAGTTTGCAAATATAAAAGAAAATGAAGTGTCAGAGTATTATTAGAGACAACATAAAAGTTTCTGAAAAAGAAAACAGTGAAATATTTTTTTCACAGCTGAATGAGTTTGAAGCAAAAGAACAAATTCACATACATCTTATGTTGCAAAGAGAAGATTTCAACGGTTTTATCCTCTAACCCTTTAAATGAAACAAAAACTCTTTTTGGGTTCTAAAATCACTGCAATGGTCAATCTACGGGTCCGCAAAAAAAAAATCAGGAGCCAGCATACATTTTTTTTGGGTTAAAAGTAAAGTCGAAAGTGGCCGAGACCACCACATTGAAATCAGAAGCATGGGGTATTTCATTTTTTTGCCACTTGAAAAGTTTTCAAGAAACCAGTTACATAGAGCAAAAATTCACCATTATGAATGTCATGTTTACCTTGAAAATACACTGCATGTTGAAAATGTGACTTATTGAGGTGGTCTCGCACCCTGGCTGGGAGAGAGGGTTTGAAATGTTGAACATCACAGAACGGGCAATGTACTCTGGAGTTGCAGCACTTTGGGACACGACATCTCTCCAAAACAATGTCCTCTCCATGCAGGAAAGTGTTGGTGGAAGTCGCAGAGGGGTTCAAATATCGAAACCTATTGCCCTGGACTGGAAGGCCCTCTGTTCCTGAGTCCAGGGTGGAGGTTTTGGCAATGCAGAGACTGCTCACCTCTTTTTGGCACTCTCCCATGCTCTCCATGCTTCAAGATCATTTGCCATCAACTCATTTTACCAAAGAGGCCATCAACTCTGAAAGAAGCAGCAATAACACATATCATTCTTAAAGAGCTTTTCAAAAATATTTTCCTTTTAAAAATAGATTGAAAATCCAATGACAAATGATCTTCAGTACACTTAAGCACAAATCTGTCACTACCACCCCATATATATATACACAATGCAGCAAATTCAACTAAATTCAACTTTAACTTCAAAATCAACGCGTTTTTGCTTTCGCAAAGTTGAGAGTCAAATACGTATATATTGTGCCAATCAAAATGGTACCTTTTTTTCCCGTCCAATATGGAAAAATTCTAGCTTGCCCCGATTCAAACTAATTAATCCAATTTGTAGTGTGCACTGAGTATAAAGCCTGCAAGTGTTCAGTCTGAGTTTAGATTGGGCTACCTTTATTCTCACCCATGTTTCACTTTTCTCCTCATTCCCCCCC
>NW_004797359.1:1328396-1347235 GCF_000002075.1 Aplysia californica | reverse complement strand
CCCCCAACAAACGCCTACCAAACCACCCACTACTGGGCGAATATCAGACTCAGTTAGTCATTATTATAGCAGACAATTTTAACTTAACTAGGCTAAAAGATCTAGATCTAGATCTAGAATCTAGATGATCTCGTCTCTAGATCTAGAATAGATTCTAAGATCTAAATCTAGACTCGAGAGATCTAACATTTAACTATAAAATTATTTTCTAAGTCTAAAAACAATTCTTTGGGCTTGGGAGGATCCAAAATGTATGCATGCCTGATTAAAAGATGAGATAAGAAAAAATTACCCAATCTCTGGGGTATTCATATCCATAGAAACTTGAAAATAATATTGTCTACATAAATTGGGGTAGGCAGGTAAGCTTTTAATCAAGTTTTGAGTAGAGTGTTGTTAGTCATCGAAAAAGTTGTGATTCCTCTTGTTCATGTAAACAAACAATTTGAAGGGACGTCACTCTATATAAACAAGTATTTATATGCCGCTTTGTAAGTATACTTTGATTCCTTTTTTTTCTCCTGATTTTGCAGACTATGCCTAAAAAAAATTGTTGACAAATATGCTTATGCACATTGTAAAGATATTTTATAATGTATGCATTACATTATAATATCATCAATTAAATATTCTTTAAGCAGAAATAAAATAAACATTCCCAAAAAATGTCAAAAGTGAACAAATAATTGAATTGTAGGGTATACCTGGCATATTTTTGTACAAAATGGCTGCCTTGCGGCATGAATGTTTGACTTTGGGAAGATCTGTTTTATCACATTTGACGAAAAGGCATCTTCACATGATCGTACCTCTCACCAATCGCACAGCATGTCTCACGTAAGAATTAGATTTGGGAGGGACTGAGGTTTTAGGAAATTATTTGTAGATCTAGTTGTAGCATAGGTTTTGTAGGGCCAATTGGATACAATCATCACCTCGACATCGTTTGGTTTGGGATTCAAGTTATTGTGGAAGGAGTTCCGCAGAGGGCCGTCCGACCAGCAACACACAAACGAGGGGATATTTTGAGCGGGGTGTACCCTAACCCTAAACCCTAAGCCTAACTCTTGTATAGTTTGCTCAGTGGACCTTGCAGGTAAGAATGCACTTTACCGGACCACCGGTCAGAACTACTTTACACACTATGCCATGGCGCCCCTGGTGCAGTGGTCCGCTATTCTTCCTCTTTCACGGCTCTCATACTCACTTTCCTACGTCCTCACCCTTCGACTGACGTCTCAGCACTCCTGTACAATTGTTTAGGGATACTCGCTTTGACCCCACCAACGATTACTTCTGGTTCTAAACGATTACTTTTTGGATGCGCGTGCCGATAGGCCTATAATGGAGAGATAGCCAGTCAAGCCTATTTTGCAAAACATCTCGTTATGGTCAAATTCAGGCATGCCCCTGAAACCTCCTATGTTTTGTTAGGTGGTCAGGAAACCTCCCTTGCTTTGTTAAATACTTGTAAGTGAAGTTTTACTGCTCATTTTGTAGGCTAGTATCTACTGATAAAACATTGATACACCGAATATTTAAATCAGTATCGATATCCAGTAGTCTTTGCTTGTGTGATTTAGTGCTAGAACTAATGGGACCGCAATTTAGCAATGCCAATCGGGCTTTCCCGCGAGGCGAAAATTTGGTCCCCGTTTACGGGCGATTTTGCGGACCCGGCCGAAGCGTAGGTGACTAACTTTGTCAACCTCGGTCTGCTCTATTTCCGAACCAATCCGAATGAAACTCGGCTACCAATCAGAAAATAGGGCAAACTAATGATATGTGGACGTTGAAGTTCGTACACATAAATTAACCTATACTTTTGGTGTCGGGAACACTTTCGTATCGTGTACACCGAAAACTATAAGGAGTTTGAATTTCAACGCCCAGATGGTAATAGATCTATCTATCCTCTATAGTGTGCTCAAATTTGAGAGTTCTGTGTCAAGTAGTTGTTTAGACCCGATCGTAAATCTACGACTACCCCCCTATCCAAAGCGGCTTCGCACGGAGACCGGCCATTTTCCCCTCACTCCCGTGGCAAATGTCTGTGACCTACAAATCCCCGCATGACTATTCCGGGCCCGTTCATTGGTCACTTGAAATAGGGCAATGGCGGGCGCGCGCATCCGGTTGTTTTTCTCTCTATTCCCCTGTAACATCGCAATGGGGGTATTCCGAGGCGAGGTTATCTCGTCTCGGGGTGTTCGCGTCTCAACGGGGAAAAAGAATTTTTAATTGTACGGCATGCTAGATTGAATTAACTTATCTTTTACGGTTGGCATGGTCTAAAGTCATCATAAAAAGCTTTGCAATTATTTAGTCACGCTGCCGACATATATTCTTAAAGATCCCATGTTGTGATACGATGCTATAAATAAAATGGACTCATCCCGACACCCCTTTTTCGCAAAATCGTAATATGTACACCACAATTTTAATTATAACAAAATAAAACTACGAAATTGGTAGTAAATCTGACTGCAGAAATGATTTCTACACTCAAAAACACATCGGGTAGCCAAGTTTCTCTCGAACACTCGGATTAGTTACCGAGATATCGTCGATTTTCTTACAGAATCTACTACTGCGTGGTCCACTTTTTAGGAGTATTTTCCTATATGTGGGTCATCCATATTTTGCCGACCTTTACAACCCCATAACTTTTTTATTTATGAACCGTTTCTCAAAATTCAAGAAGCATAATTATCAGAATTGAAAATTCTTTCTTAGGTACCAAAAAAAAGGGGGCAAAAGTGAAAATTTAAATTTTCATTGGCATTGCTACGCAATTGTACAGGAGTGCCGACGTCTCTTACCAGGTTTTTCAGTCATCACGACCGTGCCACAGACAGTGAAGTGCCCGTGATACCTTACGCTAATTGGTCAATCGAATCATGTGGTCCACTATTCTTCTTTGCTCCCGACTCTGCTAGGCCTATCCCCCCCCCCCTTCCTGGTCCGGCCAAGTACAATGGAGGGTGAGAGATGCGCACGAGTCGCCTGTGGAACTAGTAGTATTCAACTAGGTTAACCTCTTGTCCGCACATAGAGAACTATGGTGCATAGTTAGGCTAGGCGCCCGTAGTAATCACGGGCCCAGACGGGCGGTCCGGTAAAGTACTATCCAGCCCCTTGTCACGGTTAGTGCCAGCCCTCTACGGAACTCTTCTCATCATTGTTGACTTTAGTAGTATAGAGATGAGTAGAGATGCATGTAGATTTAGATCTAGATGTTTGAACTTGGACTAGCCAATGCCATGGACTTGATAGTGTGCCAAGCATACAAAAATAGTAGTGGAAAATGAAGATAGTAAGGATTAGGAAACAAGAAGCAGTAGTTTCTTGTTGCAGTTTAGGCACAGTTATGAGCATGGCATCGATGAATCAGCCCATTTATTATTCTACTGTGCATAAGAACAGGTTAGTTAATGTCCCCCCTTTGGGAATGGTTAAAGACACTTTCTGTCAGTAGCACCACCCCGGGAGGGGTAATGAACAATGAATGATACTCCAGTGAGTTGAGATGTTGTTACACCAGCTGTCTGGTTTTCAGTTTACAGGATTTTGGTAAACTCTTTCACCCGTTATGTCATTATTGCTAAGAATGTTCTTGAATGACTAATGCCGTGAGGTGTATCGTTTCGTATGTTTTCTGTTGCATTCTTTTCACAGACTTCCAACCTCATCACTTGTTCAGCGCATTTCACGTGTCTCGCCAGCCATCAGTTTTCACACTTCAACTACACACCATGATTTAATGGAATTTTTTGATCGGAAGGATGTATGGGGAGAAAAGTCTGTTCCCTCTGGTGAGTGTCAACAACAGGTACACAAGTGACAGAAAAAATGTTACATTACCACTCTCACCAACATTTTATCAACAAAATCTCAACGCAACAAACGGATAAAGGATACCTGTTTATTTCTTTCACCCTTCGCTCCTGTGTACCATGATTATATCATCCCATAATCAAACAGTGCGTCTGTGTTTGGTACTGAAAGAGTCAATCTGTAATAGACCTTGTATAGGTTGAATCTTACTGTGATAATCCTTGGACACAACAGAATAACTTGCTCTGCAAGCAACACTTGATGTTTCTTTTGAGCACTTTTCCTCCAGCAGCAAACACAAACTCTGCTACAGTTAAGTTTTCACAACAGTGCATTATCATGTGGTTTGTATAAATTTACAAAGATCTATCAGAGATATCTAGTCATTTTGTGTGACCTCTCAGAGTTTTTTTTTTACTCATATCAACACTTTCATCCAAGACACACGCTCATATAATAATATCCCTGCACCTAGTAGGGTGGGATGGACCGTCATTTCAGGGTAGGGTTTTTGTCATTTAGGATTTGTTAGAGAAAGGAAACTTGGACCATATGTGGAGATCAACAATGTATTTTTTTATTTTGCGCAAAATGAATTTTCCTTTCTTTGTCATAATTTGTTTATCAGGAGCCATTTTTGTCCCAATTGAGATTTTGCTTTTGTGTTTGTCATTACCATACTGGAGTTGAAATTTCTTTCCCTCATATTATGACTATGTTCAAAGTTCAGCACTTTTTTCAATTTCTCACAGGTCGACCGTGGAGACTGGATGAGCTAAGGATAAAAAGTAGCGAAGACCTTCACAAACTCTGGTGAGAATTTCTTCAGAAATATGATATTTACGCTAAGTAAAAGTCCAGACATTAATTTACCATAAACCAAATTTTAAAAACTGGAAATTGTCCAAGATGGCCACCCGTCATCGATGAGAAAAGTAGTTGTCTTAGACAGTTGGATGTTTTCGACAGTGTCATCTTACAATAGAAAAAAGCCGGAAGGAAGGGGGGAACTAAGAAGTGGTCTTTTGTAGAGGTGTTTTTCTTAGAATAGTGGTTGCTGTTGGAGGTGTATGACTGTATTTTACATCTTTTTAAAAAAAATTGTAATTGCTGGAAATGTTACACAGGTCCTCTTTCTATGTGCTCATTTTATATGTAAAATGTGGTATTTGGGCTGGTTATTATGGCATGGTAGGTCAGAAATATTTGATATTCTGTTTGGGAGATAATTCAACCCTCTTTTTCTGGAAAAGATTTCCTTTAGACTTTGTGCTCTTTGTTAAGAGTTTGATGCGCTGTTTTCCCTGTTTTATTGTGTGATATTTTGTCAAAAGAGGAAAAATGAAAGCCCATGCAAATGATTAGTTACCAGATACTTGTCTAAATTATAACGATGAGCTGTATGATTAATGATTTAAAAGTTTACACAGATAATCTTTCTTATTGATTAATGGCAAAGTGTACTCAGATGGAAATTCCTGTACCAAATGAGTGAGTGAAAACAAATGGGAGTGTCTTACGTCAGTTGAGCAGGCTAGCAGTTGTATTATTTGTTCTTTCCTGTACGGTGCTTGAGCGCTCTGCTCCTTCCTTTAAGCTTTTCTTTCTCACACTCTCTCTTCATACATGTGTAACCACTGTATGTGTAGTAGAACAGTTGCCGTCTGCTTCTTTGCTTTTATTTTGTTCTTAGTGGTTAATGATTATTGCAATTGTTGCTGATTACTTTATCTTTCATTTTGTATGTCATGTATATATTATTATATATATGAGAACAATGTCTATTTTGTCGACAGGTATGTGCTGTTGAAAGAGCGGAATATGCTGATGACAATGGAAGCAGAGTACAACAGGAATTCAGAGCTTTTCCCCAACCCTGAGAGAATCGACAAAGTAAGGTTCTCTCATTTCTTTAGAGTGAATATAGCTTAACCAATGCTCTTTCTGACCAGTCTAGTAGTGCTTGGTTTGCCATTCCAATCTTATTTTTGTTTTGTTTTGAGGTATCTGTAAATGACTTCTCTTTCACTTTTTTAAAACAAAATATTAAGGTTGTCTTACTGTGTGTATGACTCTAAATTTCCAACAAAGTTCTTTACTTTTACTCAGTACTCCTGGTTGTTGTTGTTGTTGATGTAATCAATTCAGCACCTATACACTTGATAATGATGCAAAAAATGAATAAATTCATGGTGTAATATGTATGCTTGCAAGAGAACAAGAAAGGATTTGTGAAACGTCGTGGTGAAATGAGGCACTCGTCAAAATAATGCAATCCGAGAAATCTGCATTTTTCGGTCAGTTTGGAATTTTTTTTTTGAATTTTTGTTTTTTGGCGCAACATCTTGTGTGTCCTTTCAAAAACACTCTTGTGTTTGGATTTTGTAGAAAAACGTTGATTAAAGGCACAACAAATTTTAATTTGCAGTTTCCAAGGACTCTTTAAGCTATGAATTTCACCAAACTGTGGCTGCCATTTTCTCACTAATTTTACTTCCTCCTCCAATCGCAAATATCTCGACTTCTATTCAAGAAAAATGGATAATTTTTTGATCAAAAGCAAGGCAAATGAACAACCTTTAAGATGATACCAAAAACTCCATATGCCCAAAACTTGGCAAATGCCTTATTCCACCACGTCGTGACACATTTGTTGATGCCACAATGTGTTGAAACTGTGGGTTAAAGGAAAGCCCAGGACAGGCTGAAGGTCACAGTTATAATGTAGAGCGACTGGAAACTAAGTTCATACAGCAGCCAAGACTGAGATGCTACTGTGACGTTTAGACCTTTGTCCTTCATTTCTTCTTATTGACCTGTGATTTTTTTTCCTTGCAGAGTTCCAGATCACTGTAATTTATAACTGTGTTTTCATGGGCTCTACACCCCTTTCAACACTGTAAAAAAAATAATCATTTTAAGAGGCATGTCAATTTAGATCATTTAGGAGTTAAGCTTTGACCCTGTCTGTCATTACCAAGTCTGGTTGAGAGGGATACAACATTCCAGCAGAAAGACCAAGATACTCTACCTGGTATATAAAAATTCTTCCCACATGGGAATCGAACCAAGGTCCTCTGCATGCTATGACAGAGTGCATAACGGCTACACTAATTTGTGCGTATTTCATGAAGTTTGGTCAAATGCATTGTTTGAATAATAATGCATTGTGTGGCTGGTTTGAGGAGCCACTGGTATGTTCTACTTCTTGTACTTTTGTATGTTGTTTCTGTTTGTCTGTCTTGATTTTCGTGTGCTCAAAATAACCAATATTGTTGTTGTTGTTGTTGTTGTTATCGATCCAGCAACATCTGGGCTCTCGCCCTTCTGTCCAATGCCATGTAGTGATAAGTGCAGGTTTGCTGCAGTTGCTGTAATGTTCCGTAGAGTGTGTTGTCGAAGTTAGGTCTCGGAGGGAGAAGGGTAGCTCTGATGTCATTTAGGGCTGTACAGTGGAAAAGGTGATGTTCCACTGTCTCATATGCATAGTCACACAAAGGACACATTGGGGGAAGTTCTGGTTTTATTTTGTTCAAGTGAAAGTTGAGCTGTATATGTTCTGTTCGTAGGCGGAAGATCGTGGTCTGTTTCTTTCTCTGAAGGTGGTTGATATTGTCATTTCGTTTTGTTGTAGTCATATGTTTGAAAACTGCTCTGCCTGTCTTTCCCAAGGCCCATCTGTTCATCCAATCTTGTTTGCTGTTGCTTTTAATGATTTGTTTTGCAGTGTGGTATGAAGTTGGAATGTTGGGTTGTTCCTGTCTAGATCCCCTTTTGGCGAGTGTGTCTGCTCTGTCATTTCCAGGTATGTTTGAGTGTCCGGGAATCCACTGCATCACCAGGTTCACGCCACAGAATGTTATCAGATGATGGGAGCCAAACAGTATATGTGTCAAGTCTTCGTTTAGATGGTGATCATTTTCTATTGCTTGCAAGACTGATAGTGAGTCAGTGAAGATCACTATACTCTGGGTTTTGTTTGGATGAGTGTCAAAAACTGTGCGGAGATGGTATAGTGCTGTTTCAATTGCTATCATTTCTGCGTCGTAGTTGTTGCATTTCTCTCCACAGGCTGCAGAGAACCAATATTATAAAGTTGTATTGTCATTGTGTCGAATAACCCCACCCTTGTGGTTTTTTTCCCATTGTAAGTGAAGACTTTCTTTTATTTTTCAGAGTTAGAGGAAGTCCGTTTGTAATTATACTCATTATAGACTTTCTTTTTTGTTTTCAAAGGTTGAGGAAAGTATGGAGAACATTCTTGAAGTGGTCAAAGAAAGGGATGATGCCGTCTCGTTGCTGGAAACTGGAAAACCCAAACAACCGGAGGGTGGCTATGTGAGAGACGTTTTAGGTCGCGTGGTGTACAAACGTTTCCAGGAGCAGGCTGTGCCCCCTCACATGAACAAAGTCCACCGCCTCATGTACCCCAAAGCTTTCCACAAAGAAAACCTCAAATACCTGGCGCTGTATCGAGAGAAGATCGCGCGGCACAAATGGTACTGGTATAACCGACGGTTGGAGAAAAACAAAGACTTGGTGAAGAAGTTTCCTCACCTCGAGGATAAAATGTATGTGGAGAAACCGGAAGAGCCGAAAATATAAGTCATTGTCTGTGTTATTGTTGTTTCGAATAAAAGTGAAATGTAGATATACAAGTTTTGTTGTTGTTTGGTTTCTTTCAAAAGTTTTTTCTTTTATTTGTTAGTATTTTAATGGTTCAGAATCGTACAGTCTACTCAAGGGAAATTTCCTGAGGCTGCTCTCGAAATATGAGGCGTGCTGACAAAATGAGTTACTTCTCGCAATCCACAAATGGAGATGTTGGTCAAAAAACAACATTAAGGTCAAATTTGTAGATTTTCTCTCGACTATCGATGCCATATTTTTCAACTATAACCTGTCTTTTATTATTTCATACTATAAGTTGTAAAAACTTCAAACCTATAAGCCTGGTGTATCTATTTCCTTAAGGCTTGAATCCGAGAAGTAACTCATTTTGTCAGCACACGTTGCAAATGGTCCAAGACGCGCATCCATTGTTGAGGGGAAAAGTCGTTGTCTGAGACAGATGGACATCTTGTACAGTGTCAGTATCATACTATTAATACAGAAAAAAATACAAAGGAGGAAGTGGGAAGTGGTTGTCTTGGACAGGTGGTATTTATTAGAGGCCGGTTTGACTGCACTTTGTCTTAGCTGACCAGATTAGGCTGGCAAAAGTCTGTGGGTGGTTGGCAGGTGCTCTGGTGTGGTTTGCTCCTTCTTTCCTATCAAACATCTATCGTCCTTATCTCCCCTTCTTCTTTTTTATGTTTGTTACTCTCCTGTAACACCTCTAATCTTCTGGCGCTCATATGACCTTATGCAGTTGAAAGTGCTGTAAAACTCTTACTAAAACTAAAACTAAGGCAAAAGTCTCGCTCTACTTACTGTGTTCATAACTAAAGCCATTTCAGCATGCAGGGACCAGGAAATGAACGTGATGACTCTGAGCATCTCAGTTTATGCCAAATCTAGTTTGATTGAAAAGTAACATCTGTGGTATAGCAGTTGGTCATTTCGTTGTGGCACACAGAAGACGGGAGTTCAATTCCAATGTGGGGAGGGTTTTTTTGGTGTTCTTTTAAATTCGCGTAACTCTGTCTTTGTCTTTCTGCTCTTTTTCTTTGTATACCTCTCAGCCTGGATTGGCCCTGACAGGCAGGGTTGAAGCTCGCACTCTGATTGATCAAAATTTTCTTGACAGGGTTGTGAAACATAATATATATGTATCTACAATTAATTTTACAAATGTCTTTCATTGCGTGATAGTTTGAATGTAGAAGTCAACCCAGGAAGCTCAGATAGGCACATTTTCTCTAAGGGTCAGGGTGCTGGATTTTAAAAAGTTAACCCCCCCGGGGCAGTACCACTGACTGAAGTGTCTTTAGGCCATTCCCAAAGAGGGGACATTTCTCGTTCAAGCATAGTAGAATTGTAAATGGGCTTACTCAGGTCACGCTCATAACTGTGCCTGATCTACAACAGGGAACTGCTGCTTTTTCTTTCCTGATCCTTACTATTGTCATTTTCCTCTACTTCTTTTGTACGTTTGTCCCTCTCTTGTGACCTGCTATTTCCGGGGTGCCTTGATAGTCGAAGCAGACCTTGTGCTGTTGAAGCTAGAGAGGTGAGCTGTCTAAGTCTGATTCCCTGGTAAAGACTTCCCCGTTGACACCCACCCCGTGGCGCTCATATGGCCTTATGCAGTTACGAGCGCCGTAAAATAAACCCCTCTACTACAAAAAAAAAAATTAAAACAGTTAAAGTAGCACAACCAGCATCTGTGAAGTAGCGTTACTTGCTTAGGTGTTTTGCTCTTGCTTGCAGAAGACTCGAATTAAATTCCTGTGTGTCGAGAATTTTTATGGAGCATTTCATTCTTTCTTTTCTGGGATGTTGGATCCCCCTCAGCCTGGGTTGACCCTGACAGTCTGACAGGCAGGGTTGAAACTTGCTTCCTATGACCTAGACTAAGTGAATGTGAGGGGTGTTTCATAGGGCTGGGCAATGAGTCGCTTTAGCAAAATTCGGACAGTATTATAGTGCACCTCTTCGGCAAGTCGTTATGAACCGCTTCAACAAATGGGTTAGAACCTCTTCAACAAACGGATTAGAACCGCTTCAACAAATGGGTGCACCCACTTCAGCAAACGGATTAGGAAAGAGAGTTTTTGAGTTTGAATTTGGATAATGTTTCATTGAGAATTATCCGGTTATCCGGATTTTGCCCACCACCAGTGTTTCAATTAGATGAAGCCTGTCCTCTCACACAGAAACATAGCACTGAACACAAAGAGAAGAACCCAAAAAGTGTGAAAACTTTCATTTGAACAATCCTTTTGTATGGAAACGAGAGTTTGGCTCAAAACAAGGACACAGATAGAAGAATGGAAGCCACCAAAATGTGGAACACTGTATATGTATGGCGTCCAACAGAAACTTGAAAATGTAATCACCCAATCATAGTGTTCAGTCTTGAACTACCCGCGCATGCACCATACCAATCTAAAGCGGAATAAATTCTGCATCATTTGACTCATTAATATTTCATCTATGATAAGAGACTCCCGAGACATGGTCACTCAAAACTGACCTTTAAAAAATCTGGCTTGGCAAAATAGTGCAAAATCAGAGAAACGCAAAAGTGTGTTCGCGCGTATATTGGGGTGCATCTACAGTTGAATGGACTTGTACTGAATATCAAATGATCTTCTGATGATATTTTGAAACAGATTGGAAAACAGAGCAGTAGTAAATACCACGCAAAACCTAGACTTAACAGTCACATGTGTTCATTAGTTTTAATTTTGTTTTGATTAGGAGCTATTGGTTTCGTGTCAGCACAACACAGCACTTTCTCACTGGGCGAATGCCACTAGTCAATTCCTGGAAAACCATATCAAATCAACGTTGGAGTGGTCATCAGTAGATAGCCCCGATATGAATCCACAGGTACCGTACGTGAAGTCCCGTGAGACAGAAGTTGAAGAAGAGCGACTTTCCTCCCAATTCAGACACTTTGCAACTTTCTGGGACAATTGGAATGAAAAGACAAATAATTGTGTCCAAAATTTAATAGAGTCGATGCCCAAAGGGTTCGTGGACGACACAAAATTAATGGCTTCTAAGGAAAATGACGATGGACACATTTAACACTAGGTCAAAGCTTTGCGTGGTATTTGTGACTGCCATGTTTTCCGTTATGTTTGAAACTATAGTGACAAAATATCGTAATAAAATAGTGTGTATTGTAGAGACAAAATTCTCCATTCATTGCATATGTAATGTATGTCCATTCTATCGATATTGAGGCACCTCTATACACGCTTTTACAAAAATTTTGCCATGCCTGTTTTTTTATTTTTTTAGGTCAGTTTTGAGTGACCATATCTTGGGAGTGCCTTGAATATAGGATATATTATTATTAATGTGTCAGATGATGCAGAATGTATTAAGCTTTAATTTATTGGTATGCAGCATGATTGGGTAATGCACTTTAACACGATGATTTTGTGATTATAATTGCAAGTTTCTTTTGGACGCCAATAACTTCAAAATTTAAGGACAATTATACTCAGAATCTCATGGACATGAGAAAAGAAATAGAGAAGTGCTCAAAATGAAAAAGACAGGTTATGAAAGAAAGATCTATTATAGAACCGCCAGAAAGGGACTTGAGATTCTCTGGCTACCTAAACAGATCAAACGGACTAGAGAAACTCCTGTGTGTATACATAGAGGGAAAGAAGAGCAGAGGAAAGCCGAACAACATAGTTGTACAATTTTGTATACAGATGGCCTGAACAACTTTGCAAAAATAATAACACAATGAGAAGAAGAAAACGAGCTGATAAAGAAGACAGACAACAGGAAGGAGTGGGGGTACCAAGGTCGTCAATGTCTGCTCCACTTGACACCGGAAGAAGAAGAAGCGGAGAATGGGGGGGGGGGGGGGGGAGGGGGCTACATTCTTTTTGTTGAGTTTTTTTTTTGGGGGGTGGATGTGGTTGGGTTTCTTTTTTTCCTGGGAGCTGGGCTCAAAGAGGTGAAGGTATATCTAGCACACCTGGATTTGGGCACAAGCATCAAATACCGGACGCTGGGGCCAGGGTAAGTGACAGGCGAAGGGAGCATGGCGGAAAGCTTATACCTCGCGCCCCCTTGTGGCCCACAGGGAGGTGACAGCGACACTTTGACACCGTGCTCACAAGTGGCCTTGACACGAGGAATCCGCGGAGAAGCTGCTGGAAAACTGAGCCCTAATTTGCATGTTTTATTTGCTGTTTAAAGTCGGTAGACGATGTCTGTCTGCTCATTCATTACGTTTTCTTTTCCTGTTCTGTTATTTTTTTCTTTTTTTTTTGGAAGTGAGGGTGGAGGGTGAGAAAGGGGTGCAAAGAGTTTGTATCTGTATGTTACAGTAAGTTACACCGCTGCCATTTCTTCATCAGTCGGGACAGCAGAGAGTATGGTGTGAATTTGCTTTGAAAAGTGTGTGTGTGTGTGTGTGTGTGTGTGTGTGTGTGTGTGTGTGTGTGTGTGTGTGTGTGTGTGTGTGTGTGTGTGTGTTTATCGCAGGGAAGGGGGCTGTTCTTTTCTCTCTATCTACGACGATTTCTGGCAACATGGAACTTGGACATTTCAGAGGAGGGGACATAATAATTAATACGGTATCAAGAGATATAGGCCAAAAATGCACAATTAAATAATTACTTCACCTTTTTTAAAAAAACTTTCTGATCTTCGAGGATCGGTAGGTTCAGTTACTGTTTCTGAACTAGACAGAAAAAATACGCATGGCCTGCCGAATACAGTACAAATATGTTACTTAATGTTAGGAAATGCGTCCGATCATTTTTGTCTAAATAGGTTTGTGTGCACCTACAGAAAACATTAAGAAATTAATAAGAATTTTACAAAATAATGGGGAAAAAATAGTAGAAAAAGGAAACATAGAGAGTAGCAAGTACGAAAGTTTGTTTTAAAATGCATACGTGATACGGTAACATAATATATTGTTTGATGTGCTTTCCAAGCCAAGAAACATTGTTCGTAAAAGTAAACGTGAGCCCTTCTTTCGGAACTTACTTGAGCTAAGTTTACACATCCGGGGTCTCCACTTCACTTTCCCAGTGGTTTTATGCACCCCTCATAATTTAGCAAAATTTTATCATTTTTTGCGTAATTTCAGATTATTTTCCTTTATCATTCTTTGTTAAAATTAAGAGAATCGCATAATTTCCCATTTTTGGGGCTCAATTTGCATAATTTCAGAATTTTTCTCGCATAAAACGACGGAGACAGGTGTGTGTTTTGTTTGTTGTTGTTGGTTATTGTTTTTTGTTGTTCTTGATGGGGGTTTTTTTATTGGTGGGGGGGGGGGGTATTCAGTTGGGGCACTCCATTGACTCTGTTGGTATCATGCTGAATTACATGGTATATGGATCAGACGGCTAGGTGTGGTCTGAATCCCCGTTTTGGCTTTTTTTTTTTTTTACCTCGGGTCGTTTTGTGGAGTTTTCAGGGCTGAGAGAATTTACGACTTTTCTGGTTCTGGGCTTGATTGTCAGCTCCATCTCTTCATAAAAGTGCTTGTCTGAAAAACCAATGTCCAATGATCGGAAATCAAAAAGCGAGAGTGGAAAGAATAGGAAAGACAGACAGACAGACAGACTGACCGACAGACAGAAAGACAGACAGACAGACAGGGGGAGGGGAGAGGAAGTAGCAGAGAGAGACAGAGATAAAAAAAAAAGAAAGACAGACAGGGAGCACAATCATGCTAATGCGGAAGGGATACATTTCTAAAAAGCCAATAAAGAAAAGAAAAAGAATGAACAGACACCCCCCCCCGCAACCCCTCCTTTCATTCCTCCCTCCTCTCCCTCCCTCTGACACTGGGAAAGTTCTGGGTGTCGCGCTGACGCGGCAGTCCTCAGCCAGGCCTATCTCGTGCCTCGCACGGGTCTGCTCGTGGTCCACCCGGGTCGTCTGCCAGCCTCGTGTGACGTAGTGGTGACGTGTGACATCCATGGTCACACGCGAGCAGACGGGACATTAGTGTGGGGTTGTGGCAGCCCATGCTTGTCTGCTGGGAAAGGGAGAGGGAGACAGAGAGAGTGAGACAGAGACAGAGACTTGAGAGACAGAGAGAGCGAGATCTGTTTCCACTTGACGCTCGCGCTAGATGTAAAAGGCCGTGAGAGAGCCCGGAGTGTTCGTCTGACGTAAGTTGGTGCCAGGTGAGACTCGAGAGGGGGGGGGTTGTTGTTGTTGTTGTTATTGTTGTTGTTATTGTTGTTGTTGTTGTTGTTGTTGTTCTTCTTCTTCTTCTTCTTCTTCTTCTTCTTCTTCTTCTTCTTCTTCTTCTTCGTCGTCTTCTTCTTGTTGCATCTGTGGCGTAACGGTTAGGCACTGCGCTAACGCAGAAACCCGAGCTCGATTCCCAAGCGGGGAGAATTTTTGTTAAGTGTCTCGGTCTTTCGGCTGAGATGATGTATCACTTTGAGCTGGAGTTGTCCCTAACAGTCAGGGTCGGAAGCTCGCCTCCTAAATGATCTATTGGGTCCTTGAGGCGTAAAAAATATCCTCTTCTTCTTCTTGTTCTTGTTTTTGTTCTTCTTGTTCTTCTTGTTCTTGTTCTTCTTCTTCTTCTTCTTCTTCTTCTTCTTCTTCTTCTTTTTCTTCTTTTTCTTCTTCTTCTTCTTCTTCTTCTTCTTCTTCTTCTTCTTCTTCTTCTTCTTCTCACTTAGATTTCGGTATGTATCATATTATACAGGCTGTTCTGTTCGGTTCTTCTGTTGGCCCTTACTGTTAAACTTGTTTTGTTGCTCCCAATGGGGTTTGCCACGTTTCCTGTCTCAGGGCCTTAAATGTCTTTAATTGGTGACGGATGTGTTCCACTGTTTTGTCTGTTTTTCCAACACTAGTTTTAATCATCTTTACATGTTAATTGAGTCTTGTGTGTTAATCTGAAGATAATCACTTTGTTCAAAATTAATTTGTAACGCGTATTGCTTGGATCATTCATTTTTAATCAGTTTGGTGTCTATTTATATGCTTAAATAGGTTAAGTGAGCCGAGTTATGGACGTTTGTGATACATGTACGATACTGAACACTCGGATGAAAAATGTTGACTTCGTACAAAAGAGAATAACCCTTCATATTTCAAACGTTATAAAAAGAGTTAATGAGTTCAAACCGGTGTGCTCCAGACCGTCACTGCCCAAATGAGCTACATATGTAGACATGTATAATGCATTGTGTTGGAAGCCACCAAAATGTTATTGTAAGGCGTTCAGAGCCTGTGTATTGTAATAATCGGGGTTGAGCGTTTCATAAATGCCATAATTTATCTTTATTATTAAATGTGGCATAAACGAGAATACTCAGAATCTCACGGACAGAGAGGAGAACAAATAGAGGTAAGTGCTCCAAAATGGCGGGTTGTGAAAGATCTATAATTTCTGAACCATCAGAACAAGACAACTGAGATTCTTTGGCTATATATATATAAATAGGTTTTTTAAAGACTAGAGAAACTGCTGTTATGTGGAAAGACAGAGGAAAATAAGAGCAGCGGAAGACAGAGAACAACATACACGGATGGCCTGAAGAACTTTGCAACAAATCACACTATGAGATTTTTAAAAAAAACTGAGGTGATCAGGAAGACAGACAGCAGGAAGGAGTGAGGTACCACGATCGTCAATGTCTGCCCCAAACCTGACACCTGAAGAAGAAATATTATACTGTTGGCCAAAGCTTGAATAAAATATTACCTGTTCCCACTGTTTTATGCACCCAAAAAATGCTGAAATTATGCAAATTGAGCCCAAAAATATGAAATTATTCGATTCTGTTAATCTAAACAAAAAATGATAAAGAAAAATAATAATAAATTATTCAAAAAATGATCAAATTTTGCTAAATTATGCGGGTGCATAAAACCCCAGGGACATTCTTACAAGCTCAAAACATTTTGATTTATTCTTTTTTGTTTTGTTTTGCTTTGTTTTGTTTTGTTTTGTTTTGAAAATAACCTCTCCGTTTCAGTTGCACAGACATAGCACGGATATGGAGCAGCAAGTGTCTGGGACAGGACGAGACAACGAGACCGCCATGGATGTACTTCCGCAAGACGCAGACAGAGTTATCTCGTCTTCTTCTGCGTCATTAACCGGTCAGTGTGCCAAGGTCAAAGCTGCCAACAAAAAGGTGAGTGGATGGTTGGCCGGTGCTTAGTATGGTTTGCTCCTTCTTTTTTTTAAATAAAAAATCTATCATCCTTATCTCTTCTCCTTCTTTTCTTTGTAGGTTTCTATGTTACTCTGGCAAACTTTATAGTGTTCGTATTGCCAAAAGTGAACTTTTTATCATATACAAATGTGTCACGACTCGGTGAAATCAGGCGCTCGTCAATTTTCGGGCTTTATGAGTTATTAATATCACATGAAAGCTTGTTCATTTGTCCTGCATTTGGCGAAAAAAATACCCCTCTATCTGGAACTGATAAAAAGTGGTGCGAGTTGCCTGGTTTGAGAGGTATAACTAGCGAGAAAATGGCCGCCGACTTTTGGTGACTTCTAAAATTTGAGTCTTTGGAAACTGGAAATTTACATATTTCTCGTTCCATTAATGAACGTTTTTCGGTAACATCTACTCAAAAATGCGTTTTTAAAGGGACATAGACGGTGTTGAGCCAAAAATTTAAATACTGGGAAAAAAAACCTACCTAACGCCCAGAAAAAAACCGTTTTCTTGTTATTTCATTGTTTTGACGAGCGCTGTTTTCACTACGGTGCCTACGAAATATGTATCTTTCTGGGCCTTGTTTTTAAATAACTAATTGTCTACCAGTGTTCCAATGGCGTTAAATGTATACCATTTCCCTCAAACGAACTATAGTGACGTTCCTGTTTACTTCCTCAGAAAAACAAACCTCTCATCGAGAGGCGACGACGAGCCAGAATCAATGCCTGCCTTCTGGAGCTGAAAGACATCGTCACTAGAGACTTCAACAAGGATGTGAGTATTGAGAAGAAGAAGAAGAAGAAGAAGAAGAAGAAGAAGAAGAAGAAGAAGAAGAAGAAAAAGAAGAAGAAGAACAAGAACAAGAACAAGAACAAGAACAAGAGCGCGCGGAACACTTTAAACTTAATTCTCAGTTGGTAGGAAATTTTGAATTTTTCCCGGATGACAGCCTAAACCTACTCTTATCGATTTTAGACCGAAAAGGGATCTTTAAGTTTAACGTGCACAACTTGCACACGCTACCTCCGACATTTTTGGCCTTTGTCCGAGAAGGTTAGGTGAAGATCTTTCCTACCAGAAAATCAGGGGTGTGGCTGAAAGACAGTTGTATCATATATAGTGTGTACATATATTGTTGACAGCCTTTAAAAGTTTCAGATAAAGGAACACAACTGGCAGTCTTTACGAATAATGATGCATATTCATTAATTCACATTCTTTTTAAGTGCTCCGAAATAGTGGTTCATCAGTGAGTTAAGGCTAAGGACGTAGGGGACACATTTTGATATTATTAGTCCGATCAGCAGCAGACCTAAGACAATGTTGTGGCACATTTGGAACCACTAACCACAATTCAGAAACACGAATTGGCAAATTTATAGCGGGCTGTGGACGATATTTTTCAGAACCCCTAGAAAGAGACAATAATTGAGATTCTTTGACCACATAAATATATCAAATGGACTTAAGAACTGTCACTGAGTGAGAAAATAGATGGAAAGAAGAATAGGGGAAGACAGGGGATAACATACGCAGGTGGCCTGAAAAGAAACTTTGCAACAAATAGATCTAACACAATGAAAAAAACAGAACTGATCAGGAAGACAGACAACAGAAAGGAGTGAGGTACCATGGTCGGCAATGTCTGCGCGTCTCCTGACACCTGGAAAAAGAAGAGCAGCATGCATGTTTTAACATTATTTTTTTTTCAGATTAAGAACGCAAAATTGAGCAATTTGTTTGAGTAACAAAGTTATGCATCATTTTTTAAGGTGCGCCAAAACAGCCGTGTCTTAGATCGGGCATTGTCGAAAAACCAGAATGCACGATCTCATCAAGTTAACAATGTCTCAAGGAAAACGGTGACACCTAATTATGAATCTGTAAGTCAAGAATTCAAGTTTGAATAGAGCTGTGAGTCAATTTGTTCTCGGGGGGCGCGATAAGAAAAGGTAACATTTTTCATATCACGTTTCTTTTGTCCGCGCGCGCCTGTGCGGGTCGGCTGCCCGCGTTTACGTGCCGGAGACCCGCGTCTATCATTGCCCGCGCCCGCGCCCGGCCCGGCTATGTCAACACGGAGTGACAAGTTGCTCAAATATAGCACCAGACTTCGGGAACTTTTGATATCTTACACGAAACCTTATTTTTCTTCTTCTTCTTCTTCTTCTTCTTCTTCTTCTTCTTCTTCTTCTTCTTCTT
>NW_004797359.1:1322171-1326421 GCF_000002075.1 Aplysia californica | reverse complement strand
CTCCTCCTCCTCCTCTTCCTCCCCTCCTTCTTCTCTACCCCGTCTCTCTCTTCCTCTTGTCTCCCGCCCCTCCCTCACCACCCTCCCTCCTCACACCCCGCACACATTATCATCGCATCAATAACCAATCTACTCATCGCTTATCACCAGAACTTGAACGGTTCTGACAAATCTCTCTCCCCGTATGTTGACACAAGCTCGCCCCGTCCACTAAAGAACCCGCCAAGAACTGTCACTTCACAAGTCATTTACCTCGACCAGGGCACACCTGGGCAGTGGCGGGAACTTTGTACGTGTCTCAGATCTGTCAGGGATCGACTGTCTCCGGTCTCCGGGGTACCCGAGTAGCTTCACAGAAGGCACGTACGGCGGCGTGTGGAGCGATAGTGTGATTGTGTACAGCTTTATGACTTCACACCTCCGCCCTGTTCCGGGTACATAGTTACCCAGTACACCACCCCAACCCCAAACCCCAACCCGCTCACGGGGAAAAAAACCCGTTTCCCCTTTCCTGTCTTTCTCATAATAAATGGGTTTGGAACTTTCAGACTGGCTCGTAATGCCAGTGCTAACCATGAGAGCTATTTGCGATAGATACGCTTCTGCTCGTTGACATATGGCCTCTGTATTATTCTGGTGACGCTGACCTTTGAGTCAGTTTTAAGAAGAAAGCACACACCCGACTCAGGTCGTCAACATAAAATAGAAAGTATCATTCAAAAGCACTAAGAACATTTCAGAGTCTCATTTTTCATGGTTTTGAACTTCGAAATTTATAAAATTGTGAGTTTCGATTGTGATATTATTACAGAATGATATTTCTGTTCCTGCCCAACGTCCGTGGTGTAGCAGTAGGGCGCTTTGTCTCTTGGGTCTTTCAGTTTATTTTCTTCACTTGGCCATCCACTGCCCTAGAATTACAAGGTTCTATCTGCCCAGTGCCTAGTTTTGAGAAATTTGGTGTTAAAAATTTTGAGTTTCACAATTATAGTATAGCTTTTTCGTATGTGATTCTTTGAATATCTCGATAACGAATTCGAATAATCTTACGATTCTGGCAAAGCAGATAGAACAAGTAACTAAAAACGGCCAAAAATGTCACTTAGAACTTTTAAAAGAAATTCTAGGGTAGCGTTTTGTAAGCTGCATGTAAGACACACCAACGGTATGCAGGACAACCACAGAGCCACAGGGTGGGCGAGGGCAACTGTTCTCTTGGATCTTTCAGTTTCAGTTTCTCCTCTCGTCTATTGTGAGGTACATGTAGAACACACCCACAGTTTGTAGGTAAACCTCACAGCCGTGGCGTAAGGCGACACCTCAGTGTGTTTTGTATCGTTTCTGTCCCCAAGATCCCATTTTTTTCCGCCGGCTCTCCGCGGCAACGGCACGAAGTCATTTTGTTCTCCGTTGTATCGTTCTCGTATGTAAAAGTGATTTTTTTTACATTTCCTCTCTCTCTCTCTCTCTCTCTCTCTCTCTCTCTCTCTCTCTCTCTCTCTCTCTGCTTTGTTAACCTATGTCAAAGTGACAATATACAACCAGTGTTCCTCATCTTTTTGTCTTTTTTTCTGCGCAGCTAGATCCAACATCGTGTCCTTGGAAAAAGCATTATACTCTTAATTTTCTCATTTGGCCGGTCATATCTGATTTGAATGTTAAATAATCGGGGTTCAAATCTTTAAATAATCTCACAATGTTGCTATGGGCTTTAACTCTTTCACTGCCACGCATCTAACTTTAGACACGCTCCCCATAGACAAACTACGAAGTGTTTAATATCAAATTCAATCTAGATGATATCTATAAGAACCCAGAGAAAAAATAATCTACCAGAATGAGAAAACCAAATATTTTTAAAAAATTTTCCGCTGTGCCAATTTACATGAGATTGACGCCATCTGAGTAGTAGGAAAAAAGTGCCTATGATAGTGTCCAATAGTGTATTACGTGCATACTTAGTATAACAAGTAACTGTAATAGAAGATAGAGATTCCAGGATTATAGATGTAAGTCATTGATCTGAGAGCGGTGGTGATTTTAGATATGATGGTGGTGATGAGTGATGATGTGGGATTGCGCTTAAGTAATGTTAGCGTTAGTCCTATCTTCCTCTGCTCCAATGAGTCACGAGGGACGTGGGCACCCTCTATCCCGTTCCCTACTGGAACCATCTTTACGGTCACTGTGAAGTTCCTAAATGGTGGGCTCAGTTACTATTTTGTGAATGAGTTACACCCAGCTACACAATTTTGCATGTTTCGCACAAATATTTTTTCAGATCGCCCGCGGCAACAAGCTGGAGAAGGCAGACATCTTGGAGCTGACAGTAGATTACATCAAGGCTAACGTGCTGGGCCACACCGCAGGTACATATTATGGTCGCTTTTATTCCAGAAAAATACTGTTTTGAGAAAATCGAGGGTAAAGTTTTTGCCCCTTGTTTAGTTTCTTTAAAAGACAAGGAGAGTTTTCTCTATAACCAAACAAATATAAGCTCAAATGAAACCAAACTTCTCCTATAAGTAGTGAAATGCCCACTTTTGGTGTAGGTCAAGATTTCTGGAAACCCCCGAAATCTGGGTTAGCCCGCTTGTCCTTAAAAGCGACCATATATATACTAGATATATGATGTACAGCGTCATAGGCTTCAGGGTTTTAAGTAAACTTGCGCCCTCCTTTCGAAACTCACTTGACCTACTTCGTATACAATCTGAGTCTCCTTTCTCAGCTGGGTCATATTTGGGTAGCCGTGGCGTCATGCGCAAAGATGCTATTCACTTTCTAAAGAAATTGGGGAGGGGGTTGGGGGGGGGGTCGCCTTCTTGTGGGTGGTTCGATCTTCCGATCGTTCAGGTAGGCAGTGGGGATCACACATGTAGTAACCGTTGTTTTTTCAATGTCCCACTTGGAAACCCACGCAGAGATATTGGGGGGGGGGGGTGAAAATTTTAGCCTCTTAAAGGTGGCAAAAGTGTACGAGGGTCATAAAAAAGTTGACAACCGCTGTTCTAAACGAGCATTGATCTTTAATTAGTAAGAGCTTTAAGGCACTTACAACACAGATAGGCCGTAATAAGCATTGAATACATAGTGTCGATAGAGGTGTAAAGCATTACAAACACAAATAGCTTGGCGCTCATATGACCTTATGCAGTTGCGAGCGCCGTAAAAAAAACCCTCTACAACTAGGCTATTCATACAATCCAATCTCCTCCAAAGAGCCCAAAAACCAAGACAAGAACGTCTACAACAAGCGAGGCTTCCAGAGCTGTATCTCCGAACTGGCCGGCTACTTAACCGCCGCTCACACCAACTGCCGTGACGTCACAGCACCTCGGGAAGTGGCCGAACAATGCCTGGGGTCCCCTCAGCGGCCTGTGTCGGGACAGGAGGAGACGGCGCGGTTTCAGGTAGGGCTGGGCAATAAGTTGCTTTAAAAAATCCGGATGATAGATTATGTTAGTGCACCTCTTCGGCAAATAATATGATATGAACCACTTTGGCAAATGAGTTAGAACCGCTTCGAAAAACGGGTCAGTACTATACATGTATCAACAAATGGGTGCACCCACTTCGGCAAACGGGTCAGGAAAGAGAGTTGAGAGTCTGAATTGGGATGATGTTTCATTGAGAATCATCCCGTTATCCTTACAAATTATCCAGATTTTTCCCATCTCTAGTTTCAGGGAGAGGAAATGTCGCAGCGTCAGTGTCGGCGTGATGGCATCGAGACAGGAGCAAGTGAGGAACAGAGGGGAGTGGGAGAGAGGCAGCAGACGGGAGTGGGGGAGGAGCAGCAGACGAAGAAAGCGGCCGTGGACAAGTCAGGGGAGGAGATCAGTGCAAGTGAGACTTTTTTTTCGTATAGCTTGAGGTTGTTTTGCTGTCTTGATTCATTGTTTTGATTTGTTTTGTTTTTGTAAGTGTTTTACGGCGCTTGCAACTACATAAGGTCATATGAGCGCGCGGACACGTTAAACTTTTTCAGTTGGTAGGAAATTTTGAATTTTGCCCAGGTGGCGGCCGAAGCCTACTCTTATCCATTTTAGACCACCAAGGGATCTTTAACGTGCGCAACTTGCACACGGGCCCTCTGAGATTTTTCGCCCTTGTTCGAGAAGGCTAGGTGTAGATCTTTCCTACATGAAGATCAGGGGTGCGGCTGAAAGACAGCAGTAAGAAAAAGCTAAGGAGTAGCAGTAGAAAGGCTGTAGAAAGAATCAGGAGCCAAGAGGGGGGGGGGGCAA
>NW_004797359.1:1318884-1321650 GCF_000002075.1 Aplysia californica | reverse complement strand
GGGAGGTTTTGTTTTGTTTTGTTATCTTTTGCTTTGGTTTTTTGTCTGTGGTTTAGCCGTTATGCATCTCGCTGTCACACATAAAAGTAAAAGGTGTGAGTTCGATTCAATAATTGGAGGTTAGTTTTTGGTCGGGCATCTTTGTCTGTCTTTTTGAATGTTGTATCCCGTTCAGCCCGGCTTGACTCTGACAGGCAGAGTCGAAGCATCCAACTCCTTAAATTATCTTAAAATTCTACCAATTGGGACGTATATCATCAAAAACTGCAATTGCAATATTATTTTTATCCAATTCTGTGTATCATTTCATTGCCAGATAAGGACTGCACATCTATTTCCACCTATCCGAGCGAGCCAATCAAAACCCAAGTTCATGCTACCACTGGCAATTCGTGTACTGAACACTCTACGGGTTCTAATGACGTCATCACTGTACGTGGACAAAGTTCAGAGACTTGTCTCGACAATGACCACAGTCACAGAACTACGGACACCCCACTGGAGGCAGCACAGACATCGGGTAGTACGT
The DNA here is from genome assembly GCF_000002075.1 of Aplysia californica. Taxonomy (NCBI): domain Eukaryota; kingdom Metazoa; phylum Mollusca; class Gastropoda; order Aplysiida; family Aplysiidae; genus Aplysia; species Aplysia californica. The sequence continues at coordinate 1,321,121 of NW_004797359.1, read as the reverse complement.
CGATGAGCGTGCAGTTGCCAGATACCGGAAGTCCAGACAGCTCCTGTGACGTTTTGCCAGTTGGTCGTGCAGATTGCAATCCCCACACAAACTCAGGTGGTCGCCAGGCGAAAGAACAGGCTGTGAAAAATGTTGGAATTTCGTCAACTTTGCAAGTGGGTCATGAAGATGTTTGTCACGATGATTGGACGCCAAAAGTCGGTGCCTTCAGACAAAAAGATAATGCTATAGAGACACCCAAGGAATGTCCCAGCCGCGAAAAGTTTTCAATACATGACGTCAAATCACCCCCATCAGGACATGAGCCTGTGCACACAACACACAAAGACCCGTGTGATATCACGACACGGCAGACGTGCCCCATCAGTAACACACTCTCACGGCACACAGGCCAGCTGGTCATACAGTGTTCCGGCAACGTGTACTTAGTTGTGGCAGGCACTGACAACACTCGGCGAGCGTTAGAATGTCACCACATGCCTCAACAACTGCTCACGTCAGACACACCGATGCAGTGTCCAGGTTCCGGAATAAAAACATTGGCCGATTTTTCAGAAAGCCAGCTTGATCCACTCGACAACATGGATATTGAGTCAGATGACTTACAATCTCATGAAGCTACCGAGAATCCTTCATTCAGTGGTTGTTTAAAGTCCTGTTTCAGAGACTGCAATCGCCCAGATACAAAAGACCGCTCACCGTCGCCGCCAACACAGACTGAGCTCATGAACATTTCGTCCTCCGACAACAGACAGAAAAGGACTGATGTTTCCAACACATCTCTCTCTTTTCTCCCACATTCTAGAATTTTGGACCAACATGATACAGAGTGTTGTGTACTTAAAGCTACCGACCAGCCAGCACCGGAGGAGGCTGTCGTGAAGGAGAGACATCTCGAACTCCCACACTCCTTTGTTCTAAAATCTGATACAGAGACAGGCCACAGCTATTACAACAACTGTCGAGGGTTGTTTGTTGGGGGAGAAGATGATCGGCGAGGAAACTCACGTGACTTTTACGAGGAGCAAGACAAGACAGTCGACGACACAGGTCACAGAATGTTGTCTTTTTATCACAAGAGAGTGGGGTCAACAGAAGCAAAAATGACTGCTTTAGATGAGACGATGGCAAAGCATCATACACCTAGTGACAGGGCTAGTGTCTGCGATATCGCGAACTCTTCTAGCTTGCCTCAGCTTCTCTGCCACAATTTAGAATCAAGGAAAGTTCAAATGAGGCAGAGTTCTTACTTTAATCAAGAAGTGACACTACCAGTGAAAGGTTACCCGCGTCAAACCGACGTCTGTGAAGATAACAACGCATTCACTTTTGACACACCATCAGATGACACACATAGACTCTGTGTTCGTGTCAGAAGCGAAGCCCGTGTGTGTGTACCGAGAGATGGCACGGAGGACGCAGTCTCAAACCCCTCTGAACAGAACGATACAATCGACGCTTTGACATCGGAACCCAGAACATTCTCACACTTAATCTTTTCACGTATGCCAAAAGACAGCCCTCTTACGTCTCTGTTTCTTCCCTTTCCGCCAGCCAACCAGCCTACCCCTCTGACAAATGAGAGTCTTCTTATACAACAGAGCACAGAGAATGGCAAAAATAATACGAGCGAGAGTGTACCCCCCAACTGCAATGAGATAGAAATAACTGTGCCGGAGCCGGAAGTTAATAAACATGAATGGAAAAGACTATGTGGCCTTGACCTTCGCAAACGACAAACGTTTTCCGGGGATTGTTGCGAGACTACGCTACTGGATGAAACAGCTGTCTCCGGGACTGAAGGTAACAATTTTTCTGAAAACGAAGCTAGTGATGGCGTGGCTCACATTTCACAAACGGCACTGAATTCAGGGGAGATACGTGATGGTTTAGTTACTTCATGCCGGGACAGCGGTCAAGTCGAGCACGCCATGATGGTCAAGACTTTGGTAAACACGAGAGTCGGGAAGCCGGGCACTCTGTGGCGGCCATGGTGAAAAGAAAACAAAGATTTTTCTCCCTCTGAGACCCGCCAAGAGCACTCGCTGAAATATATTTCAACTGGCTTGTGGCATGTCCATTATTTTGCCATGAAAGTGTCTTTTTTAAGGATTGTGGCCTTTTGGCGTGTTGCCTTAACCAAATCATTGAGTAGATCTAGAGTTGATCACTTGTGTTTTACCATCATATTTTTTTTTAAACCTACAAAGTTTAATGGGTGGGGGGGGGGGGGGGGG
>NW_004797359.1:1316917-1318784 GCF_000002075.1 Aplysia californica | reverse complement strand
GGGGGGGGGTCTAGAGGTCAAGGTGTTCGCCTCTCATTCAAAGGTCCCGGATTTGAATCCGTCCGGGTAGCGACCGAAAAATTTTCTTCTCTAAAATTGTCTCCTTTCACCTCCTTTCTTGCTCTCTAGCAATGTTCTGTCGTCTGGTTTTCTTCTCCTCTTTCTGCTCCCACCCAACCACCTCCTTTGCCCCCTCTTCAGGGCTCCTGACGCTTTCAGCAGCCTTTCTACTGCTACTCCTTGCTGTCTTTCAGCCAAACCCCTGATCTTCTGGTAGGAAAGATTTACACATAGCCTTCTCGGACAAGGGCGAAAAATCTCGGAGGGCCCAAGTGCAAGTGAAAAAGTTGAATGTGTCCCGCGCGCTCATATGACCTTATTCAGTTGCGAGCGCCGTAAAACACTTACCCCCCAAAAAAGAGTCTTAATGCAGGGGTTGCCGCCATTCTGGTGCTTTTTCAAAATGAAATAAAAGTGTTTTATTATTTTGGTTGTTGTTTTTTCTTGAGTCTTAGTTTTGTTTTTGTTTGTGTATTTGCTGGCCGTACTAGCGTCTGTGGTGTAGCGTTCCGGTGCCTCGCCGTGGCACGTAGAGGACCCAAGTTCTATTCCCATGGGGGGGGGTGTCGAGTGTATCGATCTATCGATCTTTCCGCTGGTATGTTGTATCCCTCTCAGCCCATATTGATCCTGGTAGGCAGAGTCAAAGCCTGCCTTCTGATTTATCTAACTTTTGCTGATGACGGTGTAAAAACACCTACGTTTAAAATACAAAATGTTTGCTGATCAGTAGCCATAGGTCCTCGGTTCTCTACTGCAAGGGAAGTCACTCTACACCTGCTGCGACAGAATGATATCCATCGTCATTATCTCTCCTTCTTTTCTGTAAATGGTAGGCCTTCTCTCGACTAAGGCCGCAACCATATTAACGCCCGACACGGACGGTCAGACCAGACCGTCTTCGGGAACAAAAGAATGCGCACCGGCTGTTAAGTAATGGAAGGTAACAAAATACGGTTTCGGCTACCATACTGACGCCCGACGTCCTGTGCCGTCCCCGGTCAGACCGTCTCCGATAAAACATGTTCTGTCGAAGACTGTCCGTCGGGCGAGAAGGGAGGTAATTTTAATGATGTTAATGATGTTATCTCTGCATAGTTGTGTCCCCTCTCCCACTCCAATGGCACAACACAGAATTCTAGAAGTTCTTGGTCAGCTCTGCATATCTCTAGCAGTTCATTGAAACTGCTATGTTTTATGTGATAGTATTGTTGGAATTTTTCACTATCTTCCACCAACTGCGGGAACAAATCATGAAATTCACCAAATGTATTACGCTTTCTTAGGATGGGATTCACGGAAAAACTTTTTGTCTCAAAAGCAACAACAACAACAATTTTCTTCTTCTACCTCACGCCATATTTGCAAGACCGCCAAACTCTGATGTCAATATGGCAGGCCGAACCCGACGGAAAGCGGCGTGTCTGGTCTGGCTGTCGGTGTCGGGCATTGTTAAAATGGTTCTACCCTAAGGCCAAAAATACACCAAGCTTAGCCCATTCGCCTGGTGTCTGCAGTTTGAAAGCGGTTGAAGGGTGCAAAAGCATAACTAAATCTATACTGCAACCGCCATTCCGTCGTCTTCGGGAATTTACCTCATTTATTGATACAATGGCGATGTCTAGGAAACAACGATTAGCATTGCTGCAGCTGTATTTGCGAAAAAGATGGCGATACATGTACACACGTGCTCACCAGACTTGTTAATTATGAAAAACGAAAAAGTCAAAATACACTGAAAATCGCAAATCCTTCGCACCTGTGTGTTTTCGATTACGCTGAGATGAAAACTGTTGGTTTTGTGTGT
>NW_004797359.1:1313665-1315149 GCF_000002075.1 Aplysia californica | reverse complement strand
CAAACATCTATCGTCCTTATCTTCCCTCCTTCTTTTTTGTGTTTGTTACTCTCTTGTAACACCTCTAATCTTCGGCACTTATATGACCTTATTGTGTTGCAAGTGCCGTAAAACACTTACTAAAACTAAGAAAATGGGAAGGCGCAGTATAAATACTATTTATTATTATGATTATTAAGGAACCATCAAGTTGTGAGCGGATTTCCAATTGTTCTCATTCGACCACGTTATAATAGTACTATTCACCGATGTAAAGTTGACGAGATTGGATTATCCCTAAGAGGACAACAGGTTGCAATATCTTATTTTTCAGTTGAATTTGTTTTAATTATGATCTGTTTGTTTGGGTTTTTTTAATGTAGGTGTTTTGGCACCTCCGTCCACACAAATTAAATCATTTACGATGCAAGCTTTCCACCCTGCCTGTAACAGCCAACCTGGGCTGAGAGGAATAAACCTTCCAACAGAAAGACAGACAGACGCTCATATGACCGCATGCAGTTGCGAGCACCGTAAAACCTCTACTAATACTAAAGGAAGACAGACCGAGATACTCAATCAAAAATAATGCCCACCCCCCACCCCCAACCCCCCCTCGGGAATAGAACTCGGGTTCCCTGCGTGCGACAGCGAGGCGCCTAACCTCTACACCAGACATGCTGGCGGCAACGTCTTAAGGTCTTGGGATTCACAAAGAGACGACCTAGCTTATTGTTTCGATTTGGTTTTCTGTTGTTGCTTTTCTTTCGTTGTTGTTGGGGGGCACGTCGGCCATGCCGATGAGGGTAAGAGGGCACCCCAAGCCTGAGACGTGTGACGTCACTGTTGTGAGCTCTCGTATTATATATAACCTCTTTGTGTTTTGTTGTATGGATTGCGTCCCTTGAGCCGTCTGCACGAGATTACCGTGTCTGAGAGGCGTATGTGAGGGAGACGCGTCATCAAAGCCAAACGGATCTCAGTCCTGTAAGCCTACCACACGATGAGGAAACTCTTGTTGGACACCTGGCTTGTTGTATTGGGATATTGAGCAACTGTTGAGCAACGGGTTTGTTGTATTGTGATACTGGCCAACTGTTGGCTAATTTACCGTTTCGTTGTAGCCTGTATGTATTGCGGTACTGGCCAATTGCTGGTTAATTTACCGTTACGTTGTTTATGTATTGCTGTACTGGACGACTGTTGGCTAATTTACCGTTTGTTGAATTGTGATACTGGACAACTGTTTTGTTGCATTGTGATACCGGACAGCTGTTTTGTTGCATTGTGATACTGGACAACTGTTTCGTTGTATAGTGATACTGGACAACTACCATTTTCTGTTTGGTCTGTGAATTTTGTAGACAGAAAATACGAGGAACATGAATGAATAATAGTAGGCCCCTACAGTTTCATACCAAGGGGGCTCTCGTGGCCTAGAGGTTAAGGTGTTGGCCTCTCATTCAAAGGTCCCGGGTTCGATTCCGGGTAGCGACCAAAAAATT
>NW_004797359.1:1311211-1313565 GCF_000002075.1 Aplysia californica | reverse complement strand
AGGAAGGTAGGACTTACTACTTGTGTTGTGTCGGTGCGGTAGACACCTCTTCTTTTCCTTGTCCTCAACTCACCGACAAAATTATTGTCCTACTCTTATGTCACACTGAGGTACCAGGCTAATCTTTGCGTGTACGAATTCAAGATTGACTGTTTTTTAAGTAAGATGAGATGTGGTTAGCTGTGTGATTCTCGGGAAAGTAGTCGAGTACGGTTGACATTGAAGAAACCAAGGACAGGCCGAGGCGTGAGCCACGGACTTTTGAAGACTGCGTGAGTAGCGGTCGAGGCGCAGCGCAGAGAGTTGCGACGAGTCAGTGCAAGTTGGATCGCTACATGAGGTGGGTGTGTGTAGTAAAACCGTATGCATGTATAGTTAGACTACAATGAGACAAGAGGTTCATATTTAATTGACTGTCAATGACACAAGATATTACCAGATTGTTATAAAGCTTGAAATATTATATTCAATACGATTAGATGAACAGAAGAAAAAGGTAAGCCATCTCAAACTCCGTTTGTCCCTCAAACAGTCGTTCAAATTCCACCACCCACGTTTAGACTTAAGTTCAGTCAAGCCGTTAATCATATGCACTTACTAACCCAATCTCCTCCGTGTAACACGTATGGATTTTCGTGGCATATCCTCGGCGAAAAGCACGCAGTGAAAGTAGTCATTGACTGCAACTCTCGAAAACGCAGTGAAAAATACCATCGTTAATCGAGCTTAGAATTTTGTTCGCTTAGCGCTCAAAGAAATAATTACTTTCCAAAGTTTCCCGCTACGATTTGGAACGATTTATTAATCGCCAAGAACAACTGTTTAGAAACTGAGAGAGAAACTTATATAAAAAATGCGAGACAACATTTTTGGGGGTCTTTTGGATCGTTGCTTGTGACGAAGTCGCTTGTCGAAGGGGGAAATAAAGGCTCTGTCTGTAGTGAGACAACACCCAGCCTGGGCGGGGAGAGGAGCAAAACTTTGGGATTTTGGATCTCTTCTTGGAGTTTACGACAGTACGGTAGGTCAACTGCTTGTGGGTTTGGGAGGGGGGGGGGGGGGGGTTGGAGGGTTTTTAATTTACTACCTTTTGTGAATACAGTAATTTAATCACATATTTCTTTCGATTATTTGTTGGGATAGAAGTTTGTACCAGTTTGTCTAGACGTAAAGTTCATTTTAACGGACATATTTTTCGAATAAACAAGTAACCGTGATGATGTCGATTAAAAGGAGAATTTATTTTTTTTAACCACTTTGGACATTAAAGCTTAGAGTGATATTCTCCCATCTTGCCACCCTAGATAGAAGACCAGCCCGACTCCGTAGGTAACCTTCTTTACCACCTTATCAAGTATACTCGCTACCTTGGAATTACAAAGTTCTATCTGCTCAGTAGAAATTTGACGATGAAAAATTTTAGCTTCACAACTTGTCAAAAGTTTTTCGAATGCACTTCTTTGAATACCTTGATAACGGCCCCGAATAATCTCACGACATTAATAGAATACATAGAACATTATTAATTTAGTTTCTGGCCTCATGGTGCTAGTAACTGAAAACCTGCCAAAATTGTCAGAGAGAACTTTGTAATTCTACAGTAGCGTTACTATAGCACAACAGTGTCCTCCCTACAGGCCACTGTCGTGTGTTCGCGTGATGTGCCTGTCTCTCTGTGGTACGGCGACACATAAAACAGTCAGATCGTAGCAGGAGGCCAACCCATCGAAAGACGGGACGAAAAGGGGTAACGGCGATCTCAACAGGAGGAGAGAACCATTACTGTGCGATGTCCGAATTGTATCATTAGTCTAGCGAGTTTTTTTTTTGGTACGCTGTCCTGGTGATGGGTAGAAATAGAAGTGTTTCTTTCCATAGAGAACGAATGTTTTAATGATTGTTTCTAGTTACTCACGTTTCAATTTTATTGTGACCTTTCGTGAATTTTTATTGCATTGTACATTTTTAGTGAACGCATTTCCAACCTCACTGCGAGACTGTTTTTCTCATAGAAATATTTACACATATACATAGATATTATATGCATAATATTTTGTTTTACGTTCACGCTTGTCGATTAATTTTTAAGATGTGATTTCTTTTTTATGTAATAGGTATTAAGCATTTTTTTAAAAGAAAATGGGAAGTGGGTGGTTGGCGGGTGCTCTGGTGTGGTTTGCTCCTTCTTTCCTATCAAACATCTATCGTCCTAATCTCTCCTCCTTCTTTTTTGTGTTTGTTACTCTCTTGTAACACCTCTAATCTTCGGCACTTATATGACCTTATTGTGTTGCAAGTGCCGTAAAACACTTACTAAAACTAAGAAAATGGGAAGGCGCAGTATAAATACTATT